>NW_027513332.1:925889-1234518 GCF_048772815.1 Callospermophilus lateralis | reverse complement strand
CATTCTACAGTCGTGTATAACTAATTCAAACAAATTAAAAATTTTAAAAAAAGGCACTCAGCACCCAGCACTGGTTGCCAATGACTTATATTTTAACAATGTAGCAATATGTTCAAGAATGTAACATTTTGTCAAAGAGAGATTGCTGGGAGCCATCAGCCAAGTAGGTATGACAAATTCCTTGCCAGCTTACTCCCATGCTGTCAAGTGGAAGGACTTCTGAAAGGTGACCTTGCTCAAGGACCAGGGCAGGATCCGTGTTTAGGGTGTTCCCCCTTTAGAATAGGGTGGTTTAGCATAATAGGAGATTAGGGTGTTCCCCCTTTTGATTAATTAAACAACAAGTAAACTCTATAGAGTTTTTAAACATTGCAATGGAGATTTCACCTAGGTAAAGCTACAAGGCCTTTATTATTATCTTATGTGTTGTACGTTTGTTTGCACATTTGTGTTTTGTGTTGTATGTCTGTGTGTGCGTATTTCATATATGAGGAGCGCTCTTGAGAAAATGGATCCGAATTTTTTTTTTATTCACGTGATTTAAATGGCTTAATTTAAATTAGGTAAACAGCTGTTAAGGATTGTTTTTAAAGGTGGTTAACAGATCTGCTTGTTTACTAATTTAAATCAGGTAAACAGCTGTTAAGGATTGTTTTTTAAGGAGGTTAACAGATCTGTTTGTTTACTTTCACCTTTCCTTTTCATTATATTTAATAATTCTTTTCAGGTTAATGTCTTTTTAGCATCATTGCCAGAATTTCTATCTTCATCCCAATGAATATAACTCAACAAGTATGCTCAATCAAGGAGTCAACTTACTTTGGGAGGAAACGGACTTTGGGAAGAGACGGACAGATTGATAGATTCCTCCCCTTTGAACTGCTTACAGAACTTGCCTGGACTATGTAACTACGTTTAGTGCAGCAAATTATGGTAATGCTGGCATATCTTTGCTGATGGTGTCACCAGTGATCTTTGCTGATGGTGTCACCAATGATGCAATTTTTCCAAAGGAACTGTCAATTGGCTTGGTGTCGTGGCATTTCTGTATCCTCCTCCCTTCTGCTAGTGATGGTCTAAAATTTGGGGGCCAATGGCTATATGCTGGACCGGTAGTCAGTGATGGGTATGATCCAATTTCAGTGGTATCAACCTAAGACAGGAGGCTGACGCCTAAAGGTCAGTTGCCTAAAGGTCAGTTTTCCGATGACGGGTAAAAACCATATGTTGAATTGGACAACCTACCAGGCACATTAACCTCCTTAAGCCACATTAACCTCACTCCCCCACTGGCACCAAGGCCAAATTTGGGGGCCAACAGAGGTGAGGCAAAGAACCTCACCCCCCCACTGGTGCATAGACCTATCCACAAGTATGGCTGTATGCTGGACCAGTAGTCAGTGACAGGTATGATCCAGTTGCAGTGGTATCAACCTAAGACAGAAGGCTGACGCCTAAAGGTCAGTTTTCCAATGACGGGTAAGAACCATATGTTGAACTGGACAACCTACCAGGCATGGTCCTTAAGCCACATTACTTGTTGTTTAATTAATCAGAAGGGGGGAGATGCTGGGAGCCATCAGCCAAGGATGTATGACAATTTTCTTGCCAGTTACTCCCATGCTGTCTAGTGGAAGGACTCCTGAAAGGTGACCTTGCTCAAGGACCAGGGCAGATCCGTGTTTAAGGTGTCCCCAGTTTAGCATAATAGGAGATTAGGGTGTTCCCACTTTAGAATAGGGCATATCCTGCTGCCTGAGTTCCTCTTGAGTTCTTAGGGTCAGACAGTATATTTGGGAGACAGAAGCCCAGTGGAGTGGTGGATTTGGGCAGAGAACCTGGATTCCCCCAGAACGTGTTTGTAGATGGCCGGTGTGAGATCGGGAATAAAGAATTGCTGTTTGAATCTACAAGCTGTGTGGTGGCTCGTGATTTTGTGCCCAGCCAGAGACTGCAGCAACCTCCATACCTACTATGTAACGACAATCCATTTCCCAAGGTGGTTGTGCCAATTTTTATTCCTAGCCCAAGTGCAGTAGTGTTCCCATTGCTCCGCTTCCTCATTAGGTACTGTTTTCTCAGATTCTTCATGTTAGCCAATTTTGGTATAAAGAGATCAATCATTTTAATTTGCATTCCTCTGAAGATTAATAAGGTTGCGCACCTTTTCAAATAAATCAAATAAATGATTTCCTCTTTTCTGAAGTGTGTTCAAATATTTTGCTCGATTTTTTATTGAGATGTCTATCTTATTGAGCTGTAGGAGGTCTCTATTATTTTGCTGGACAAATGTTTTACAAATAGCTTCTTAGTAGTTTTCTTTTATAAAGACTTTTTGTTAAAGTAGAGCGTATACATTTTAAAATGTACAAATTGTTAGCACAGTTTGCTGAACTTTCACAAAGTGAATACACCTGTATAACTAGCATCAGATCTAGGAAAGATATGATCAGCCTCCTGGGAGTGTCCTTCCCCACACCCTATCCAATGCACTCTTCCAAAAGATAGCAACCGTTGCTAACTTCTAACACCAAGTATTAGTTTTGAATGTTAAGATTGACTTTTGTCTGCCATGGTGTCTTCTGATTATGATAAATACTTACTGCTAGTAATATCAAATTTCTTAATATCTTCCTTTACAATCAGTGCTTTTTATGTTATATTTAAGAAAACTTACCCCACTCCAAAATCATAAAGGTATTATCTTGAAAGCATTTTATTGTTTTGCCATTCACACTTAATTCTTTTTTTTTTAAGAAAGAGTGAGAGAGAGTGAGAGATTGGGAGAGAGAGAGAGAGAGTTTTAATATTTATTTTTTAGTATTTGGCGGACACAACATCTTTGTCTGTATGTGGCGCTGAGGATCGAACCCGGGCCACACGCATGCCAGGCGAGCATGCTACTGCTTGAGCCACATTCCCAGCCCCACACACTTAATTCTATATGTCACACAGAATTATTGTCTATGGTGTATAGTAGGAGCTTTAATTTAATTCAATTTCACATAAATACTCAATTGTCTCAGCACTACTTATTAAAAAGACTGACATTTTCCACCACTGATCTGCGGTCCCACCTCAATCATAAATCATGTGGCAATCACTTTCTGAGTTTTCTGTCTTACTGAACTGTTTATCCTCTTATCACTAATACAGTATCTTAATTCTATAGCTGTATAAAAGGTCCAGGAACTGCAATAAAAATTCAGATGAGTTTCAGAAAGAGTCTATCTATATAAATTGCTTCTTCTAATTTATGAACTAGTATATATCTTTACATTTTAAAAATCATAACATTTATTTAATAGAACTTTATTTGACCTAAAAGCCTTCAGAAATAAAGACCTACAGATCCAGGGAAAACTCCTGTTTTTATGTTTATGTTCCATGAAGAATGGATGGCCATGTAGAAATGACTGGAAAGGGGGTGTGAGCTAATGGTAAAAGGCTGCCAAGATCCTAGCAAGCCCTGTCTGGTCAGATTCTTCTTGGCCTCTCTGTATAGCCTTCTTTCCTTCTGGACCTAAGGCAGGTCCTGTCTGAAATGAGGGTTTTTAAGGGAGGGCATAAGGGAGGGTAAGGGGACAGGAAGGGAATAGCAGGGAGGGTAGAGGAGAGAGAGAGAGAGAGAGAGAGAGAGAGAGAGAGAGAGAGAGAGAGAGAGAGCTTTCTAGGTTTTATGAGAGAAGGCTTTGGGAGAGAAGGGTGAAGGACAGGAGGGCAGGAGGAGGGCAGAGGCTTTGCTGCTGGGGTTGCTTTCGGGATTCCAATCTCCTTCAGTTAGAAGTTCTCAGCAGGCCAAAACCCCACCCTTTGGGCTATCATATTCTGATCTGACCCTGCCCACCTTCCCCCTCTCCCTCACTCTTTCTCCCTTTCTCCTTTTAAGAAAGGAATGTGTAGATCTTTCCATATTCTAAGATCTTCTTTGATTTCTCTGTTTAGGGTTCTGTAGTTTTCATTGTATAGATCTTTGACTTCTTTCGTTGATTCTCAAGTATCTTATTTTTTTTTTTTGAGGTTACTGTAAATGGGGAAGTTTTCCTCATTTCCTTCTCAGAGGCTTTGTCACTGATATACAGAAGTGCCTTTGATTTATGGGTGTTGATTTATATCATGCTCCTTTGCTGAATTCATTTACTATTTCTGGAAAGATCTACCTCGCTCTTGGGATAGGCAGAATTACTATTATCAAAATGACCATACTACCAAAAGCACTATATAGATTTAATGCAATTCCAAACAAAATCTCAATGGCATTCCTCATAAAAATAGAAAAAGCAATCATGAAATTCATCTGGAAAAATAAGAGATCAAGAATAGCTAAAGAAATCCTTAGCAAGAAGAGTGAAGCAGGGAGTATAACTATATGAGACCTTAAACTATACTACAGAGCAATAGTAACAAAAACAGCATGGTATTGGCACTAAAACAGACTGGTAGACCAATGGTACAGAATAGAGGACACAGAGACTAACCCACAAAATTACAATCAGCTTATTTTAGAAAAAGGTGCCAAAAACATGCACTGGAGAAAAGGTAGCGTTTTCAACAAATGGTGCTGGGAAAACTGGAAATCCATATGCAACAAAATGAAATTAAACTCATAACTCTCACCATGCACAAAACTTAACTTAAAATGGATCAAGGACCTAGGAATTAAGCCAGAGACTCTGTGTCTAACAGAAGAAAAAGGTAGGCCCTAATCTTCATCATATGGGTTAGGCCCTAACTTCCTTAATAAGACTCCTATGGCACAAGAATTAAAACCAGGAATCAATAAATGGGATGGATTCAAGCTAAAAAGTTTTCTCTCAGCAAAAGAAACAATCCATGAGGTGAACAGAGAGCCTACATCCTGGGACAAAATCTTTACCCCTCACACATCAGATAGAGCACTAATCTCTAGGGTATATAAAGAACTCAAAATCTAAGCACTGAAAAAACAAGTAACCCAATCAAAAAATGGGCCAAGGACTTGAACAAACACTTCTCAGGAGAGGATATACAATCAATCAACAAATATATGAAAAAATTTTCAACATCTCTAGCAATCAGAGAAATGCAAATCAAAACTAAGATACAACTCTAATCGGAATGGCAGCTATTATGAAGACAAACAACAATAAGTGTTGGCAAGAATGTGGGGAAAAAGGTACACTCATACATTGCTGGTGGGACTGCAAATTGGTGTAGCCAATCTGGAAAGCAGTATGGAGATTCTTTGGAAATCTGGGAATGGAACCACCATTTGACCGAGCTATTGCTCTTCTTGGACTATACTCAAAGGACTTAAAAACAACATACTACAGGGACACAGCCACATCAATGTTTATAGCAGCACTATTCACAATAGCTAAACTGTGGAGCCAACCTACATGCCCTTCAGTGGATGAATGGATTTTTAAAAATGTGGCATATATACACAATGAACTTTTTAAAAAGAGAATAAAATCATGGCATTTGCAGGTAAATGGATGGCATTGGAGAAGATAATGCTAAGTGAAGTTAGCCAATCCCCAAAAAACAAATGCCAAATGTTTTCTCTGATATAAGGAGGCTGACTCATAATAGGGTAGGGAGGAGGAACATGGGATGAATAGATGGATTCTAGATAGGGAAGAGGGGAGTGAGGGAAAGGGAGGAGGCAGGGGATTAGCCTCCTAATGAATGTGGAATGAATGTGATTGACATCATTATCCAAAGTACATGTCTGAAGACACAAATTGGCTGTCAACCTACTTTATATACAAACAGAGATATGAAAAATTGTGGTATATATGTGTAATAAGAATTGTAATGCAAAAAAAAAAAACAAGTACATGTATAACGTGAATTGGCGTGAATATGCTTTATACAAAGATATAAAAAATTGTGCTCTATATGTGTAATAAAAATTGTAATACACTCCATTGTCCTGTATTTAAAAAAAAATAAAATCAATAAAAGAAAAAGAAGGGAATGGGGAGTGGGTAGGGAAAAACTGTGGAATGAACCCAAACTAACTTTCCAATGCACATATGTGAATATACTATAATGAAACTCATCACTTTGAATATCTATAAGATACTAATTTTAAAAAATGTAAATAAATAGATCAGTAAAGTGGATCAAAGGGAACAGTGGGAGGGAGGATGGGGAGGGTGAAGGGACTGAATTGGAGCAAATTATATTCCATGCATTTATTATTAGTCCAAATGAATCTAATGTCAAGAATAACTATTATGAACAAATGAAAAAAAGAATAATGACTTCACTGTTTTTATAAAATGCATTCTCATAAACAATTCAATCAAGAGAAATGAAAAAAGTAAAAGAGAACGTACAATTCAACATCTCACCAACCATAACAATTATTAAGTCACTCTTCCATCTTTTTCCCTAATTTCAAGATTACTCCAGTTTCCTTTTCCTTTTGATATTCTTTTCCTTCTTTCAACAAAGGTTTATTTTCTACATAAAATTCTTATATTTCTTTTATTGAATTTATAATAAGGTCCTTGATATTATTTAATACTACTATAAATATTATAATAGTTCATTTTCTAACAACTATTACTTGTTTGAGATAGAATTGATTTGTCTGTACAGATTTTATATCCAGAAACCGCATTATCTTATTAATGAGTTATGAATAGGTTTTTTTGCATATTCTCTATATATTCATAAATATGCAAATAAAGAACATCCCCCCTTTTATATTTCATTTTTCTTATCCTAGTGCAGTAGCTAGGGCTTCCAAAACAATTCTGATGAAAAGAAGTAATAGACACTCTTGTTTTGTTCAAATTCATCATTAAATGATTTGGGGCTGTAAATGTCATGTAGCCATGTTTTATCAAGTTAAGGATGTTTTTCTGTTCTTTGCCAAGAATTGTTTAAAATCAAGGCTGTATTTCAAACTTAACTGATAACTTTTTCTGCATTGTTGACAACATTATGAAATCTTTCCCCTTAATCTGCTAATGTGAACTACCTTGATAAATTCTGCTAATAATATATTTTGAAAAATCACTCATTAGTTCATGGAGATTTTCTGAATTATTTTCTACACCATCCTATGTATCATAGTTTATTCAGTCAATCTTCATATGGCAGTTACATTATTTCTAACTTTTTATCATTATAAAAAACACCTCAACAGAGAATCTGGTATATATGCAAGTGTTTCCCCCTCTTTTTCCTGCATTTTGCGGGTGCACCTTCAGAGTAAATTCTCAGGAATGGGATTGCTAAGGCAAAAATATGTACTTATATGTTGTTAGAGAATGCTCAATTTCCCTCCAAAGGAACTCTACCATTTTTCTATTCCCACCAGTGATTAATAAGTACCTATTTCCCCTAAGACTCACCAACAGTAGCTTTAATTTAGGTTTTTTATTAAAAATAAAGTTGAGTATCTTTTTATATGTTTAACGGGTATTTTTAAATGTGTGTGTGTGTATGTGTGTGTGTGTGTGTGTGTGTGTGTGTGTGTGTGTTCGCACGTGCACACACTCGCTCATGTTGTCTGTTCCTCTCATGTATTCTGCTTTGGTTATTAGAATTAAAATTTTTCTTTATATATTAAGAATGTTGGGTTGGGATGTAGCTCAGTGGCAAAGTGTCTGCCTTGCATTTGCAAAATCCTGGATTCGACGCCTAGTTCCAAAAAAGACAAAAAAAAGAACCCACCCTACCCCACCCCCCAAGACCCCCAAGAATGTTACCTCTTTTATGTCTTACCTCTTTACTACCCTTTTTTTGAGAGTCAAAAGACGATTGCTTTGCAACTTTCAAAGTCTTTTTGATGTTAAGATTATTTTTTTTCCAAGTTGATATTAAACTTGTTGTTACTTTGGGGTGAGTCAATTTTATAACCTGTCATCATCTAGATCTTTCAGTTGAAATGGTAGGGCTGATGCTACATTCCTTACCAACAATCTTTTTTCCTGAGATTACACAGTAAGTTTAATGTAATCATTATGCTTCAAATAATTTAATATGGAGGCAGTGATTGCAAGTCTGAATTTCTTGTTTAATTCAAGGTAGAATGTCAAACATTGTGCTCCATGATGAAGGAAGCTGACTGTAATTAAGATCATAGATTACATAGAAAGGTGCCTATTTAAGGTGTTTCAGAATGGTCTATGATGTGCTCTCTCTCTGCAGGTCAACTCCTACATACTCAGTGAGTCCTAAATCTGGCTAGATTTATTGAACTCCCTCAGCCCTTCTGTTTGCCAACCTATGACATTGGTGCACATATCTAATTATAATCATGTGCTTTTGGCTCTGTCTTGCTGACTACACAATAAGCATCCTGAAAGGTGTGGGAACTGTTCCTTTTGTAGTATGCACAAGGAATAAACAGATCTTTGTTGAAGAAATATTTTATTGAATGAATGACTTAATTTCCAGTTCTAGAGGTTATCATGCTCTAGTAAACAAATGGCTAGAGAATCTATATCAATGAGTGAAGAAATAATAAACATAAAAGAAGATCAAATACTAAAATAATACCATTCCATCTATAGCTCCCAGGTTAGATGAAAAAGGGTGCATGTTTTTGCATCAAAGATAAAACCATGATAGTTGTAAATTGAGCCAATGCATTAAAAGGAAGATTTATAAGTGAAGAATTAACATATCCAATTTCATAGTGTAATATGAGAACAAGTCAAGTACATTCATAAAATCTGAAGACTAACAAGGATAAGAAAGAAATCACTACACACAATCCAGTGTAAACTGTGCTATTCCAGCTAAATCATCTGCTCTCAGATCTAGAACAGAGATCAGAAGAAATGTTCTTCCACATGGAATTGCTATGTAAATAAGAAATAGCTAACACTTGTGAGTATTTGTGATGTGCCACGTACTGTCCTAATCCTCTCATCTAATCCTCACAACAATAGTTTAGTTCTATTTTTCAGAGGTGAAAAGTGAGGCATAGAAAAACAAATTATCCATAATCACACAGTAGTTTGGCTACAGAGTCCATGCTTTTAACCATCATGTCCCATTTTAACATCTTTATTTTAATTGTCCCTAAAGCCTTAAAAGGAACTGCAGGAGAACCTCCCCATCGCAAGCTTCTGCAAAGTTCCTTTTGCCATGTAACATAACAGTCACAGGTTCCCAGGATTAGAATATAGACATTTTTGTGAGGCCACTATTTATGCCTTATACTTTTAAATATGGAAAACTCTAAATGGCTACAGCTGTCCAAACCAAGTTTTCAATAACATCCCAGGAATGTTATTGAGCTGTCACTAAGAACTCCAAGTAAGGGAGTGATTAAAAAAGAGTAACATTTGAACTTTGTACACTGGGCAATGCACATTCACAGGAATGGACAGAGACTGAGTAGCCCAGATAGCAATATGATAGGTCTTTAACACTCAAATAGCAGTGAGCAGCAGGTCTGTGTTCATTTGGTTAATTCCACTTTCAGTTTTTACTGCAAGACAAAGGAAGCCATTGGTAGCTGGTGAGCCCCAAGTTGTACTGAACACAGAAAGCACGTCTTTTTCTGACTTATCTGCCCCAACCACCTCTTATGCACCAACCAGAGCAAGCATGCTCTCACTGGTGTCAAAAAGAGTTGGAAGGAATTACTCAATTCAGTGTGAGTTTCTGCAAGAGGAAGATTCTAAGCCTAAACCTAAAGACAACTCTGATAAAGTAATGACAATGAATTAGAAGGTTTGGAACCATTTCACCACATTACTGTAATAGGGGACACCAAAAAGTCCATTTTGTTGATGGAAACTATTTATTAACAGGTAGTACTTGGGTAAAAACTCAAGTTGCTCTATTTCATTGTGCTTCATCTGTGGAAAACAATTTATGAAGGTAGCTATGGATCCCCCAAATGGCTGTTTGTTAAACACAGATGAGTTCACTCAAGAATGTTTTAAAAACTGTGTAAAAGCGTCTGACCTAGCCAAGAATGTTACAGCCACTTCCACTGTGGAGAGGAAAGGAAATTGTGCAAGTAAGGCCTCTGCCTCTGCTGGGCACCCCACAGCACTGACACAGACCAAGCAATGAAGCACCACTCTACCTGCAACAGGTACAGAAAAACAATGGGAGAGCATCTGAAGCCCCCCACCCCCCGACCGCAACTTCTTTGTTCCAAGAGAATGCTGAGAAAAATGAAGGTCTAAGTATCAAGTAGGATGGCCTCACATTCAATAGTCTCTCTGTAGCCATAGAGATCATGGAGAATCAGACAATGAAAGGACCACCAGCCTGAAGATGAATCTGGAGTGACATGGATATGAAGGTCAGTGGGATTCTTAAGACCCTGTCCTCACATGCAGAAGGGGAAGTCATTTTTTTCTTTCAACTTTTTATTTTTGCTTTTTAAAAATTGCTATTGTTTATATCTCATATCATACCATAAGGACAATTTCTAGTCCAAAATTGAAAATGGCATGACAGTCTTTGTCCAAAATAGTACATTATTGTCTAGGTCAGAACATTAAAAGAGGAAAATTACCAAAGATTATATTTTTTTAAAACACTGATTTGAGTTTGCTTATTGAGTAATTTCATTTGCTTGGTTTTTTACATAATATTGTACAAATGTTTGTCACAGGCATTTACTTCAATAAGAGGTGAGTCAGTGTTCATTTTGCCTTGGTGCTTGGTGAATTAAATGTCATGAATAAGAAGTACAAAATTTTTATCCATACTTTTAGGACAGAGATGTACCTGATATCTAAAATGTAAACTAAGCATTATCATATGTATGGGATTATATATGTCTTCTTTGTTTTAGATTTATCATACTTGTAATTAAATTCAGATGTCTGATACTACCAATTCAAAGTCTGTCACACACTTTTTTTAAGTGCACATTTCTTTGTAATTTTAAAATGCAATAAAAAGGATATATATATATATAATAGTATTTTCTAATATTTTGGGATAATTTTAACATAATTTAAAATAATGGTATTGTCAAATCATTATTTGGTCATAACATTTTGTAGATGGCACAAAACATGAATGGGTCTTAAAAATCTAGCAAGAGAAAAATTTTGCAATTTGTACTGCACATCTGCAATTTGTACACACATAAAAATTGTGTGAAAATATAAAAACACATGCACAATTTCTTTTGGGTGGTAACTGATTAGTAGTTGAGGAACTGCTTCAACCTTTCAAAATAAAGAGTAAAATCATAAGAAGTTTGTTCACTTTGAAATTACATTAAAAGTTTGATAAAAATCTTAGGGGTCATTAGCTTCAAATAATAATATTTCTAAGTCTGTCAAAAATTATACCTGATTAAAGTTGTTTGTACATAGGTTATATGAGTATGTCTTGTTTTTATTTTCTTTATTGACTGGTACTAGAAATATGTATTTTTCTGTGTTCAGAAATATGTGATTTGGATAATGGCTGAATTCTTAAGTGTCACCATCATATCTGGAAAAAAATAATAAATACTCTCACAAAACCTACGATTAATCAGTGGGTATATGTTTCATACACAGATGCTATTTAGCATGCAAGGAAGAGTTACTACAGGTGCTGGGTTAAAAATTTGAGTGGCCAGAGCACTTTCAAGAAAAAGCAGGCCAGATGTTGCTTAGAGCCTTGATGAAGAGCCTACTCAATAGACATTTCCTATGAACCAATTTCTGCAAAGCTCTGGAGAAAACCTTTTTTGAATTCAAGTGACAAGATTCATGGATTAAAAAAAAAACTGAGCCAGACATAGTGGTGCATGCCTGTAATCCCAGCAACTTGGCAAGTTAAGGCAGGAGAGGCCAGCTGGGCAACTTAGCAAAATCCTGGTTTCAAACTAAAAAAATAAATCAAAGAGCTGGGGATGTAGCTAGGTCGTAGAGTACCCCCAACTTCAATCCCCAGTACTACAAACAAACAAGAAACAAATTATAAAAAAGAAATCTTAAAATGTTTCCAAAACTGCTTGAGAGTAATAGAATATTAGCAAGCCTTAAAACTATTGAACAACAGCTAGGAGTACTACCAGATAACATTGAATGGTATTTTCCTTTCCTTTCAACATAAGTACATGACTGGATGAGGGACTCTGGCTCTGACTATTTGGCTCAGTCTGAGAATTTGAGACTTTGAGAGGAAGGAAGTGCTCGGAGAGCCAGAGTCTAACTGCACACTTTGGTGGTATTTACTGATTAACCCTAGATATATTCTGAAATTCTGTGAAATAAGGATGCCTTAATATTCATGGAACAGCAATGAATATTTTGTTGCAGTGTTCAACTTCCTATATGCATGGGTAAGAAAAAAACTGCACTTTAGCTGAAAATGAAATCCATATTTGCTTAACTCTCAAGTTCAACTCAGAATTGAATATTTATGCAGGAAAGAAACAAGTACAGGTTTGATATTAAAGAAGTAAGATTCACTCTTCATTTTGAGTTTCAAAAAAACATTTTTTGTACATATCTAAGACTATATAAAAGATGAATAACAAATACAAATCTAGAATAATGTTGAGATTGCTAGGCTTATGTTTAGGTCACTCAGAAATGTTTTTTAAAATTTTGTCTAAAATTGTGTCATGGCTATTTGTGCATGTGGTACTAGGAAACGAATGTAGGGCTTCACACAGGTGAGGCAAGCACCCTACCACTGAGCTACATCCATAGTTCTTTCTATTTTGAGACAAATTCTCTCTAAGTTGTCCCCACTGGTCTCAAACTTGCAATCCTCCTACCTCAATTTCTCAAGTAGCTAGGATTATAAGCATGTAATCCTGGCCAGCTATTTTTTTTTTAATTTCTATTACTTTGGTTTATCATTTAGAAACTTTAATATTCAACATGATAAATAAATTTTCAGGTAATAAATGATAAGTTATAAATTTATATCCTCTATTTAAATGAAATCTACTGAGATTACCTTAAGAAAATTAAACTACTATTTGGACTTAAGCCAGTTAGTGTTTAAAGCAGTACACAAAAGTTACTGTTTGTCTTATGAGAATTGAAGGCTTTGAAAATGATATTAATGTCAAAGGAAGGTTTAACAATTTTTATTCTTTTCAAGAAACGTTGGATAAAAATCCATTTTTAATTTTAAAAGGGAATAAACTACTTTTGGTCATACTATATTTATATATTATACTTCATCTCATTAGCTTAACAGTAGTAGTGTTTAGCATGTGTGTTTGTCAAAACTCATAAAGCTGCACACTAAAAAAGATGCCTTTTATATATGTAAGGGACACCTTAATAAATCTTTTTTTAAAAAGAGCACAATAAGCTAGATGCTATGGCACAAGCCTGGAATCCAGGTGACTTGGGAGGCTGAGGCAGGAGGATCCCAAGTTTAAGACTAATCTCAGCAACTCAGTGAGGCCCTCAGCAACTAAGTGAAATCCTATCTCAAAATAAAAAATAAAAAGGGCTGAGGATGTGGTTCACTGGTAAAGTAACCCTGTGTTAAATCCTCAGTACCAAAAAAAAAGTACAACAAACTTACAATTATATAAATTACATAAAATAAACGTAATAAAAATGTTATAATTCTTAGAAGCACCCTGCCATGATAATGTAGACACAACAGCCTTATCACGACTGAAATCTTGGATGTCCACAGTATAACAATTTTTTTCCCATTCTACAATTAAGTTAAAGGTTAAATTGTCCTTCAATGACATTTTCAATTTTATAATGACACAGGCCCTTGAAAATATAATCGCAAATCAAATATAGCCAATTGAACTATATGTACTCTTTCTTACTTTGAGGAAAATAATTCAGGGAATAGAAGGGTTTAGTGAGATTTCTGTATCTCTGAAATAAAATACCAAAATGCTATATCAGAATACAGAAATCTGATTACTTTGGGCTTAATCTTTCATAGCAAATAGACTTAATTTACAGAGTTTCTTTTCAACTCAGCAACTTGAACCCCATAAAGACCTTAATCTGTCCATTTCATGACTTATATCATCTGCTTCATGGATCTTGTTTGCTACAGAAGTATAGCTAGTGAACAAATAACCAAACCAGAAATTTATAGAACTGGAATCTATTTCAATTATAGCATGTGGTTTGAAAAGGAAATAAAAAATACAGAAAAATTTTAGCAAATTTATTTACCTCATCATCTCAGCAATCTTGAAATTTCCTACAAATATGACAAGTAAAATATAGCTCTTTCTTCATAAGGATAAGCAGATTGGAAATACTTACCTTGTACCAAAGAAACACTAACAATAACATTTTATAGTGACTGTAATTTTTCCAATAATCCTGTGGTGTAGGACATTAGCACCATTTAGAGGTGATAATGAAAATACAGTAGCCACCACTACACCAGCAAATGAAAAGTATCATGCCAAATGCTTTGTATGTGGTGCCTTAATTTTCACTGTAACCCTACAAATTAGGCATTGTCAACATCTCCTTTTATATAGAATTAAGTACAGTCACTTAACTACTGATTGGCAGATGTTAGACTCAAAAGCGCAGGTATCTTGTTTGTCTAAGCCTATACTGTTTATATTTCAAACGTCTTCTACCAAAGAGTATTTAAATTACTGGAATCTGACTTTAATTATGAAGTTTTCTGGATGATAATTATATTATATTTAATTATACCATAAAGCATAGAGTCTTTAAAAAAAATGCATCACAATAGTACAGTGTTATTTCTACACTTCCAAAAATGAACTAGTTCATCAGAAGTAAAAACTGTGCACTGTATAAGAACAGAAGAAAGTATAGAAGTGGAAGAGTCAAAAAATTTACTCAGGGTGCTTGACTAGGGTATTTTACAACCTTGTCAAGATCTTCCACAAATAAAAAGGACTTGCTATGTATTCTTTATTTCCCTGTTAAGGGCAACTGTTTAGTATCTGTTCCTCCAGGTCCAGGTTTCACAATCATATATGATTATTTAAAGAACAGCTAGATATATAAAGAAAATAATTAACATAGCAAACAGTTACTCTAGAAAGCCTACTTACAATGTTGGTCCATGGCTAGCATCTGGGAACCTGGATTTCAGCAGGATTCCCATCGTGCCCTGTTAAGAAGATCACTGTGCCTAAACGGTCCATGCAAACAATATGGTTTGTGCTGAACACTTGCTTTCTTCCTGGAGTCTGTAGTTTTGGTTCATGCTAACCCCAATAAGTGTCTTGTGCACTGAATCTCTACAGTGCTTCCCCAATAGACAATATTTTTCATTTCACAGGTGTGAAAAATGTTGAGAGAATCGAGTACATATTTGACTCTGCTGGGAGAGGACTCTTAGAAGTTTGGTTTCCTCTGGAATTTGTCTGTGTGCCTTTACCCTTTGCTGATTTTGTTCTTGTGTTTTCTTGTTGTAATGACTCAGAATACAACTGTGAGTACAGCTATATGCTGAGTCCTGTGGGTCTTCCTAGCCAATCACTAAACATGGGATGTTTTGAGGATGCCTGACACAAATAGTAAGATACTTTCACAATAAACCGATAGCTACCGCTAACAGAATGGCCGTGATAATTTGCTTAAGATTGGCAAACTTGGAGATGTTTTACCTGCCACTAACAAGTACAAAAGTAAGTTCCAAACACCTGACCTTGAATTATATAATGTACATTTTTTGTACCCACCAGGCACTCTAGCAGGAAAAGAATCAGGAGACCCTGCTCCAGCACCACCTTATTCTTCATCTT
The DNA here is from genome assembly GCF_048772815.1 of Callospermophilus lateralis. Classification (NCBI taxonomy): domain Eukaryota; kingdom Metazoa; phylum Chordata; class Mammalia; order Rodentia; family Sciuridae; genus Callospermophilus; species Callospermophilus lateralis. Next base: position 1,218,863 of record NW_027513332.1, on the reverse strand, counting down.
CTTCAAATTCTAAATGCTCTTCCTCACCAGGGGCTAAAATTCTCCTATATAAAAAAGGACAGAAAAATTAGTGAGCTACTCCACTTAATACACCAGCTAACCCTCAAAGCCACTAACTTCCCAGATAAGATGCTGATTATTAGGTTAATGTTGATATAAATGTCAATGTCAATCATTTCATTGCTACCAATGGTATCAGTCATATCACCAATACCAAATTTGATAGGGAAAAAAATCCAGAAATATTTAAAAAAACAGGCATAAAATAGATAATAAAATCAGAAGACAAAATATGGATGCTTATTTATTTACCTTAATGGGACAGGCTGAACATCAAATGGAAATTCTTTATTATATGTGAGAATATTCTTTAGGACTAGAATAAAGACATAGACAAACATTAGTCTTATATCTTATATCTTAGTCCTACATGTTATGTAAGTCTTATATATTAGTTAGTCTTATATGTTATATCTTAAATTGATACTTTTAATCATATTTTATAGTGTATTAACTACACATTAATATATGTATTTTAAATTCCGAGCTTCACTATCATTTCAAGACTATGCAATTGACTACTGAGTGTCTTAGCAAAATAAAAATGTCCATAGTGGACTGCAGGTACCAGTATTTTCAGAGTACTGTAAGATCTCCAAGGAAAGTCTCAGAGCCCTGATAGAAAATGAACCATAAAATAGTTCTCCAATGTACAAGGTCTTAGGTGATATGGGGTGAAAGAGAATACCTCTTCTCCTGAAGTATTTTAATTAAAAGATTGATACTGAAGATGACTAATTAAAGAGAAATAGATAATCACATCTTATTCTTTATCCTAAGTAGATTTTCCTCAATACTTATCACACTGGTAAGGTTTGTAGCAACAAGGTTATAATTCTAATATTCCTTTTATGATGAAATTTATTATATATGTGTACACACATATATACATGCATATATGTGTGTGTGTGTATGTGTGTGTACACATGTGTAAATATGTTTACACATGTGTACACACACATACACACACACACACACACACACACACACACACAGCAGACTCTCTCCACAAGGAAATCATCAAACAACATAATGCTATCACCTCTTGTGTCATCGTTGATTACTTTCTGGCATGTAAGCCTACAGACAGATGTTATACAATTCTATCTGTATCTGGAAAAGTATTTTATGAAATTTATTGTTTCATTTCCCAATTTATGGGTTCCTAGTGACTACCTGCAATTATTTCAAGGTGAATATTTAGCATTATTAATTGGGCAACCCATGATTTTTACTGTAATTACTCAGACTTTAATTTTGGAGTCTTGCAGATTTGAGTTAAAAGGAGTATGGCATATTGGATTCCTAAATAAGGAAATTCAAAAAGAACAGGTTGTAATTACATAACTTATTCCAATAGGAGTCAATCATCCAGTGAGAAAGAAGTTGGAAACTTGTACCTAGATTCTCATTACTCACTCTTAATTCTCTCTCCCTTTAGCTCTTCCTCATCCTTTATCTCTTTCTTCTTCTCAACAAATGCATACCGAGTACTCACAATGTTCCAATCACTGCTTTAGGTGTTAAAGATACACAATAATCAAGAACTCATATTTGGACCTTAGACTTTACTAAGGAAAAGTAGACAATAAATATGCCAATAAATAAACTAGATAATGTAAGATGTGATTAGTGGTATGAAGGATACAAACAGGATGCTGTGTAAAAGCAGAGAGAATTTGGTAGAGTAGCTAAGGTAGACAGGGTGCCTTTCGAAACTAAACTGTAAGAAGACATTTGAGCCAAGACCTGAGATGAGAGGAATCATCCACAAGTGGCTCTAGCATAAGGGCGTCCCAGGTATTAGAGAACAGGCTGGAGCAACAACAAAGGTTCCAAGTAGGAAACAGTTTGCCTTATTCAAGGCATAGAAAGGACTGTGAGAACTTAAGTCTGACAAGCAAAGGGGAAGCAGCAGGAGATCAAAGTAGAAGGTTTAAATCAAAACCTAGCCCTACAATTACAATAATAACTTGAACATTTACATAAATACTCTAATCTCCCCAGTTCTAAAATGAGAATGCTACTTCCTTTACAGGCTATTGAGAGAATTACAGCCTAAATAAATGTATACAAAATGGCAAGGGAAAATCTAAAATGGACATTCACTCTCTCCATGACCTTTTTGATCTAGTTGACTAGAATCCTAATATTTCTTATCTTACTAAGAAGTACTGTTTATTTTTTAATACAAGAACATCTTTTCTATACTTCTGCATGATCATTGTTACTAAACTATTAAATCTACTCAATAATAATAAGTAATATTAATAAATATTGATCACTTACACAACAATGGAATAGATACCCAAGAATGGGGAGCAGGTAACAAAAAGATCATGTCTCACTTATATCAGAAACAAAAACATAGAAAAGATCATATTGTAATAAGAGTTTAATAAAATGGGCAAAAAAATCAACCATTAAAAATGTATATAACAATAATTTTTAAAAGTTGATCCTGTTTTGGTGGCATGTGTCCTAGGTACCAAAAGCCTGAGTCAGGAGGACTAGAAGTTCATCTGCCTAAGCAACGTAGGGAGACCCTGTCTCAAAATAAAAATAAAACAATAAAAGAGCTGGGGTTGTAGTTCAGTGGTAGAGTGCTTGCCTTGCACATGTGGCACTGGGTTCGATCCTTAGCACTACATGAAATGAATAAATAAAATAAAGGTATTGTGTCCATCTACAACTAAAAAAGTTTTAAAAAATAAAAAGGACTGGAAATATAGCTCAGTGGTAGAGCACCCCTGGGTTCAATCCCCAGTACATCAAAAACAAACAAAAAAGTTAAAAAATATCTTGGTTATTAAGAATATCTTGGCTGAGTGTGGTAGTGCACACCTGTAATTCCAGAGGCTTAGGAGGATTAAGAATTCAAAGCCAGCCTCAGCAAAAGTGAGGCATAAGCAACTCAGTGAGACCCTATCTCTAAATAAAATACAAAATAGGGCTGGGGATGTGGCTCAGTGGTTATCTTGCATTTGTATTGTAACAGAATAATTAAATTGTATTTTCTTTTCTTTAGTATCAAAGCTCTGAAGAGGAAGTATTTGCTTTAGAATAATAGCTTTGTTATATTATGTTTACAAGTTAAAGTATTATCAAACATTTAATTTATGTGAATAGCTTTAGAACTAAAAAAACAAATTATGTTTTACTTTCTATTACTGTAGTATAGGTTTACATTTTCAACAACTATGGAATAACAGCTTCTATTGTTCTTTTAAAATAGCTTAAACTTTACATAGAGTTTTCTTTCTACCAATACTAGCAATGATGTCTTAGGAGGATCTGAAGAGGAGCTTGAATTTTACAAAAGATATTATCATAAGTATGAAGCATGTCATGGGTTGGAGATTCATGGGCTGATTTGGTAGGACTTACACACTTTGGATCACTACATGGCAGACATCTGATGCTACTCCACCATGGAAAATTCAGCACTCCCAGCCTTTCTCTTGGAGCACAGACCTACCAACCTCCTGAAGCTAACCCTCAAAAGATGACACACAGGCAAATATCAAAATGCATTCTCCTTTTGTGACTGACGTGTTTCATTTTTGTGGTAGGAAAAATGGGCAGCTGCCTCAATTTTGAAAGGGTATTTTTTTAAATTATAGAAAAAGATTCCTTCAAAACATTCAAATCTATTTAACTCAACACAATCTTGCCAAGTTCATACTACACTTAAAGCATTCAATAGGCTCTGGGGTGGGGGAAGAGTCCATTCATAATCTCTTTGAGGACTGAAACAAATACAAGTGAAAAATAACACATGTGAGAGTCTGACAATGGATAGTTAAAATGATCCTATTCAGGAGAGGAGGCAGAGTTTAATTATGCCTCTATAGAGACAGCAGAGAAAGCTTTCAGGGAGAGGTGGGATTCTGTGAAGCCTTGAAGGGTGGCTTAATAGAAGGGAATTTTGCAGGGTGGTGGTGGGGAGATATGCTTGAGTAAGCAGAAGTACATTACTGCAATTACATAAGAAAAAATGGCTCAGACTTTCACAATCATAGTTTTAGTATTTTCAGACAGAATTTAAAAGATTTCAAAATGTTGAAGTAAAGAATACATCAGCCAAGAGCTAGGGATGTAGCTCAGTGGCAGAGCATTTGCCTTATATGGGCAATGCCCTGGGTTTGATCCCCAGCACCACACACATGCACAAAATTAAATTTTAAAAACACTTTTTTTTTAAAGAAAGGAAACCAGCTAAGTTCAACATATTAAAAGTTAGAATTCACTATTTTTCCTTAGAAGAGGCTTAATTTTTTTAAAAAGCAAGCTTGAATAAGTATACTTAATCTGAAATATTACTAAATACCAATTTGTAGAAAATATTTAATTCCAACTCAATAATTAACTCACAACAAGTGCCCTGCTTGGATAAATTCCAAATTACAGAGTCTACCCTACTGAAATACTCGTTTATGTTTCTTTCAGAAGCAACAGCAAATTAAAATCATCTAAAAGGATAACTATCAAGAAGGGAAAAGTACAAATGAAAAACATTATAAAAATATAATAAAGTGAATCTCCAAAATACTCTTTCCATTTCTACTCCAAATCTTTTTTAAAAAGCCAAAAAAGTAATAGATTTTAACCTGATCTTCGACTAATACATGGATCAATAATTTCTTAGGAATTTGAACTGAGAGCTGTACTTAGGAATGATGTAGTACAGCACCACTACAGGTATTAATAACAGCATAGTTAAAGAACCGGTCCAGGTGACCCTAAAACTCATTCCTGGGATTTACAAGCTAATGTTGGTGTTGTCCTTAGCAAAATGAAACTGAGAGGATTCGAGTGCTTAGCATATAGATGCTATTCTAAAAAAAAAAAGGCAATTAATGAAAGATCTTGTGAGGCAATAGAAGTACTTGAGCATGCTCAGAGGAAGAGATAATAAATATATGAAATAAACATCCACAGTCTTTACAGCCACTCTGTGTATCTATAAGATTCTTAAATTTTGTTTGGAAACAAACAACTAATAGGAAATAGTGACTGAATAAGAAGCCAAAATCCTAATTATTTTTATCATAAAAAACTGAGGGCTGGTGATGTAGTTTACTGGTAAAGCACTTGTCTAAGATGCCCAAAGCCCTTGGTTCAATCCCCAGCATCATCTCTCTCTCTCTCTCTCTCTCTCTCTCTCTCTCTCTCTCACACACACACACACACACACACACACAAACACACACACATACACACACACTCACACACAAACATAATTTTCAGTAGAACCACTGTATAAACAACTGTTGCAACATTTTATTTAAAGCCATCAATGTGTTTTTCTCAAAATAATCTTATATGTAGCCAGTCATAAAAGATCATATATCATATGAGTCCATTTAAATAAAATGTCTTCAATAGGACAATTTATAGACAGAAATCAAACTAATGGTTTCCTAGGGCTGGGAATTGGAAGGGATTTTAGGGGGATGGCAAGAAGTGAATGACTACTCATGGGAATAGGGTTTCTTCTTGTGGTGATGAAAATGTCCTAAAATTGATTGTGGTGATGTCTGCATAACTCTTCCAATTTACTAAAAAATTGAATATGATATGTTAAATTGGTGAACTGTGCTTTATATAAATTATATCTCAATCATATACAAAGTATTTATTAATGCTTTTGAAAAATAAAGTTTTAGGTACAAAAAAAACCAAAAAATTGTGAGAAATATTACATTGATTAGTATCCTTATATACATTGGATATAGGCATAAGAACTATTTGTGAATATAAGTGTGTCTCTTATAACATCTCCAACTCTTATGATCTATGGCTGGAGATGTAGCTCAGTGGTAAAACGCTTGCCTAGCATGTGTGAGGTCATGGGTTTGATCCCCAGAACCACAAAGAAAAAAAAAACCTTTATGATCTGGATTACATAAAGTAACCAAAACTATTAAAATGACAGAGTTCATCAGAATTCTTGCCATATTCAGAAGGATGGTGTTCTGAAGAAATAAAATATGATCATCTAAAACTGTGGAAAAGCCACCAGAATCACAACAAATCTGTTACGCATTCCTTTGTTGTTGTCTGTTGTTGTTAACTTCTCTTTTCCAACCCAAACAACAGAAAATCAGATCCCCTTCAGTATACTCTGAGAATCCTTTTTCTACCCTGGATTTGCAATACAATCACATTTCAGCTATCTCAATAATATATGTCTTTGTTAGAATTGCTATGAATGAATTAAATATTGGCAGTTTGTGGAATTTATAGGAACATTCTATTTAGTTCTTTTTTGGCAGGGGATACTGGGACTGAACTCAGGGGCACTTGACCACTGAGCCACATCCCCAGGCCTATTTCATATTTTATTTAGAGACAGGGTCTCACTAAGTTGCTTAGTGCCTTGCTTTGCTAGGGCTGGCTTTGAATTTGATAGCCTTCTGCCTCAGCCTCCCGAGCGGCTAGGATTACAGGCATGCGCCACTGTGCAAGGCCCTCTTTAGTTCTTAAATTAATTTTTTACCTCTTACTCAAAGCATGTTTACATTAAAAGGATTGCACTAGTGTGAACTGAGATAGAATGACAAATGTTCTGAGATCTAGACCCTGCTCAGTTACTGGGGATTTAAATAAAACAGGGCAAACAAATCATTTCATTTCTTTCCTCAATAGAGAATGTGACCACAAGTCTGAGACTCCTTTCTGTTTGAAAATGCTTTGATTTTATGATTCCCTACTTAAAAATCTTACTTAGTTGGATAAATAAAATCTACTATTCCCTAGTCACATAAATGCACTGAGATGTGCAATCTTATCTCAATAAAAAAAGAGTACAGGAGCTGGGTTATAGTTCTGTTTGTAGAGCATTTGCCTTGCATGTGTGAGGCACTGGATTTGATCCTCAACACCACATAAAAACAAATAAATAAAACAAAGGTATTGTATCTGTCTACAACTAAATTTTTTTTAAAAAGGCTACATCAACTTACATTCATTCAGTTATTCACACTGTGCCTTTGCCCATACTGCAAGATGAAATCCAAATGGTAATTAAAAATGTAAATATTGTAGGAGTTTAAAAGCACCAAAAAGTAAGAGAAATAAATCCAATCACTTTCTGTGCTAAACAATCTTAATATTCACAACAGATAAAACTCTTTCTAAAGGAATATCATTAAAAAATATAAAACAAAACTTACTTGGTTCTAGCTTCTTCAGGTCCTCCAGTTTAAATTTTTCCTGGGACTGTGTGGACTAAATTTAAAATTTGCATATTATATCTTTTCATTACAAAGATTTCACTACACCCTATGTCTTTTAAGTGGCAAGAATCAAATATTAAAATAAATATATTTCTTGCTTTAAAGGTAGAAAATGAAAAGTTCCAAACTGATTTTTGGAATATTCAAGCTAATAGAAACAGAAAAAATTAAAATCATATCTTTTATTTCTACAGTGTACAAAGTATGAACTAAATCATTTAAGTGTGAGTTCAACTGATCAATTCCAATTGTTATAAAACCCTTCTGAGATAATATTGCTTTGGGCATGAATGTCTAATATCTTATCAGAACAATTTAGAATAATTCATTAAAAAAATCCATTTACCTGTAAAGCTGCGCTTCGCAATTCCAAGCATGTTGCAATTTTGCCTATGGTCTTCTGTAGGGAAAAAAAAAATGCTATACATCCCAAGATAATTTTAACTGTCAGTTACTAAAATCAAGAATTTTTATTTATAAGAGATCTATAGGGACTGGGATTTTAGCTCAGTGGTTGAAAACTTGCCTCACATGTGTGAGGCACTGGGCTCGATCCTCAGTATTACATTAAAAAAAAATAAAACAAAGATATAGTGTCCATCTACAATTTTAAAAATTTACAAAAGAGATCTATACTTCTTTAAATAAATTATTATTCCTTTTCTAGCACCTTGCAGATTTTAGAGAAGAGAATCTGAAGACAAAGGGCTGAGAAGTGGGAGAGAGATGAGTATATATTCTCCTCTAAACTAATATGCCATAACCAATTCTAAATCAAGTTTGGTTTGGTGATAGGTCTAGATATGATTTAAAGGGCAACAAAGATAGCCATTATGGAAAGCAGTGTGGAGGTTCCTCAAAAGATTAAATATTGAACTACGATATGATCCAACAATTCCACTCCAGGATATATGGCCAAAGGAAAGGAAATCAGTAAGCTGCAGAGACACCTGCACTCCCATACTCATAGCAGCACTATTCCTATTAGCCAAGAAATGGAAACCTAAGAGTCCATCAACTGATAAGTGGATAAAAAAAATGTTATATATACACAATGGAATACTATTCAGTCATAAAAATAAAGAAATCCTATCCTTTGCAACAACATGATGGAACAAGATCATTATATTAATGAAGTAAGCCAGGCACAGAGACAAGACCCAAAAAATCTTATTCATGTGGAATACAAAAAAGTTGATTTCATAGAAGTTGAAAGTAGAATAGTAGTTACCAGGGGTTGGAGCCAGTAGGGGTGGGTGGAGGGATAAATAAATGCATCCTACATTTCAAAAGAAAAAAGAAAAATTTGAAAGTTTTTAAACATAAGAAATGATAAGTGAGTAGAAAATGTTAACTGGATTTAAATATCACACAATATATACATGTATCAAAACATGTTACCCCATTTATATGTACTATCTTTGTTATCTGTAAGTTAAAATATTGACTTTATTTGTTTTAAAAATAGCTTCTTTTTAGTTGTAGATGGACATAATACCTTTATTTTATTAATTTGTTTTTATGTGGTGCTGAGGATTGAACCCAGTGCCTCACACATGCTGGGCAAGCAAGCACTCTACCATTGAGCTACAACTCTAGCCCCCAAATACTAACTTTAAAAAAGAAAACAGAAAATTAAAAAGGGGGAGGGCAATGAAAAGGGATTTTTGACATCTTCCCTTCCAATCATCTTCTCATAAAGCCTGAAATTTACTAAAAGATATCTGAAAGATAGCACAATGGTCTAATTTAATTCTGATTAAAGCTCAATTCTGACTTGTTTAAAAACGTAGGCAATATTAAAAAAAATCAGTATTTGTGATGAATGGTGCAGATTTTACAGTCTACCTGTTTTATAAAATAAGCTATAAAACAGATGTGATAAGGCACAGTCCTTGCTTTTAATATGCTCATGTTCTATTATGTGTGATAAAACATATACAAAATCACTATATTAAAAAGAGAGACACTCAATCTATAAGCTGCAGCAAAATAAGTTCCTTTTATGTCCTAAAGGAAAAGAACAAGATCTATATTAGGAATCCAGTCCCAAAGACTAGGGAGGATTTCCAAATTAAAGAGTTTGGAAAATTGTCATGGTTCAATTACTTAAAATCCCCAACTGAAAGCAGAGGGATAGGTTTGAAAAGTAAAGTAAAGTAGGGCATAGTCATTCTGAAAATGGACCTTCCACAAACTCCTTGCTGAGGAATCTAGGATTTCTTTAACAATAAGTTACACAGAAGTGTGTTTTTATTGTTCTTTTTTTTTTAACAGACATGCCCTTAATAACACTGTTGTGAGCTGGGCATAGTTATGTGTACCATCTACTGGGAAGGCTAAGGCAGGAGCCTAAAAGTTTAAGGCCTGTGTGGGCAACACAGTGAGATTCTTTCTAAAAAAACAAACAAAAAACCCCTTGGCTATTGTGATACAGGTATGCAATGTATACATAATTTAAAGGAAAGGGGAAAAACTGAAGGAAAAATCATTTAAGTTATTTCAAACTGTCTAAACAATATTCAGAATAAGAATATGAATAGCTAAGGTGGAAATGAAAAGGGGAGATTCATGAGATTCATAAAAGAAATTATCAGGGCAGGCAGCTGAACAATGACACTGAGACTTCTAGGTCCTTCCAAAAAAGATATTTCTGAAATGTCTTTAGGAATAAGTCTAGATCATAAAAGCAAAGAACTGTGTACATCATTTACAATGCTTACAAAATGACATATTTTGGAAAAAAACTGACACATTTTTCTGAACGCATTTTATGTATGACTTACAAAATGTTTAGTAAATTGGGGATTTGGTGATTTTGTGTTTGGTTAATGTTCTTTGAAAGGTAAAAGAGGAGTAAAGGGAAGTAACAGTATTGTCCTGGCCCCTGGTGCTTAGGCTAGTGGACACTCTTCAATTACTGTATCTTCAACAAACAGCTAGGATAGCAACTCACACACACAAAAAAAACTATTATTGAGCAAGATATGCCTCTCAGACACACAAGTAATAATATTTAATTATCTCCATAATCTTTTAAAAATTTCAATATAAAAGCTTAGAAAATATGCAATTTTAATCTGAAAAGAGATTACATTTGAAAATTATATTTATACATAGTTTGCAAAATACTCAGGTTTATTCATCCTCTTAAATAGCTATGTATAGAAACCAGCAGTAAGCAATCTTTTCTACATAAAGTCTAATATCCCCAATCATTGTTGTTCAAATATACCACTCAACTCCAGCAAAACTAGTAAATAATTAAGTACAAATATAATAATCAAATAATTTATTAATAACAAATACTGTTAATTATTAACCACTTATTAATAACTAATGAGCACTTTCCGACAGGCTCTCCTAAGTGATTTATAAACATTAATTTAATTAACCCTCCCCACAACTCAGAGTTAGCTATGATCATTTTACAGGTGTGAAAACTGAAGTATGAACAGGTTAAGTAATTTGTCCCAGTCATCAATGCCTTCTATATAACACACAAGATATTCAATAAAACCACACACTTCAATCAATTCCATTTAGCTATATTCTTTCAAAACTGATTTTATAAAAGAATTTTGCTTGTATTGAGATGTATCAATGAGATAATCTTCAATATAGTGGTTAGCTTTTTTTCCTTCTTGACTTTAAAATCCATTTTATTTCACACTTCAAACATTTAAGATAAAAATGTTGTACCTGAACAATAAGAAACCACTAACAAACTATTCTCACTTAAACATTTCTTCAAGTTAAGCAAAGGCAATAGCTTTTTATACAGAAATGTACTGAATTATGGTAAAATACCAACAGGCCTTATTCATAACTATTTTTAGGGACCACACCCAGCTTCAGTATTAAAAAAGAAGTGAAACACTATTGTTTCAGCTGTGGCAATAACTTTTAAAACATGTAGATTTTATTGATGTCAAAATCAAGTGCTTGCTACTGAAACAATGTCACCTTCCTTAAAATGAACAGTTCAGAAAAATGATAAAGAAGCACAAGTTCACATATTCCAGAGTATAAGTATTGACTACTTTAATTAATGTACATTAAACCAAGCACTGAAGTGATGTTTGATTTTTAGAAAGACTTAAATCACTAGCATTTTATTCAAATTAATTGCTCATACCTAATATGATAAGAAACAGAAAACAGTATCATTTTTAGAGTATTATCTACTTTAGTTTGTCATTGCTAAGAAAATTGAGGGCCCTAAAGATCAGTTAAAGAAAAACATGGAATAAAAATGGACAATTAATGAGCTAAATTAATTTTGCTAAAATGTATTCAATTTATATAATGAATAAAATCAGTTTGAAAATAAACATAATTCAGTACAGTCTTTCTTAATCCAGACTTAACTTTTAAATATTTAAGCAGCCACTCATCTTCCATCTAGCTGTTGGAGGAGAGATAACACTGGGGTAGAGAGAAAGTGGAAGTAGAAAGGTGGAATCGATAAAACATAAAACAATTATATAGTGCTGTGATTCTCATTACCACCAAGTTTGACTCAAAACAGGGAAAAACTTTCTAAGTGTCATGAGACAGGATGTTCTATTTTGTCCAGAATCTTACATGAGAAAATCTACTACACCAAAGTAGGGAATTTCATGGAATGAAAGCTTTTGGCAGCTTTTTGTTGGCCACTAAACCCAGTTGTTATAATGACAAAACTATTGAAAACTGAAATGAAAGCTAAGGGAACTAATCGTGAGGGAGGATCAAATAAGAATCATAAACTCTTGTTTTAACTAGAAATCTTTGAGAATATTAAAAATAGGAAATAAATGTGAAGTTTTTATTCTATCACCAATTAATTTGGTTTAGACAGATTAGTAGTTCTACTTTAGAATTCTTTAGATATAAAATAAACATTGGAAAAATATGTTATTCTCTTAAAAATTAGGATTTATTTTAATAAAACATTTATTCATCAAATATATTTGAGAGCTCACTGTGAACTAGACAGCAAAAAGTTTCATAAAGAAAGCACTTTAGTAATAAGATTGGTTTTTAAAAACCAAAAACATTTTTCAAAGTTCCACTAACTACTGAATGGTTGGCATAATTATATAACTTGTCACTGCTATCAATACATGAAATAGTATAAGCATAAGAAATATAACTCAAAATAAAATAACTTTTTTGCAAAGAATAATGTTAAAAGCATTTTCTATTTTCCTTTTTGGAGAAAAACAAATTCAGTTTTCTCTCCAGCTTATGTACAGGCATAATATTTAATGCAGATCTAACAGTATGTGTCAAAATTTCCTGTATTATGTTCTTCAGAACACTAGATCCAATGAAATATTCTGTAAAGAAAGGAGGGGAGCTTTTCAAAAGCAAATAATTTTTAAAATACTGCACAACCAAACTCTTTAAAATATCCAACATACACATTAGAATATTAAAAGTCCAGAGAAGTCACAAACTGTGTGCAAGTAATGCCTATTGGGCTGGGGATGTAGCTTACTGATATACAGAGTGCTTGCTTGCCTAGCATGAGGACCTGGGTTCTATTCTTAGCACAACACACAGACACACACACATACACACAGACACAATCTATTAATTTTTAAGAGCAGTGTTTCCCAGAACATGTCTTGAAGACCTCTCATTTCTAATCATTATTAACTGAAGACTTTGATAATTTTTTTCTTATGGAACAATCATATAAGGCCTACACATCAATATGAGTGTTTCTGTCTGTTGTGAATATTTCACTTGCATTTTCACAGAAATTTAAACCTTTAAATGCATATAACTTGCCTTATATAGTAGAACAGAATGACTTAGGGTCCTTCTTCAAGACCAAGGAATAGACAGGCAGACAGAAGCTCTGTCTGCAGTTACACCTGGCAGCCAGAAATGCCTCCTGGGCAGGTATTATAAATAATATGTTCCTCAGAAATCAGGCTTCCAGGAGAGGAGGAGGTACAGACCACTTCACATGTAGAGGTCACTGGAGTTTTAGGAAGAAAAGACCTTTTAAAGTCACTTAAGAGTTCTCTAATCTCTCATTTCTTATATAAGGAAAATCAGGCCCAGAGCCAAAGCCAGGATGCAAGACTTCAGTCTTCTGACTCTAGGTCTCAGCTCTCTCCTCTAGGACCTGCAGCCTCCTGGATCTTTTGGAGTACAAGATCTGGGGGTCTTTATAACCAAAGACAAGCTGAACAGCTATAAATTAAAGAATCAATAGCATTATCAACACCAACTCTAGTCTCAGAATACTAAAAAAAATCAAGAATAAGTTAATTTTTTACTCATCACTTAACAAGGTTCATTTTTTGATATTAACCTGTTTGTTTTGTAATTTTAGAATGTTTTAGGAGGTCAAAAGACTTTAATCTCAGGCCATGTGGCTCACAGGTTCTACTCCTGAGCAACAAATGCTGGAGAAATCTAACAAACTGAAGGCAAACAGGTGACTAAAATATGGGATCATTAAAACTTTTTTACATTTTTTTATTTTGTCTTCATATTTATAACATACTTCATTAACTATTAATTTATGTACCTGGATATCTAAGATTCTATTCATCAAGATTTAGATATTTTAAGTCTTAATTCAATGATGCTGGCTGATCATTTCATAAACAACTCCTAGACAGACTTCACAAATTTTATAGAAGTGGTATAGTGTACAGTCTTTGTTTCTTTCCTTAAGCATATCAGCTATTTCCTTTGTGATAATTATTTTCCAGGACTAAGATCCTAAGTCTCTTAAATCTATTGTGGATATTAGCACTTATTAAGGAAAAAAGAAAAACACCCTTTTAAATTGCAGTAACATAATTTTTTTGAAGTAGATTTTAAATATTTTAAAAATACAAATATATTTGGGCAAGAAATACAGCTAACCCTCTGGGGGCTTTTTCTCCCCAAACTCCTGTAACTAAGAATTAATAAACACAGGCCTATGGACTAAAAACTTGCTTAGGTTTAATTAAAAAGTTATGCAAAAAATTACTCCCATTTCCCCTTGTGCAAAAAAAAAAAAGTATTAATAAGAGTGAATTAGGTCACCAGGATTTTCACACTGCCTTTTCTTAAGAGATGAGGAAAAGACTAACACATATTTTTCACTATCTACAGGATTAAAAATTGACTTAAAACTAGTTACTCTGAGCCAGGAGAAAATGGGAGTTGTTTCCTCCCATTTCTTCTCTTCTTTTAGAATGAAGTTACTTTAAAGTATCCCCTTTTACATAATCTCTATCAGGGAATCAACTTGATATACAAAAATTTTAACTCAAGGAAGAAAGAACAGTACTGAAACATTTTGCAATCTTATATATTTACTTAGCTGACAGATCTGTATGCCAACTTCTTGACTTGAGCTAATTTTTTTTCCATTTGTTTTTTGGTTTGGGGGGTTTTGTGTGTGTTTTCTGTTTTGCTTCGAGAGGTGATACATAAAGAGTTATGAAAATTCAGAGTTAAGCATTGAGGTGGAATGCACTTATTCCCAATCCTTCTGTTTTTCCAAGTGACTCGGAACAAACTCCAGTCTTTGGGTTACCCACGCTTTTCAACTAAAAGTGTGGATGACTTCCATTAGAGTTAAATAAGGCCTAAATAGTTAACTAAAGTAATTCATTAAGTGATAAGTTATATATCTGTACAAATGTTCACTTAATGTTAGGCAAAGCATAATCAATCTGATTTTTTTTTACTTAAATATAACAGTTTTTTGTTTATTTTTCTGCTTAATGGACTCAAGAGCAATTTCATTTGGAATTGAATATATCTAGATATTATTTGATGGTAGCTTTTGCTCTTCTGTGAATTCAGAATTGTTGTGTTGAGCTTGGGCCTCTTTTTGTAGATGTCTTGCTAATCTGTAAGAAGAAAACTTTTTTTTAGAACTGAAAGCAAACTATCTCAACTGCAACAAAGTAAAACAAATTAAATCTCTTAAAAACAATAAAGTGCATAATACTTTGTTATGTTATTGAAGTAATTCCACATTTTCAAGGCAAATCTACATTACCCTGAGAATCAAACTTTTTACAAAAAAAAGTTTGCACAAAATAATGATGAAATAAGATACTTTTTATACCATTTCACTGGGACAAATTTCAGAATCTTAGAGCTGCAAAGAATCTCAAAAAGCACATAATTCAACTTTCTTTACTATGCACTAATTTCTTTTATAAACAACCAATAAATAGTTGTCCAGATTCTACTTTAACACTTCCAGTGAGCACCAATAATATATCAACCATAGATATGTTTTCATTCTATTATAATTCATTTCCCAATGAGATTTGCCCAAATCCAAATTACAGCTATCACAATAACTCCATCAAAATATGCTTTTGAAACATTTTTAAATGGAAAATAAAGAAAAGCCGTCCACCAATCAAAAACAGAAAATACTGCTTGCCCAGATATCATCATATCTAAAAATGGCAGGTAGGCCTTGAGTGAGTTTTCCAGGATGAATTTATGATGCTAGTCCAAGCTCAATGGTGAAGATCCAAAGCTATTTCTGAGACAGCAAAAGGCAAAGACTTACTCTTATGAAGAAAGAGAGGGAAAAACAAGAGACCAATTTTAGACACAGTATTTGATTAGACATATTTCTAAACAAGTTATAAAAATGGCCAATAAACACATGAAAAGATATTATGTATCATTAGACATCAGGGAAATGCATATCAGAATCATAAAATAATTACTTAGCACCCATGCAGATGGATATAATTTAAAGAGATGAAGAAAATAATAGGCGTAGGGAGAGTACGGAAAAAACTGGAACCCCCATACATTGCTGATGGGAATGTAAATTGGTGCCAGCCATTGTGGAAAAGTTTAATATAGTTAAATACAGAGGAAGTGTATGCTCCATCAAACTCCTGAATGGATATATCCAAAAGAACTAAAAATAAATGTTCACACAAAGCACATGTACACAAATGTTTACAGCAGCATTATTTGTAATAATCAAAAAGTCATAAAACCAAAATGTCCATCAACAAAATGTGGTACATATATTCAGTAGACTATTATTCAGTCATAAAGAGGAATGAAACTCACATAATATGCTAGCTACAGTTATGAATGAACTTCAAAAAGATTATGCTATATAAAAAGAAGTCAGATGTAAATGGTCATGTTATATGATTCCATTTACATGAAATGTCCAGGAAAGGTAAATTCATAGAGAAAGAAAGCAGATGAGTGGTTCCCAGGATATGGAAAAATTTAGAATGACTGATACAAGGTATGAAGTTTCTTCTTGGAGTGGGAGAAATTTTTAGGAATTACAATAGTGATGGTTATAACACATTGTGAATACATTAAAGACCACTTCACTGTACATGTTAAAATAGTGAGTTTTATGGTATATGTAAAAAAAAAGCTAGCAAAATATTTTGAAAATAAGATTGCTATTCTGGTTGAGGTCTGGGAGTAGGAATGGCAGCAAGTGCTAGGTAGAAAAGGCAATTAAAGAAGAAGTTCATCACAGTTCCAAAAAACAAGAACTAGATAGGAGTTCTATTCTATGCAATCATATCCTTAAAGATCAAGTAGTATTCTCAATGGCCTCTATCCTCTTTATGAAAAGTCTGCATCCTTTATCATTAAGCAAGAAATTCTTACAAAAAATCTTAACATTTGCTAAGATAGCTCCACCATGTTACTCAGTCAAATTTTCATCCATTTACTTACTTGCTTCCAAAGCTGAAAACCACACAATATATTTTCCTAAAATGTCATTCACTGACTCATAGTCTCACATTTTTATGAATTCTTATGCAGGAGAAGGTACAAATAAATATGGCCCATTGTCCTTTTTCTGTATTTGCTTTCTTTTTTTTAACTCTGCTGACCTATGTGGACTCTTACAGGAATTCATGGTCTATACACCCTTAGCAATGTCAACTATACATCCCTGAGTTCAGGGAAGTTATAGTGTAATAGTTTCTTTATTTGAATATTTCTACATATAATTTGCTAGGAGTGGCTATCAACCTAAGCAGGATTCTTTTTTTTTCTTTAAATAGTTTTTGTTTTGTTATTTTTTTAGTTTTATTTGGAACCAATATCTTTTATTTTATGTATTTATTTTATGTGGTACTGAGGATGGAACCCAGTGCCTTGCACGTGCTAGGCAAGCACTCTACCAATAAGCCCGTGCTCCAGCCCCAGCCCCTAAGCAGGATTCTTGTCAGGAAAAAAAAGTATAGCTTTCAACTCCTGGTTAAATACTAATAATCAGGGCTGGGGTTGTGGCTCAGTGGTAGAGTGCTCGCCTAGCATGCACAAGGCACTGGGTTCGATCCTCAGCACCACAGAAATGTAAAATAAAGATATTGTGTTCATCTAAAACTTAAGAATAAATATTTTAAAATAAATAAATAAATACTAATAATCAGAATAAAGGAGACTAAATTAAAATAATCCTGTTTTCAAAAATTAGGCAACAGATTGGGAGAAAATATTGTAAAAATAAAGAACTTTTTTCTGTAGTACATAAAGAACATCTACAACTCAATAGGTAAGAGATAATTCAATTTAAAAATAGGTAAAAGCCTCTACTCAAAATGTCATGTGTCCGCGAAGTTTTCCCTGATACCAGATTTAAAATGGTGGTCTCCTAATTTCTACCCCATATTCCTGTATTTCTCTTCCCTACTTCATTCTTCTTCAAAGTATTGACCATCATCTAAAATATAGGCAAGATGTTTTGCCAAAATGTGACAATAAGGCAAGAATCCAAGTTACTATAGCTTAAGAGTCATTTTCTAAGAATGACAATAGACTCAATCTAAAAATTAGACCTATTCAACAGTAACCAAAAAGCATAAACATGTGACATGGCAATAGCTGATGAGGCAAATCAACTATTTAGAATAAATTGATGGTAAAGAAAGATCAGGCTTAAGCTAAAACCTATTAGTGTCACACAAATTCAACTAATTACCTACAATAATTAATAAGCTTTGTCCTGCTTTAGTCAAACCAATTTTTAAAAAAAATGAAGTTACAGGTGATAATATAGTTTATACTTCAAGGAAATGAACTTGATACTACAAAAAATTAAGTCTCAGAAAAATTATAAAATAGTACTCATATATTGCTATATCATATTTTTTAATTACAATCAAGGAAAAGCAGATTTTCTATTCTATAACATATAAAGAACTAATGTTAAAAATGAGAATAAACTGTTGTTTCTGGGCAAAATTTTTAAAAATTGGGTAGAAAGAAGGAAGATGAACTTCAGGGAGCTAGATAAGGAAATAAAGAATAATATATTACTAAGTCCAATACTAAGAAACAAGCCACCTTTGGACATTTTGGAATATCCTTCATTTACCTTATAAATTTGTCCAGATAATTAAAGCTAACAGGATTTAATTTTTTTGATTAATACTCATAAGGTAAACATTACAAAATAAGCAGTCATCTAAACTGGCTTTATCTCTGATTTTAGAATAAAAGAAACCACACCTGAGTTATAATTTCAGAGTCTGATGATCCTTATGGCAATTAAGGCATAAAAGGCACTTTGCTAGTCTTTAAAATTCAAGAAATTAGTATAGTATAATGAAATTTGATTATGCTAGAGGAAAAAATGCAAGATGCACTAGCTCTTAGGTTTGCATGCCACATAACAATGCTTCCATATAACAATTAAAGCAATAGAATAAAATAGTTTTTATAAGAAATTGTTTACTAGCAAAGAATGAGACATTTAAACAAAAAAAAATTTTATTAAATTACAGATTAGATATACAAATATGTTACTTTAAAACTTGTTTTTAAGATCTGCAAGCTTTACCAATTTTTAACACCTTCAAAGCCAAAATTATTGAGGTAATATAAATAATAATCCTGAAACAAGACAGAAGATATCATAACTGTCTGAGAACAGCCATACTATAAAGCTATCAACAGGTAGCTAAGTGAAATCTGAAGAGAATTCTTAAGAAATCTCCTGGTGTTCTTAAAAACATAAACACTGAATAAGTTTTAAAGAAAAGAATAGAAAAATAGATGTCATAAAGTAGATATCACTAAATTTAGAGAACATAAAATCAAGCTATTAAAATTAAACTAAATTTTTTAAAAATAAAAAAATCTGAGAATAGGTATTGTTGAAAAAATTTTAGACTTAATACTAGGTGATAATTTTAAATAACAGTAAAAATAACTATGATTTTGAATCATAATTATAGAGACCTATTGTTCCAAGGACATGAAAAATAGTCATGATTTCCTAACAACTAGATTTTTTTATATTTCTTGGATTACATTCAGGATACAGGAAGATTTATGGGTAGCAGCCAAAATGAGTAAACTTTAATTTGTATGATGAACCATTGATTTGATAGGTTTATCTTAGTTATAATTGGTCCATGAGCTTATTAAGATGGCGAACCAAAGCTGCCAGTGGGAAGTATGCTCAATTTGGTGGGCCCCGAGGCCATCTCTGGCCAAATCAACATCAGCCTTATAAGAGGCCAGTCATGCAGGAAGGGAGTTTCCCCAAGATATGATTTCTTGAGGCCACAACCTAGAGCAGGTCCCACAGTCAAATAATTCACATTCCTTGGAAAGAGAGAACAGTCATCAGTTGTGTCCATCGAAGGGGGACACTGTCCAGGTGTACCCTGGATATTTTTTGAAATCTCTGGGCTGATTCTGCACCTGATAAAAAAGATAGCACAATGATAGACAACAAATGAGAAAAAGGACAATCATCTGGTCCAAAAACTTAAGACATGAAATTAAGAAGCAGACAAAACAGAAGACAAACAACCATATCACTTGGAATGTATTACTCTGAAGGCAAGTGCAGTAGAGAGAAACACAAATTATTTTAAGCAAAGTAAGAAAAGACCATAGCAATAAGTTATTTTTAGAGAAAACCAACTGGAGAAAAAAAATGTATGTTAAGATATGTCAACTTGACACAAAGATAAAGTAGAACAGGAATCTGAACCCATTTACAAGCTGAACAGAGCTGAATAATGAAAGCTAGTGTCATAAACTTGGCTGCTTGACTGGCTTTGTGTAAGAAAATATCTCAGAACTTTGAACTTAGGAAATTCCAACTTGTCTTGCACCAGGTCACGAGCTCCACAGAGCAGAAACCTATTTCAACAAGCAGGTTTAAAAAACATTTAAAAAATATTTTTCATTGCTATTAACGATACACTTAAAAATGCAGTAAGTGCTAAAATCCATCAAAGTAAAATGCACTGAAAAAAATTAAACTTACTCAGAAAGATGTTCAGAATTTGGGATACAGACAGAAACTGAAATTAGAAGAAAAGTTTTATATTTACAACAGCATATGAACTATGATGAGAGTAACAATTTAGTAAAGAGTTCATATTGTGGTTGACCAAAAATAATGGAATAAATAACAAAATCCACAAGTGCACAGTTATATATATGTACCTTTCTCTACTACAACTTGGCAAGTATGGGTTTCATGTTGACTTAAGTGTGCAGCCATATTATCTAAGCCAGAAACATCAGTTAGGAAATCACATTAAGGCACACTAGTGTAATGCCCCTATTAAAAAAAATAGCATAAAAGAAAAGTTTTTATCTGTTGTTAAATCTATATATAAGTTCAATGATTATTTTTCCACAAATTATCTTTTTGTGTAATAAATGTAACTTGTTATTTGTTATATAAATTTGATGTAACTGAAATGATTCTCTATAAAATGGTACAGCTATGTCCAAATTTTGCTACTACTTATTTACATAGAGTATTTATGTTTTATAAATATTTATCTTTTGTACCAGTCAAAAGACCTACAACCAGTCTAGGTTCCATTAACAATTTGCAATAATATAGGCAAGTCACATTCTATTTGTTCCTCTGCCCATCTGCAAAGTGAGAATAGCATTCATTCACTCAATATATATTTACTGAGGTTGTCTATAAAACTGTATCACTGTTATTATGAACAACAACAACAACAAAAAGCCAGTCAGTACTTGAATGAAATTTATAATCTAGTGTTTTATTTAGTTGAGGACAAAATTAGAAGAAAATTATAATGTATTTAGAAGTATAGTATGATACCTGCCACTACATGCCAAGGTTTTAGCATGATCTTCCAAGGGTGGTTATTATTTAACATGGAATTAACTGACGTAGTTAATAAAAATGTTGGAGTCCACAAATTTGGAATCCTCATCATCCCAGCACTGTGAATGCTATTGCCTACCTGATGGGGCCTATACTACTCATTCTCTTTAACAAAACTTGTGAGTGCTGTACAGAGAAAGGAGAAAGAAACTCAAGTCCAGAGAAAATAAAGACAGCATCATGCTGCCTTAGCAGGTCAAAGCAGGGAGAACTCCACTATGTTCTTGATTCTTAAATAACACATGAAATGATTAAGGATTTTCAAAGGAAGTTAGGAAACAAGTCCAAAAATCATGAAAAACTTTTTCTGAGTCTAGAATAGTTCTTATACTCACTGAATTAAACTGAATAACATTTGCTATCTGAAGTATTTAAACATAATTGGCATGTTAAAGTTATGTGTCAATGGCCTTAAGATTCATATTTAAAATGTGTTTGATCTCGTGACTTTTAGTTGAAAAGTATCTTAAATATTATTAAGACTGTAAAAATATTGAGATGGTTCAGAGAACTTAGAAAGCCACTATATAATTGAACTTATTAGATTTATTAAAATGTTAAGCAATTGGGAGCTAGTTGGGTCAAGCATTTGAAGTGCCGTTTAAAAGAAAATCAAGTATATTTAATGGATAAATGACACTAAATTGTTTAAAGTAATTTGAACTTAAATGTCACTGTTGAAAAAAATTCAGTCTGTTCAATTTAAATGAACTTTATCTTACATTAAATTAAAGTTCCTCTAGAAAGTGATTACTAAAAAGTACTCAAATTCTAAATGGAGTATTTCTAAAATTCTAAATGGAGTATGGAGACTTAAAAGCTTAAAGAAAGTTAAAATGTAAAATACTTAGCTTAAATAACTAACTACAATTTTTTCTATGAACAAACTGCCCTCATAGATACTAAAAAGAGTTTTACTGGTAAAGAACAGGCTACTGCCTATTCCACTGGATATAGATAATTTAAAAAGGGATGGCATGACTAACTCAATCTGTTTTTAAACAGGGATTTGTAATTGGAATTTTTAATCAAATTTCTTGATCTGGGAAAATATGTGAGTCTGGGAATATTATAGTTGGGTCATTAGTAGAGAACAGATGGTCTGTACAGAGAAAGCAGAAAGAAACCCAAGTCCAGAGAAAATAAGACAGCATTGTGCTGCCTTAGCAGATCAAAGCAGAGAGAACTAAAGTAAGTTCTTGATGACTTTGTTTTCCTTATTTGCTCTGCCTGTTGCTCCTCTACTTAAGGGTCTATAAGAGTCTTTGGAATCTCTCTAATAAATCAAAGTTTCACCTAAATTTTGTTTAGGTGAAAAAAATTGATCATTTAACCGATCACTGTTATTATCAGTTTAATACAAAGTATATACATTCAACGTTCATATATTTGATGTTCATTGCATAATATATATGTTACACCAGTATATGAATACAAACAAACAGGATATTTCAGACTGATTTCTCATCCTTAAGTTCTATTCTAATAGCATGATATATGTGTGCACTGAGAGAATTCACTGGCACATCAAATCTAAAATCATCTGCTTTCTCCCCAAATCATCTCCTCCTGACTTTCTTATGGTCCCATTTCACTTGACACTAAAGCTCAAACCATAGTTACCTATGACTTTCTCCTTTCTTAAAACATTTAATGTCAAGCATTTTATAATATTAACAACTTATTGAGTACTTATCTGTGCCAGGCTGCTTTTAAACATATCATCTCATCTAAATCTTACAACAACCTGAAGAGTTAAGTGTTATAATTATTACCCTTTTATACAGTACAGAGTTAGCTTAGTAGCCTACCAAGGACATAGAGCTGGTAAAGGTCAAAATCAGGTGTAAAATTATGCACTTTGATTCCAGAGCCCATATTACATCATAAACACAATGTAATACCACCTCACCACCTTAATTCAGATCCCTAATCTAAATGATTTATGCACCTACAACTCACCTTGTATGTCCCTGAATTCAACTTTCCTTCAGTATCACTTGAATCTACACAAAACACTAATGGTTCTCCAGTGCCCTCTGAATTAAGTCCAAATTTCCTAAGTTTAATTTTCAATGCGTTCCAATATGATTGTAAGCTCAAAATTGTTGCTACAGACTTTAATCCATTACTATCACACAAACATCATGTTCCATCCATTTACTACTAGCCATACTTTCTGTATGCCTTCTCTTTTTCATTTCTGCACTTTTGTGCTATTTTCTCCAACTAGAAGATCCCTCTGCTTCTTCTGCCAGTTAAAAAAAACACTCATCCTTAAAAACAAAGTAAACCTAATTCCTAACCAGATCATTCCAAGTAATCTCTCACTTCTCTGAAATAACTTATTGCACTTATTAAAATCCATAGTTACTTCTGTTCATACTTTATTTCCCACCTAATGAACAACATTCCCTGAAGGCTAGATCCAAGATTGCTTTATCCCTATCATCTACACAGAACCTGCTACAATTCATACATGATAAATGCATAATACACATAATATACACAATAAAAAGTATTCCATTTCAATAAGTAATTACAAAGATTGGGGGGTATGGAATTTTATAAATATGCTAAGTTCCACTCACAGAAATTGACCAATTCCAATGTGAGACATAATGGTAGTTGAGAGAAAAACACTCCAGACCTTTAAAAAATCAGATAATTTGTTTAAAAAACTAACACACAACTGAGCTAGACAACAATGAGGTAAAAATCAAATTAAAATCTGATTTTTAATATGCAATAAATCCTATTCATTCTTATAAAAGTCTTTATTAAGGCAGTACCTCAAGTAACAATCAATTTCTCTGAATTCAATAAACACTCTAATGAGACTAAAAGTTTTAATGCTGAACCATTATTTTTTATCTTCCTGTGAGCTACTGGCTCAGCATCATAAATGGGACCTTTTGTCCAAATACATATTTTTTCCATATACATTAATTTATTCAACAAATATTTACTGAATGCCTACTATATGCTAGGCTTAAAAAAACAAAAACAAATGAACAACAACAACAAAAAAACCCCACAAATCACATAGAATGTAGTAAGAGAACACAGACCACAGACAAACAAAAAGTAAAATATACAGTATTGCAAATGCACTATGAAAAAAAATATTAAAAGGAGGTAAAAGTGCTAGAGTGAAGCATGGGGGGAGTGGATACAATTTCAAATGCAGTAATTAAGGAAAGGATCACTGTCAGAGTGGAGATAAAGGAATAACCATATAATATCTGGGAAAGAGTAAACTATGCATAGGAGATAATAAACACAAAGATCCTAAGACATAATGCCATTCCCTCTTCCTCCTTTTCCATGAACCCAAAGCATCAAACAAGTCTTTGGCTATACTTATCAATAAATTAGTTTGGTGGAACAAAGATATTGTTATTTCAAGGAGAATAGCAACATAAGCAGAAAATAAACAAAGAAACAAAGGAAATAAGAATTTTAAAAAATGGTGCTCAATGGATTTTGAATTCAGTGTGTGGTATAACCAATGCTAATTATCAACATTCATCCATAGTTTCTTTACAGAAGCTAAGATGTATACTTCTATTTGAAAAAGAAACAAACAAAAAAGAATTATGAAGACTACTGATTTCAAGAATTTCAGTGGTTTCATATATGTGCTTCATAAATTAACAGCGTCACTTTAATAGGTATCTTAAGTAACTTTTTGATATTCAAATATTGTTGGTGGGCCTGATTTTTCCTTTCATTTTACAATGCAAATGCATGAGAATTTCATCTTGACACCATTTGTCACCAATGAAATAAATTTACCAAGAGATTAATGGCATATCTCAGGTCTTATAAGGAACAATATAATATCCATTAGGAATCAGTCAGATTTCCAAACTGGCACTCCCAGAAAGTTTAATTTAAAAGTGCAAACCACAATGATACAGCACTTCCTAGCAACTAGGATGACTATAACAAAAAAGATATAATACCGAATGTTACAAAAGATTGTGAAGAAACTAGAACCCTCATACACTGCTGGTGGGAATGTAAATAATGAGGCTACTTTGAAAAGCAATTTAGCAGTTCCTCAAAAGGATCAATGTACTATAAAATCCAGCAAATTTAATGTTAAGTATATACTAAAGAAAAATAAAAAGACATGTCCTTATAAAAACTAATATGCAAATGTTCACAATGTAGCATTATAACAACCTAAAGTGAAAATGAACTGAATGAATGGCTAAACTATGACATATTCATAATATGGAATATCATTCAGCACTTTGAAAAATGAAGCATTCATACATGCATGCTACAATATACATAAACCTTTATAGGCAGTTGGAAAAGACTACATACACAGTCTATCATTCCATTTGTAGAAAATATCTAGAATGAACTAATCTACATAGACACAAAGTAGATTCATGATTGCTTAGTAATGGGGAGAGTTGAAAAGAAATGGGGATAACCACTAATGAATGGGGAAAGGGTTTCTATTTGGAATGACCAATATGTACTAAAATTAACTGTGGTCATTGCTGTACAGCAGCAGTACAGTATAATACTATAACCTATTATAGGTTTGGATGCTATACTATACTGTATAGTATAATATAGCACAATAACATAACCTATTAATTTTATTGTTAAATGCATATTGTACAGCATGTGAATTATATTTCAATAAATTTGTTATGCAAGAAAGAATGTAAATTATAACCATTGTTTAGTAGAAAGAATTTTAAAAAATCAACAAGTTACCTGAGATCTTCAGAATGCTCCTTAAATATACAAAACCTTTTACTTGGACGACTACTGTGAAAGCTGGAGAGACAGAAGACATTTTAATAATTTTAGTATAGAATTCTATTATTTCATAATAATAATTATATTAATTTATAAACATATTTCAAGTCTGTACTTAAGTTTCTAGTTTTTAAAAGACTACAGAATAAATACTGAACCATTAACTCTGTTTAATTTAACATTTGATCTGATATTCCATTTTGTTTTTAATTCCTAATGACACATACTTTTTTCCCTAAGCATATACTTAGATGATCAATACCTCACCATTATGTAAAAAGGAAATGCTCAAAGAGTTAAAAAAACAAACTAAATTTTTCATTTATTATACATTTAAAACAATTCTAAATTTTTATTAACAAATTAATTTTGCTACAATCTGAATTATTATTAGAAATCAACTTTTTGAAAATAACTTTTTAATAATCTTAGCATGCTGGTATATAGGGAGGGGAACAGAATTCAATTGGTCTAGAAAGTACACACTATTTCAGCTAAATATTACTGTTTACCATCTGTAAATTCAAACATCTCGACAGTTCTTTGTAATTGTTAGTAGAGGTTTAAGAAAAAAAGCAGAACTCATAACTTAATGCTTCCTCTAATCACAGAACAAAAAACCATTAACCAAACATTGTAGCCAATAAGGAAAGCTTTCTGTACTAGAAAACCAGAAGTAGTTTAGCACACTATATCTGAAAGTCACAGAAAACCGTATCACCATCACCTGAGAGTTTATTTAGAAATGCAAAATCTTAGGCTCTTCACAAACCTACTGAATTAATCTCTGGCAGTGGGATCCAGGAAACTGCCTTAACAAGTTTTTCAGTGATTCTTACATAAGTTAAAGTTTGAAAAGCAGTAGCCAACAAACTAGATAAATAGCTACTCACATCAGTGATGCCTATATGTAAAGGAACAGAAATATTCTGGCTAAATATAATCCCTAGAAAACAGCCTCAGAAGATTTCAAATATCATTTCTTCAAGCTAGGGTAACTATTATTTGGAGATTTATGAATTTAAGATATTATCACAAAAATACAGTTTTTAGAGAGATCAGGGGGTTGGGAAGCCCTGAAATTGTGTGCAAAAAATTATATAAATCATTGTTTCCTTAGAGGAATGAGTCCAAGGCTGGGAGGCAGGTTTACTGGGGATTGAACCCCAGCATGCTCTACCAGTGAAATATACCTCCAGCCCTTTTTATTTTTAGACTAGGTCTCTCATAAATTGATGAGCTGGCCTCCAACTTGGAATCCTCTAGCCTCAACCTCCTAAGTCACTGGGATTACAAGTATGTACCACCAGGTTCAGTTCAAAATAAGTTATTTTTTAATGACATTTTAAAGTTTTTTCTCTTCAAATAAGTATACTGTTTTTATTTATTCTTTGATAAGGAGAGAGAAAAATTATATTTTAGGGTCTTTTTGATGGCTTCCACATCTATCTATAACTTGAACCAAATATCTACTAATGTTCCTAATTAAATTTTTAGTTGTCTGAATCCAGTTATGATTTAGAGTTCCCTATCTTTGGGGAAAAAAAAGCATTTATACTGCCTCTTTGACTCATCTGTATTTACTACATAACTTCTACAACTGCAATTTTGTGTAATGTAAGAATGGAAAAATGAATCACAACTCACAAATAAAAAGGAGGAAAAAGCTACCTTTCTTCCCTATTTCCACAAAGTTGATAGAAATACAGAAACACACCTAAAAAAACAGAAAAGGCTAAGACTTTTATTCAATACAGTAAAAATACAGTGTTAAGATGTAGGTCTAAAAAACCTGCTACCCAACTGCATGACTATAATTACCAAAAGCTCATTGAATTGTTCTTCACAAATAGGTAAATTTTATTAGGTATAAATTATACCTCAAGGAAATTGAGGACAAAATCCCTCTTTGACCATATTTTCCTTAATAATCTTGATTCCATGCAAGAAACAACTTAACTTTCTGAGAAACACAAAAGGAATGACTTCCTTAACATCCAACAATATTGATGGTATACCTACTATTTCAGACAGTAAACTGTAGAATGATGATATAATAACTAGAGTGGTAAGTTGCCTGCCCTAGAATTCATGGTTGAGTGAAAGAGAAGATGGTTTGACACAGAATAAATGCTAATAAATAAATGTGGAATGAATATATATTCATAAATTAATGCAAGAAAAAAATCAACAGTGACACAGAACTCTGTGTACAGGAATGAATCATTACAACAGCTTTCGTTTTACTTAGAAACGTTTAACATCTTTCTTCAAAGCCTAAGAGAAATGTCATTTATAGAAAGTCTTCTCTACTTCTTATTTAAAGAATTTATTCTTACCTTCTCTGTGCTCTCATAGTCATCTGCTTATCACATTAACCTAGGTAAATATATTTCTCCTACTAATTAGCAAAAATTAACAGCAAGGACTTGACCCCCAATACTACCTGCCTATCACACTTTCTAGAAAACTGTATGGTTTCATATGCCTCCCAAAGCTCATGTGTGAGCAATGCAAGAAAGTTTAGAGATGACTCAATTAGTTTATGAGAGCCTTAACATAATCAGTGCATTGATCCCAGATAGGGATTAACTGGGTTGTAACTGTAGGCAGGTAGGGTGTGACTGGAGGCTCGTCTTTGGATATATATTTTGTGATCATGAGAGTGCTCTGCCTCTCCTTCCTGATGCCATGTTCCCAGTTGCTTTCCTCCACCATTTGCTTCCACCATGATATTCTGCCTCATCTCAGGACCAGGCCCATGGAGTCAACCATCTACAGACAGAGACCTCTAAAACTATGAGCTCCAAAATAAACGTTTCCTTCTCTAATTGTTCTTGTCAGGTCTTTTGACTAAAACACAAACTGTACCTTCCTAGTATGTAATAATCAGTATTTGTGAAAATGAATCTGGGTGATATAAATACTATTAAAAAGAGATATTAGTAATGTCCATTAACTTAATTCTCTTACATGTAG
The DNA here is from genome assembly GCF_048772815.1 of Callospermophilus lateralis. Classification (NCBI taxonomy): domain Eukaryota; kingdom Metazoa; phylum Chordata; class Mammalia; order Rodentia; family Sciuridae; genus Callospermophilus; species Callospermophilus lateralis. The sequence continues at coordinate 1,189,655 of NW_027513332.1, read as the reverse complement.
AAGAAAAAGTTGTCTCATATATCTTTTTTGAGGAATAACAGTAAGATTATATAGTAGTTAATTTTTACTTTCTCAGGTGATTTCGATTACCACTTACAAGCTATTAGCAAAGTACAATAATTCAAAGTACAATAATTCAAATAACTGACCCCAGTAATACTATTTTTAAAAAATAATTTATAATTATGAAGTTAATGTTCTGTTTCCTTCAAAGAGTCTGACTTTAAAGATGTTTCAACAGCTTCAAGATTTTTTAATCTCTTCTTTGAGATTACGTTTGGGGCCTCTTCTAATTATAAATAATGATTATCATTTATAGTTTATAAAGTAGTAAGTAAATACAAAGACCACTTCTCAAGGAGATTCTACATACACAAACAAAATGAAAGGCAGATCAGATGAATGGTACACAATTCAAACGAATTGACCAGACATTTGAAAGATGAACTGAGAGGGAAGGACAGGGTGTCATGGGGACTAATAAAGAATAAGAAAAAAACTACTATATAAAATAAGTATGGGAAGAAAAATACTTTAGAAAAGATTAGCCAACTTATGAGGATCAGTGTCTCTTTATAGAAGACTGGGCAGGTATGAGACCAGAAAGAAAAAGACTACTTGAAAGGCTACAGAGTTGGTATGGTATAGGGTAAGAACTGAATGTACACATCTTTTGGAGAAATGAAGCTTCCCTTCATAAAAACTTTAAACCTAGATCAAGTATCTGCAGTAAGTAGAAATAAGGGTGTGCTACTCAGTGAGAAGGCAAAGGAAACGACAGTATCAATGAAGAAAAAACAAAACAAAAAAAAGGAGAAAGGAGCTAACAATGAATAAGGAGTATATGTGATGACAATAAAATGCACGTTTGGGTGGTTTGCAAAAGGGTAAGAAGAATGTCTTGAGCCAACTGCAAATGGTTGGAGATATAATGGATTTGGAAGTTCTTCAGGACAGGAAGGAAACCTATGATAAATGGGAGAAGGAAGGCCAGATGAACCTTAGTTTAAGTTACACAAAATACTTTCCAATTTGATCCTTTAGAAATTAAGGGCAAAATAAAAGACATCCTTAGGTAGCTTTGTGTTTTGAACAGAATAAGAGATTAGCATTCTACCCAGGAGAATACTAGGGGAAAATATAATGGGGCCTGGTTTAGAGCAATAGGAGTATCAGATACTGCAGTGGTTGGGAGGCAGTCTCAGGAAGCCATGATGCACAGTGAATCCAAAGAACTTATTGAGTTTCAGAAACTTGGAGCAGTAAATTATTTCTAGCTGGAGCTAAACATTCACACAAAATGGTGCCCTGAAAGAGATGGAACTTAAAAAGTTGGGATGGTAGTAATGTGAATCTGAGACAGATAATAATATTTGGCTTTTGTTGTTGTTGTTGTTGTTGTTGTTGTTCTATTGAGATGCCAGTGGGTCTAGGGTAAAAGCAGCTACAAAATAATTAGAAACACAGATTTGGATCTTAGAAAAACAAAAGATTGAAATTCTAATATTTCAAGTTGAAAGCTGAAAGTGCAAGTGCTAAAATTACTAAGAAAGGGACTATAAACAGTTGGAGACAGGCAATGAAAGAGAGGTGTTACATAAAAAGAAGAAAAATGGTATTAACCTCTTAATAGAGACTAAAGAGAAACGTTTCAAAAGTGAGTGGCAACAACGTTAAAAATAAAGTTAAGGAGTAAAAGAGGAAAAGTGTGGTGATAAGTACATGATACAATAATCTTTAAAGGGTCAGTGTTAGTTTATAGGTAGGGATGATACTCAAAATGGTAAAGAAATGAGTCACAATTAAGCTGGCAACAAACATTTTGAAAAATGTTGATGGAAAAAGGCAGACAAGAAATAAAGAAAATATGCAGGAAGGACACAGCTCCCTCATCCTAAAATTAAAGAAACAAAACCTTGAAAGTGTTTATAAGCAGAAGACCAATAGTGAGATAGGGATGAAGATACAAGTTAACTGAATTAGTTTATGATGAATTGAAGGAGATAAAAGATAGAACTGGCTATGGAGAAATGGGACAAGCTTAATTTCTGAGATTAATATCTGGATGAAGAAAAATATTTGGAGTTGAAAAGAGCTAGCTTTTAGGAAAAATGAAAAAGATGACCTTCAATTGAGCAATTAATAAGTTGGGTTAACAACTGAAAGATGAAAATAAAATCTTTAGGGTACTGAAAAAAGATTAAACAAACACTGTGGGTAAAAATAAGGAGGTCTTTAAAAAGAAAAATAAAGAGATAGGTCTTAATCAAAGTTAAAGATTATAAAGTCAGAATGAATAAATAAACTCTTGTATTCTAGAATTGAGCATACATAAAGATAGAAAGGGGAAGAGGCTGAAATCTTAAACTGGCTTTTATGCTAGGTGAGCATGAATAAAAATGTAGAAGACAAAGAAAAGAACAGGATTTGAAACAGAGGACCACGATGACTATAAAGTTAGATGAATGCTGCTAGACTGGCAAAAAGAGTCAAAACTCTGAACATCATGGAGTAATAAGAATTCAGAAGCAATGAAGAGTATACAGGATGAGACTAGAAATAAAGAGGACCCAAAACTTAAAAGCTGATGTGAAGTGCTGGCACTAAAGAAGCCAAAACACCAGGAGGTAGGCCAATCATCAAGGCAGAAAAACTGAGAGAGAAGGGCTAAAGTTGCCATGAAAGGTAGGAGAATTCTGGAAAAGCAGTATCTCATAATGATAAGAAAGTAAAACAGAGGTTATGTCATGATCTCCAAGAAACTCAGTTATACATTAATTCTAATGTTTATTTAAATGGAACAAACTCACTATGAATAAGCAGTATATCACATTTATAATGGAATAACTATTTTTAAAGATAAAAATCCACCCTGATAGAATAAAATATTCTCCTATTAAAGAAATACAAATGAAAATAATGTGGGTTCTGAAGGGGTTTCTTAGCATAGTGTAATGATAGGTACTTAAACAACATAAATTAAATGAATTAATGAAAAAGAATTCCAATGGTGGCATCATAACCAGAATAGTCTCTCCTTTTCACTGAACAAATGTATGTATAGATGGCCTGACAGATGAAGGACCATAGAAAGAAAACCAGATTCAATGAAGTTCCTAACATCACTGAAAATCCTCCAATAATGTTAGCTATTAATTAAAAAGGTACAGCTACTAGTTGAATAAAAGGTTAATAGTTTCAACTATCAATAAATTTAGGTACAGCTATTCCTCTATGAGCAGAAGCAGTGATCACTGGATTTCATCATAAAATGACAGCTTCTCTCAAAGTGACTAATTTGAAGAGGATATTCCTAATGAGGACATTTATTTGTATGCTAAATAAGCTTAAAACACTTAAAGTTTTATTTGAAAATCACCATTTTTAAATACCTATAGGGAAAAATAAAAAACAGAATAATTCCAACAAACCGTTCTTACAATTTAAGACCAGTAATTACTTGAGTTACTATGTTGGAAAATAACATCAGATAGTATCTTAGAAGTTCCTTACTGCTAGGTCCTTTTGGCTCTTTGAGGAGATAAACTAGTTTCTAATAGGGATAACTTTGCTTCAAAACAAAAACTTCCTGTACTATAATTTTAGTTGTCAATTTACAGGTTTAACTCTTCTTACCTCATCATATGATTTACATAGGCTTTACTACAGCTAGTATTGTATCTGCAAAAGCTACAGTGGACATATGTAGGAAAATGGTTTGCAAAATCTTTTATTTCAGAACAGCACTCAATGCACTTGTGAATGCCCTGACAACACCTTGTGGAGACACAAAGAAAATGGTATAAATATATTTTAAAACAAAAGTAATCAGTAAGAGCCATATTACTATTCTAATTAACTTAAGTATAATGTTTTTATACTTAAATTTAAATTGGTATTGTATATTAGGAATAAAACATCACCTTAAGTTCCTCAATGCAGTATTAACTTTGATTTTTTTTATTGCTATTAGCCAATGTACTTTGTTTCTTTTGCATATTAGAGATTTTTGATTTGTATTTAGATTTACTTCCATTAGGCTTATTTCCATTAGGTTTATTTGCATTGGATTTGGTTGTATTAGGTTTACTTGTATTTGATTTTGTGGGATTTTTAGCAGTTATATTTTTAGTCCTTGGAGGTGAGAGCTGAAGGGCAGAAGTGCTTGCATTAATGGAAGGTGTAGGTGAAGATGCTGACTGAAGAGGTTCAACTGAAGCTCGAATAGTAACCTACAAGAATGCAGAATATATTTACTTCAAAAAAAATCACTATATTACTATTAAAATATCACTGTACAAAAACCATTTAAACATCAAGTATTTTGAAAGAGTACACATAAACTGCAATTGTATTTAGTCTTATTTACTCCAAATGTTCAAAACAAATAAATAAATTTAAATTTGATATTTATTCACTTAATGTAAAATCAGTTATGTGTAAACACAGTTATTGATGAGTAATTAGGAGTTAATAAAAATTGTATGACTATCAAAAGAGCACATTCCATAGCTATTTTTATGCTGTGACATAATTTTTAAAAAATTCATATATATGTCTAAGTTTCACAAAGCTTGAAAAATAACTCTAGAAAGGCTGACTGATATCACCCTTTCATAACTACAAAACAAATAGATCTATAGTAAATGTGACCTCTCCTTTACGGGCTCATTATCCTGAATTTATACTTATAAAATGTTATAAGAAAGAGTTAAGTCAACTTTTTCCACTGTGTGAAGAATTTAATATTGAGACTTCTCTTAAAGGGAACTAACACAAAATTTATCATTTAGTGTTCAAAATAGAAAATATTCAATTATATCTCTTAGTTGACAATAGAAAGGTCAATTGCCTACCAACATTCTCATTGATCACTTGACTATACTCTCCTCATGCATGTGAGGAACAGACTATGATGAAGTCCTATGAAACATGTGCTTAGGTATTATACAAAAGCACTAGGTCAGGAATCAAAAGAACTGAGGTTGAATCTCACATTATGCCTTCCAAGCCATGTAATCTTGAGTAAATAAGATATCCTCTTTAAACTTCTTCATATCTAAAATACAGGGCACTATTTGCCTCTTCTACTCACTGAATGATTGTATGGATTAAATAATACAATGTATGAAAAGTACACTGAAAGCCTCATTCTAAGATGTCATAACAACATTTAGTATCATTATCATTAATATTATTATTATTATTAAGGGGAAAAATGAGAGAGGACTGCACTGCTTACATTAGTGTTCTGCATGTCTAGTTCCAGCATGAAATGAATGGTTTGCAGGGAAGAATGCTGGATAGCTTCTCTTCCTCTAAGTCTTCAGAGCATGGCTTTATATTATTTTATTTAATTCAAGTACCAGACATATCCACATTCAAAGGTAAGTACCCAAAGCCAAATATAAATGTTTTGGGGGTTATTTCACTTTGGATTATCCATGCCTCTGTTTCCCTCGACTGGAGCAAATATTTAAGAGCTGACTTACATAAAGAAGTTAGAGAAAACAGATGTATATAAGGCAAAAAGGGAAAAGCAAATTACAATCATCTGTATGCAGTCAGATATGTGTTTGCTCACTTAAAATACAATGCTGTCCAGCAGCAGTACTTGCTTCTCTGAGAGTAGACTAAATGATAACAATTTCAACAAACATCTGAGAACCTTTGGCATTCAAGGCACTATGCCACACAGTGGGAATACAAAGATAAATAAAATAAGATTCCTCATATCAAGTCTCTTAGAGTTTAGCTTCTAAAACTGACATAGTTCCAAAATAGCCTATATAATATTGAAACAACCCCCTGACCCAAGGAACAGTTAAACTACGTACACTTTTAATGAAGAAATGCCATTTCAACATAGTACCCGCCACTGAACTCAATGGTTAAAGCTTTCCTTTCTAAGCATAAAAACAATGAAAACTAAAATTAGTCAATAAAAATCTGAAGTCATTTTTAAAAAGTCATATTTAATAGATAAAACCAGGTTAAAATACAAAATGTTAAAATATAACATATTTGAACTCACTTTTGTTCCAGGATGCAATCCTTCTAGTTGTTTAGGTTTTATAAATGTTCGATGATGCTGTATCTTATGATCCATTTTCTCCTTGCATGTCAAAAATTGCAGTCTACATTTTGTACAATGATGTATTCCTTTTTTCTATTGAGAAACAGAAAAAAGAAAAAAAAACTTTTATAACCACAAAATTCTGTGTCCTGGAACTACTCTAACTTAATTTTAATGAGAGTTTATAATTTTTTATCATAGATAGTATTTTTTAAAACTTATATTACTATCAAATGTATTTGTTACTATATAGAGTCAAACATAAAAGTTCTATTAACAGGTTCAAATAGAAGTTATACCAAATGTATGAAAGGTTTTAATTATAAACTTAAATTATTTAAAAACATGATACTATAAAAATGAGCTAAACATGTTTTAATTTTAGAAAATGTCAAAATCATTTTAAAATTTTGCTATTTTCAATCATTTGACAAGTTGGTAAAGTAAATTACACCCTCTAAACTCAAGTAAATCTAACTAGATATTTCAAAGGTTAAGTTACAAAAATGGTTATACAAAGCAATGTTGTCCAATAAAATTTCCTGCAATAACGAAATGCTCTAGAACTTTGCTGTTCAACATGGTAATTACTAGCCATATAATGGTTACTGAGCACTTGAAATGTGGCAAATGAAAATGAGGAGCTAAATATTTAAAATTTTATTTAATTAATTTACACAGGTAATTGTGACCAGTGGCTACTACACTGGACAACATAGATACGGAGGCATAAAATATAACTGATCATAACCTATGTTTCAGTTGAAAACCCCCTGAATTCCTCCTAATATCCTGGTCCTATCACATTCTACAGATGGGAAATAGAACCCAAGAGAAATCTAAGTCCCTCTCCCATAGCTAGATAATAACAATGCTAGACTCCCTGATCCAGTGTTCTTCCTACTGTATAATATCAACTGAAACCTTTACACATTTATTCTCAATAATATAAAAAATATATTTCATATACATATGCTTATAGTATATAGAAATTTAGAATAACACATGCAAAATATCTTCTTCAAAGCTGTATCTCTGCCAGATACACCACTATTTCCCTTTAAATACAACCAACTCTTCATAAAAATTAAGGTAATACTTCTCTGAGGTAATTTACAGAGAAGTATCTAGCAAAGTACTAGCACACAGCAAACATTTCATTAAAAAAAGCCAGATAGAAATACAATATCACATATTCAGCTGGGTGTAATGCTCATTCCTGTATTCCCAGAATTTGGAAGGCTAAGGCAAGAGGATTTCAAGTTTGAGACCAGCTTCAGCTACTTAGCAAGACCCTGTCTCAAAAAATGAAAAGGGCTGGGGATATAGCTCAGTGGTGAAGTATACTTGGGTTCAATTCCCAGTACCCTCCCCCCGCAAAAATCATATGTTCTCACTCATACATTCAAGATAAAAAAGTTGATCTCATGGGAAGTATATAAAGTGGTCACTAGAGGCTAGGAAGGGTGCAGGGATAGGGATGAGGGAGATCAGACACTGGAAAACAAAACACTTTAATAGGAAGAATAAGTTCTAGTGTCCAACAGCATGGCAGGGTGACTATGTTTATAATAATTTATATATTATTATAAAGAGCTAGAATAGAGTTATGTGAATTTTCCCAACACAAATGATAAAAATGTTTGAGGGAAATGCTAATTACCTTAATTTGAACTTATACATTGTAAACATGTATTGAATTATAACTCTATTTCCAATAAATATGTACAATTGTTATATGTCAATTAAAATTTAAAAAAATAGAAAATAGTTCTTCACAATGTCCAAAGCAATATGTAAGAACAACATGTTAGAATAATTTTAGCTGTATCTTAAGACTAGCAGTGTAGTGCACTATCTTATATCATAGATATAAGCAACTTAACACAAATTCACTTATAAAGTATTCAAAGAGAGGAGGAAAAAAGAGAGAAAAACTTGGCCAATAAACAGATACCAGAACAACAAGACAGAACAAAAGTTCACTAGAATTCATTTCCCAGAACTCTTTACTAGAATCACTTACTAGGTTACCTCATCCAGCTTCATGATTTTAAATACCATCTACCCAAATGCTTATTTGGCAATATTACTTGACATCTTATATGCTTCTCTAAGGACAAACTAAACTCTAGGTTTCCTATATCTCTCTCCTACCATCCTAAATCTGTTCCTTGCTCAGTTTTCTCCATAGCTTAGAATATTAAAACTCCATTCTTATAAATGCTTAAGACAAAAAACTCAGTGTCCCCTCCTGCCCCCCTCTCTCTTTAACACATTAATAAAACTTGCCAACTTCACTTTCAAGACTACTGATAACATTCCTATTTGTCATTACCTCCAACCACTGCTACCATACTGGTGCAAGTCACCCAGACTATGGTTTGAAAAAAAAAAACTTCTATCTTCCTTTCATGTCTTTTTCTGCCCTGTGATCTATTCTCTCCATGGTTGTTGGTAATTCTTGAAATATGTTAGGTCTCTCACTTAAAACCTTCCAGGAGCTTTCCAAAGTCGTGACTCTGGGTCCACACAAATTGGCCTGCATTCTATTGCTACAACCTTATCTCCTACAATTCATCCTTCTGTTAGTTAACTCTGCTCCAGCTTCAATGGCCTCCTTGCCAATCTTATTAGTAACTCTGGTTTATACTCACTTCATTGCCTACATAATGTTACCTCTCCCACGTGGCTTACTCCTTAATTTCCTTTGAAGAGGCCCTTTAATGCCCATGCTGTATATAAAAGAGCAAACCCTCCTCCCCAGTGCTTAGCACTCCTTATTTTCCACATTTATTTCCTACACAAAATACTTATCACCAGCATATACAAACACACATTCACACAAATTTATTATCTTTCTCCATTACAGTACCAATTCCTAAATCACACTGCTATATAATACCTAAAACAGTTCCTGACATAGAGTAAGGCATCCTAAATAAATATTTGTTGGATGACTAAATAGTGAAGCAGAAAGCAAGAGACTAATGCAGAAAAATACATGAGCGGCAGGTACAATTTAACTAGTTCAAATGACTGCTACTTCATTCAATGCACATTTATCCAAAATCCTGAGGCAGAAAACATCAATCTATAATTCCCTGAGGTGGACTCAAGTCTTATACATCTTTGATGTTATGTACATATGTATTTTAATGTGCTAAGGGTGATGAAGATACAGTATCACAGTTTTTAATAACAACAATGTTCAATCAAAGATATAATGATCTATTCAGAGTATAGAAAAATAACTGTACTGAATTTTTTGAGAGTCTTGAGGTATTTAAGGGTAATTCTTACTATATGTAATTTCTACCTTTACATCTAATGCCAATGTAAAATCAACTTCGTGACAGCAGTAAAAACTAGTGCTCTAAAGTCATGTTCTGTCTTTGCCTTTTTTTTACATTTTTTTAGAGAGAGTGAGAGAGGAGGGAGAGAGAGAGAGAGAGAGAGAGAGAGAGAGAGAGAGAGAGAGAGAGAGAATTTTTTAATATTTATTTTTTAGTTCTCGGCGGACACAACATCTTTGTTGGTATGTGGTGCTGAGAATCGAACCCGGGCCGCACGCATGCCAGGCGAGCGCGCTACCACTTGAGCCACATCCCCAGCCCTGTCTTTGCCTTTTATGAGACAATGCAACATTAGGCAAGTTACTTTCACTAAAACCCTGTTTCCTCATTTATAAAACATATATAGGTTGTGAGGATTAAGTACCCTGATACCATATGGTGATTACTATATGTTAACTGCTTATTGTTTTATCTAATAAGCTTTTTTAATATATCAGAAATTCTTAAATTATTTAATAAAAGTCATATAAACTGGGTTGTTTGCTCTAAAATTACTCAAGACATAACAATATAATCTTTTAAAGAAACAATTACAAGTGAGGTCTTCAACATAATAAAATGAGACACAAAATCAACAATTTTTATTACCTGATATTGTACTGTCATCTGTTAAAAGTTTATAATTCTACTCAGTGAAGGTTTCCCAGTCTTTCATAAATAAGTATACATATTATAAATACATTGGAGGATGCCTGATGATCCTTCTTTCTTACTAATAGATTGCCCTATCTTTACTGCTGGCTATCTACTTCCCAGGCACACCCAAACAAAAATTTTAAAAGTTAGGAACCCATGGCAAGTCAAGATGGCTCCAGGCATGAAGGTTTGATTTTAAATAACATAGCCTAGGCTGGTGACACAACTTAGTAGCCCATGCTCAGCATGTGCAAAGTCCTGCATTCAATGCCCTACACCACAAAAAATAAATAGAACACATTGTACACCCCATACACTGGCTCCACACATCTTATCATTATTTTCATGACTATAACTCAATGTAGAGCTTAGTAAAGCATCTGGGGAAAGTTACATTAAAAAGCCTCAAAATAAAATAGTTTATACCTTACTCTCCCTTTTAAAATTAAAGGCTAAAGATGAAATACAGAATACGAAGGACAATGTTTCCCAAACTCTTTATCAAGAAATGTTAATAGGTATGTTCAAATAAAGTGTTCAGTGGTCAAATAAGTTTGGGAAATGATACATACTTTATCTTTTGCTTGGAGATTTACAATGTCCATTAGCATATTAAAAGCTCTGAGAAGTCCTGTTTTAAAAAACAGACAAACAAAACTGTTTAATTTTTTAAATCCAGGCATTTACCAAATTGATTTACCAGTGACAATACTGGGAGAACCCCTATTAACAACTGTTGGAATACTGTTGGGGGACCATCAAATAAAATATCTTTCCAGAACTTCTCAAGGATGAGTGGTATCCCAGTCACAACACCAGCAATCCCAAATTCATTCGGAAATGCTACTTTTATCATCTTTCCCAATTAAAAATTACTACCTGATTTCATGATTATCTAACAACTGCATCTCATAGCAAGGTGAGTACCAATGGTGAATAAATTGGTGTGCCAGTTTAATTCATAATACGGAAATGCTTAATGAGTTGGAAAAACCTGATTATATGATCAGGTGCAATAAATCTATTAGGTTCTGATTTTGACAAAAACACTCTTGTATCAACATTTCTAGCATAAACAGGGATAATTTAAGTGCTTCAGGAAAAAAAAACACAATAAGCATAACATCAGAATTCCAAGCACTAATGCTGAATTCCAAAAATTACACAGCAGAACTGGCAGAAATAATCCAGGAAAGAAGTTAGGATCTAAACACAGTTCTCTGGCAGAATTCATACATCAATCCATCAACAGCTTCCTTTGCCTTGTAGCTGTGAAGGATGAACCTAGGTCAATGAAAACACATTTTCTCATAATAACAGAGCTTTAGAAAGTGGAAATAAAGTTTGAAAAGAAATAGGAAAACAAGGTTATGTATCCACAATCTTTTTTTTTTCTCAGTTCAAAGTAATATTCCCCCCATCCTGCTTCTTGAAAACTCCTTCAAAATCATTCCCAGATATACTCTTAGGACCTAACTATCTGCCACTTGCTTATTTCACTCACCTTCTCTCTTGTTTTTTCCCCCTCAATCCTTGGTTGCCTATTTCTAATCATTTTTCACAATTTTATTTATGATCTTTATTTATGGTCTACACCATCACTGGAAAGGAGGTAAGGAAAGAACTGGAAGTTTCACAAATAATTCAACATAAATTATAAATTTAATTGGGTTATTTGGAACAACTCTGCTTCATTTCCAGAATAAAACTAATCAGTGTTTCAAGACTTAACCTGTTTTTTCATTAAGATAATATGAAACAGGAATTAGAAAATCTCACCTGATGTTTCATATAATGATGCATACAGGGTGTTGCGATTTTAGTAACTTTGAGGCAAAAAGGACACAGCAAGTTCTTAGTGTTTTCATGGGATGTTCTAAAGTGAGTTTCCACATCAGAAAATGATGATGATCTATAATTGCAAACCTAGAAATAGAAAGAAGGTTTTGTTTGATTCAAAAATTTATAACTGATGTGCAATTACAAAGCAAATTATGGATCATTTGTTTAGAAGAACACTGTATACTACTACTCTTGCTGATGCCTATACACCCAAAAATTCCACTAACAGAAGCACCAAAAAAAAAAAAACCCAGAAATTATCTTTCAAAATTAAAGAATTCTTCTCAAAACATAACTAGATTTTGTGGTTTTTAGCAGATCGTTCATCTATCACTGCCTTGACTGAAATTTTCAAGTTTTGGCACCTCCTGTCCTATAAAGTGCTTTTTCTGCTACAAAACAGCACTCTTCTTTAGACTGTAAATGGACCCCACACTATGGTGGTGGCAATCAATCTTTTATTTTTTTGTCTTCCTATTCCTTCAAATTCTGGAAAAATACTGGTCACAAAACATTAGCTAGGGTTCTTTATAACTAACAGCATTTCAAATTTCCCTTGTATACACCTACATTCTTCCCTAAATGGTAAGACATGTCCATCTATATGTCTAGCTGGGCTCTTCTTTGACTACCACAGATGTAAGCAAGCAACAGTCTGTGGGCCAAATGCAGCTCACTGCCTACCCCTCATATAATGAATGAGTTATGCCTTCCACTAATAAATTATTTATAAGAGGGACTTTAATTTTGGTAACCAAATTACCTAAATGATTAAAGAATAAAACACTGATATATTTTATGACACATGAAAGTTTTATGGAATCAAATTTCAATGTCTATATATAAAATTTTATTGGAACATGCCCTTGTACTACTATGGCAGAGTTGCTTGTTTCCAACAATGACAGTAAACCATCAAAACCTGAAATATTTCCTGAAAAAAAATGTATTGACTTCTGGGTTAACGGGCTTAAATCTTGTAGTGAAAACACAAACACACCACTTAAAAGAACACAATAAAAATGTGTATGTACCTGGCAGATATATGGCATTTCACCAGGTTTATGATTATCCTTCATATGTTGTAAAAGAACATGTTCTGTTTCAAATGATAATTCACAGATTTTACAAATGGCTAAAAGTGGGAGGGGGGAAAAGGTATTACATTTTAAGATATAAAAAATTATTTTACAAATTTATATAAATAGTGGTAGTAACAGCAGCAGCAGCAGAAGTGATCAATCATATAGTTTGTTAACTGGTTGCCAAGCACATTCCTAAACACTTCACCTAAATTAACTCACTTGATTCCTATAACAGCATCTGAGGAAGGCATTTCTATTATCCTCATTTTCCAAGAGTTCACGTCTCAATTCTTATAGCTATAACAAAAGGAGGATCTGGTATTTAAACTCAAGCTACTTAGCTTCAAAATTTGATTTTAACTACAACTGTAGTTACTTAAAGTTTAAATAAAGAACACTGATTTTGCATTTGATATATATGATTTGAGGCTTCTGAATACCCAATATGTAATGTCCAGATTATGCCAAGGCAATTACTATAATGAATTACTTGCCATAGAGACTTTAATTTTAGTAACAAATTTTATTTCAAAATTTCTAAAAGTTAAAACAATTTTTCCATTTTGCCCCCAAATTCCAGAGTCTATTTCTTATTTTTCTTACAGAGTTACTCAGGTTTTCTCAGAGTTTCTATCTTCAAATTCAATAATATTCAACATTTAAATGAAGCTGCAACTTACTAGAAAATTCATGGGGCATATGTGTACTTTCAATGTGACACTGCAGCTGAAATGGTGTGGGAAACGAACAGTAGCAGTGCTGGCAGGTGGTGTGGTTTTCCTAGCTTTCACTGCTCTGCTTCTCAAGTTCCAAATGATGTTTCATGTGGTTCATAAACCTATAAATGATTGTCAACAGGTGCAAAAATTCAGATTTAAAAACAAAATCTCACCAATAAGTCTCTGAATCTTAATCTTAAAAATACCAAGTATTTCTCAAAAATCCAAAATGTCTTAAAAGTCCTCTAGAAAAGAGTATATTTTAAATATTGCCTTTTCAGTGAATTTTTTCAAATTTATTTCAAAATAATCAAAATATCACTCATTTTCTAACTCAATCATTACTTCAGATTATTTTTAAAAATTTAAGGTAAAAGAGCAGGCTTGTTTTTTATACCTTAAATACTATTTTTAGTTTAAAATAAAACACCGAAAGAAAGGAAACCCTAGCACCAAAAGCAGCTAGAGTCATGTGAGAAATCTTTTAAGACTGTGAAGACATATAATAGATTCCAGCTGCTTAAAAGACAAATTATTGGTATTTTTACTTGTGTCTTGGTTTCTAAATGCATGTAATAGCAATTTTAATGCCTACAATTGCAAGAACTTTTTTTTAAAAATGATACTGGCTTACTGTTAGCACATACTGTTTATTTTAACTTGCAGACTGTGCCCTTTATAAAAAAGGTCTATTTTTCAGTTTTACATTCTGCTATTTCAGCTTCCCTAAAAGGCTACTTATGAAAAGGAACTATGACCTTCAACAGCAGAGAGTGTAGTATAAATGAGAATACTTATTTAGAAGAGCTTACTGAAGCTTTTTGCTGAATTTGAAAATAAAAGTTATTCAATCAAAACAACAATTTTTGGACTGGTCAGCTATTTACAATTACTCATTTTGAAGCCCTATAAGAAATAATCTTGCAACTGTTAACATTGATGATAATGTCATCAATCTGGATAACTATCATCAAGAAGATTATAACATATATCTCTTTTTTTACACCTCTACTACACTACTCTTTACAGCAAGTTATGATACACCTTAAAATATCTTTCTTCTTTGGTTTTAACACAAGCTCTACAACACCTACCAGAAAAGTCCTAGTCTTGGTTAAGTATTTACATATGCAAAGCCAATATCTTTTAGCTCAAAATCATAAGCACTTAAGTATATTTATATAAAGAATCTTTTAAACAGCTAGTTATTTTTCTCAATTATTAAATAAGCCCAATCTGGAGTTCATATTTTTCAAATGAACAGATGGAAATGGGAGAAACTAAAAGGGCAAATTTCTTGGAATCATGTTCACAGAATAAAATATACCTGTTTTCATTGATAAGTAAGGGGTAAAATACTAATTTCACAGTATGATAATAACAGAACAGAGTAGAAATCTTGAGCCAGACAGGGTGGTGCATGTCTATAATCCCAGTGACTCATGAGGGTAAGATAGGTGGATCAGTTCAAGGTCAGCCTCAGCAATTTAGCAAAATCCTCAATAACTTAGTGAGATCCTGTCTCATAGGACTGGGAATGGTAGGTCAATGGTAAAACACTCTTGGATTCAATCTCTGGATTAAAAAAAAAAGGATATAGAATCATAATCAGATTGCTTTCAGCAATTCTTCTCAAATGACAATGATAAAACTGTCAAAGAAACAAACATTTCAGGATTCTGGAAAATGACCAAAGGCATACAAGAAATAAAGAAGCTTGGATTCAAGGAAAAGTGAGAATGCTGGAAAAATGAGGATGCTAAACTTCATAAAGTCAGTCATACTAAGGATCAAATGGAATTTTCCTTCAAGAAAGGAGATAGTAAGTTGTAGTAAGGACTGCAGTGATGAACCTGGAGAAGAAGTGGGAGCGGCATTTCAACCTAGGACCATTCCCATACACCACCACTTGTCTGTGATAGTTCTTCCAGGGCTAGGCAGGATAAGGACCGGAATCCATGTTGCTGGGGGGAACTGCCTTGATTTGAAGCAAAGTATGGAAAAGCACCATGCCTTTGGACTTGCCAAAAACAATAGCAGACTCAGTGGAAAATAATAATGAAGAGCCACTATCACAGGTATCTGTGGTTGTGATCCTGGGCAATAAAAAAATTAGCCAGAAAAATACGGGGTGTCATGAGTACCAGCCCTTCATCTCACCTAACCCCAAAATGACGTTGCCTGCCATTTCTTTTTGCTTTCCTTACCCTCTGCTCCTCACTCATCTTCCAAGAAGATAAGTACATTAGCAGGTTTCAAATGGCAAACAGATAATATATAAATTCACATTATCAATGGGGATGTTTCTCTTCTTTGATTAACCAGAACTCAATTATATTTACTTCTTGATTATCACTTGGATGAAACTGTATGTTATAGTTTGGGTGTGATATGCCCCCCAAAAGTTCATTTGTGAGACAATGCAAGAAACTTTAGAGGAGAAATGAGTGGATTATAAGAGCTTTAATTCGTAACCTAAGGCAGATGGGGGGCGGCTGGAGGAAGTGGGTCACTGGGGCATGCCTTTGGGGTATATATTTTGTATCTGCTGAGTGGAGTCTGTCTGTCTGTCTGTCTGTCTCTCTTTTTCTCTCTCTGCTTCCTGATCATCAAGTGAGCCACTTCCCCTCACCCGCTGCCACACTCTTTTGCCATGATGTTCTGCCTCACCTGGAGCCCCGAGGAATAGAGCCTACTGTCTATGAACTGAGTCCTCTGAAACTTGAGCCCCCCAAAAAACTTTTCCTCCTCTACAATAGTTCTGATCAGGTCTTTTAGTCACAGCAGTGAGAAAGCGAACTAAAACACAGTAAAACAGCTGAATTCCAGGCAGAAGACATTATTACAAATATTAGTAGATATATATATTGGAAGACTCAAAGGAAACTAAGATATTGGCCTGGAAAATTATCATTGCTCTTGATCTCTTTTAACACTAAGGCTAGGAAGCTGAAGTACCTTTCTCAATACAAAGTTCCTCATAATTACACTTCTCCTCAAGTAGTTCTCATCTTATGCTGCCAAGGAAAAAGTAAGAATGCTGACTTCATAGTGACAATCTGTAACTGTCAAATGGAATTAATTTTCCTTCATGAAAGAAAGCAGTGAGTTGTAATAAGGATATCAATGAGGAACATTAAAGCTATTTATAGAAAGCATCCCTGTTATTTATTCTTATTTAAAATTTTATAAATATATTCTTCTTAGTGAGTATTATAAGGAGTTATGCACAAACATTAATTTCAACATAAAAATCCTTATTCTCAGAACAAGGCCCTCCTTACTTATTTGTACTTATGAATCATACAAAAGAGTAATTGTCCCTTGACTAATAAAGAAACATCTTCTGAACATGACAGGCACTCCAGCATTCGATAATTTTCTTTTGTTGTTGTTGTTGTTGTTGTTTGTTTTGGTAGTACTGGGATTCAACCCAAAGACGCTTTATCCTTTTTTTGCTTTTTAATTTGAGACAGGATCTCATCAAGTTGCTGAGGCTAACCTCGAACTGCAATTCTCCTGACCAAGCCTCCAAAGTTGCTAGGATTATAGGAAAGCACCACCACCCCCAGCTCAAACATTTTTTTAAATTAAAGTAACAATTTTTAAAAATAGCTGAAAATTCTCTATTCAATTTTATTGTTTATAATTATTTCCTCAAAGTAAACACAGATATTCTTAGAAATGTATCAGTAACACAATTTGATGATATTCAGTGTATTTCCCTGATTTCCATACTTTCCTCGAGTTTACTATTGGTAAAAGGGTAAAGGGTAAAAGGGTAATTTAATAAAGTAAATATTTACATTTCCAAAGAGGATGCAGATACATGAGAACATACTGGTATGACAGACAATGGTTATTTTTCAGTTTATTCTAGATTGAACTGATTCTATCCAGAGTTACATCACTAAATTTGAAATGTCATTTACAAATAATATTTCATGTAACACAATATTAAATGTATCACTGTTGTAAATAAAAATCATCACTTCATGAATAATTCATTGTCTTTAGTACTATTAAATTAGAAAACTGGGCTTAGTAATTACTAAAATCAAACTGAAAGCATTTCAAGTTATTGGTTTGCTTATTTAAAGATAGCTTGTAATTTTCCTCTGTCATTACCCATTCATGATAAAAATGCTGAAGGCATTATGAACAGAAATACCTCATCATAAAGGCTATATAAAACAAACCCAAAGACAAAATCATAATTAATGAGGAAAAAACTGAAAACACTTGTCTTTAAAATTCAGAACAATACAAAGATGTACACTCTCACACTCCTATTCAATATAGTACTTGAAATTCTAGCCAATACAATTAGGCAAGAGAAGGAAATAAAATAGATAAAAATAAAGAAAGAAGTCAAATTATCACTGTTTGCAAATGATATTGTTCTACACTTAGAACATTCAGGAAGTTCTACCAGAAGTCTTTTACAGCTAACAAATAAATTCAGGAAAGCAGCAAGATAAAAAAAAATCAGCATCCAAAAATAAATAGCTTTCCTATACACCAATAATGGATTTGCCAAAAAAGAAATGAGAAAAACAATTCCATTCACAATAACCTAAAAAAAATACTAGAAATAAATCTATCCAAGAAGTTAAAAACACCTCCACCATGAAAATTAAAAACACTGATCAAAGAAACTGAAGAAGACACTAGAAGATAAAAAGATTTATCATGTTCATGGATAGGCAGAATTAATACTTATAAAATGACCATATTACCAAAATCATTATATAAACTCAATGCAATCCTCATCAAAATACCAATGACATTCTTCACAGAACTAGAATAGAGCAGTCAAAATTCATTTGGAAGAATAAAAGAACCAGAATAGCCAAAGCAATTCTATCAAATGCAATTCTCATTGAAATTCCAATGATGTTCCTCAACCAGAACAGAAAAAACAAGTCATGAAATTCACTTTAAAAAAAATAAGAGAACCAGAATAGCCAAAGCAATCCTTCGCAAGAAAAGCAAAGCAGAAGGCATCACAATACCAGACCTCAAATTGTACTATTGAGCTATAGTAACAAAAACAGCATCGTTTTGGCACCAAAGCAGGAAAAGACCACTGGAAAAGAATAGAAGACACAGAGACAATCACACATAAATACCACCATCTCATACTAGACGAAGGCACCAAAAACATATGCTGGAGAAAAGATAGCCTTTTTAACAAATGGTTCTGGGTAAATTGGAAATTCGTATGTAGTAGAATGAAATTTAACTCTGTCTCTCACTCTGCACAAAACTCAACTCAAAGTGGATTAAAGATCTAGGTATCAGAGCAGAGACCCTGCACCTGCTAGAAGAAAATGTAGGCCAAACACTCCAACATGTTGCCTCAGGAACTGACTTCCTTAACTCCTAGAACACAAGAAGTATAATAAAAACTCAATAAATGGGATGGCATCAAATTAAAAAGGTTTTTCACCCCAAAGGAAACAATTAAGTATGTTAAGAAACAATCTACAGAATGCAAGAAAATTTTTCTTACCTGCTTCTCAGATAGGGCATTGATACTCGGGATATGCAAACAACTCCAAAACACAGTCTTCTGCATATGTTATGATTTAGATATATGGTATCCCCAAAATTTCATGTGTAAGATAATACAAGAAAGTTTAGAGGTGAAATGATTGGGTTAAGAGAGCCTTAACCTATTAGTGCATTGATCCACTTAAATGGATTAACCAGGTGGGAGGATGTGACTGGAGGAGGTGGGTCACTGGGGACATGTTTGGGGGATTTTTTGTCCCTGGTGAGACAAACTAAGTCTGTATGGCTCCTTAGTGGCTATGTGCTAAGCTGACTTTCTTGACCACACTCTTCTGCCATGATGTTCTGCCTTACTTGGCCCTCAAAGCAATGGAGCCAGTCACGTAGGCAGACCTCTGAAACTCTAAGCCCCAAAGAAACTTTTCCTCCTCTAAAATTCTTCTCATCAGGACTCTTGATCACAGTGGTGAAGATGCTGACTACAACAATATATAAAACTGCTCAACAAATTTGACTGGTAGGTTTCTCACTATTAAACCCAGCATTTCTACTAACATTAGTTGAGCCAGTTTACCAAGGGTGCTTGGATTTTTCTCCACTACATGCTATTTGCACTTACCATTGTACCCACCAAATTTAACAAAATATTATAAATAAAAATGTAAATATAAGTTTAGCTGTAATACTATGAATACAAAATTTATCTTTTTGAAGGCTAGTATATCTTGGATGCTGTCTTTAGAGTATGTGTTTCTAATAAATGCATAATTTCTTTAAATCATTCTGATTCACAAATATAATAAGGGATCAGCTTTGATCTTGCCCTTAAACTGAGAAAACAAAAGATCATAAGAAGTGTAAATGGTGATTCAGGTTCTGTCCAACATTGGCATAAAACCATTCATGAAAATAAAAAAAATGTTATTTTATGGAATTATATTTAGCAATTAATATTCAATTTAAAAAGTAGTATTGGCCTGAAACAATTACCCATGCTTCTATGGAGAAGCAGAGGGAAATTTTGCTAGAGCACAGATTTTTTTTTTAAATGCATGGTTCCCAGATCCAAGTGCCTGAGAAGGCTAAATAAGCTTAATTAGAAGGACATAAAATAGAGATATTTTTACTTGGTACTTTAAAGACCAAGGCATTTGCACTGTTCTTACAAGTTTGAAATTTCATCGAGTCCCATTTCATCCTGCCTAATCCAGTGGTGCACATCCATGCATATGTGTACATGGGTATATGTGTTGTCAGTAAAGTCCTCTAATAAGGCTCCTTGATTGCACAGTATTTGACATTTAAAAAGGCTAAATGATAGACCCTCAAAAATAGCACATTCACATTATATATTTTACAAAAATATATCCTTCAAACATTATCTATGACAAATAGGCAAAAAATCATAGCCCAAAATTTGTCCAGAGCAACTGTAGAAAATTTTCAGACAGACCCATGCCTGCTCCATTTAGAGAAGGCATGCTCTCAACAAAAAAGTCACATGTTTTTAAAATTTAATGTTTTTTCTCATTTGATACCAGATGATTTTCATGATGTAGGCAATAGAAATTCACAGATTTTTCAGAAATCCCAAAACCTTGGAAAGCAACAGTATCTTAAGATGAGACAAGAGTATGAAGGAAGTCAACTCCCATTTTAGGCAATCATCATTTAGCAAAAACATCCTTTGTTGAAATCTCAAAAGCCACTTCAATACTAGGTTTAATTAATTCTTTAGTTGTTAGATAATACTGTGGGAACTTTAGAGGAAATGGAAATAACTAGAAAAAAAACTATAGAAAAGCAGAGCAAAAGAACAACCATTTCCAGATCTCTTATTTAGCATCTTTACTGATAATTATCCAAACAGCTTTCCTGAATATTTACTTGTTCACATTTGATTCCAATAATTACATCAATCGTACCAAAAGCATCAGATATTAATGTTCCAACTACTGTTTTGGATGATTTCACTGTTCTCATCTTCACCAATGACAGCAAAAAGAAAAAAGGGGACTCATTCCTTGAGGTAACGCAGACCCTGGCCAGTGAACTCTGATTAATGCATGGCTCCATTTTCTATAAATGCCAATGAAAGTCATATCTACAACAATCTAGGTAACATTGAAATGGGTGAATCCCAACAGGCTTCAAGAAAACAAATATTTTCAATGCTTAAAAAAGAAATTTTACTGAGAATTTTTTTTAAAGTAACCAAGCAGAAGTTCTTAAATTGAAAAATTTCCTAAGCAAAATCAAAACATGACATAAAGCATCACAATAGCAGTTTAAGTCAAATAGAAGAAATAATTAATGAACTATGGGCAAGCTATTTGAAAATATAGTCGAGGCTAAAGTAGCAAGGTTGTCCAAGCCCTTTGGAGAGCATGGTTTGCCACCATGTGTCCTTGATATGTATGTAGAGTTATGGGACATGTTTGCCTACCTAGGTTTCATTGTTGGTTTGGTCCCATCCTTTCTTTCTATCCCCATATTACTCCCTCTTAGTAAGTAATGTCTATTCTGTCATTATGTATTGGATATATGAAAATTCCTTTTGATTTTTACAGGGGCTCCCAGCCAAATTTGCATGAGTCTCAGGTGAGACTATGGAATTGGACCTGTGGGCCATACTGAAACTATTAATTCTATGGAACTCCTGAAGATGCACTAAATTTCTGTACAGGATGAGATGGACATGACCATTTGGGGGGAGTGCTGAATGTTATTATTTTGAAAATGATATGTCCCCCAAAAGCCCATGTGTTAATACAGAATGTTCAGAAGTAAATTCATTTAATTATGAAAACTGTACCTAATCAGTCCTTCCTAGTTTGAATACATTAACCAGGTGTTAACTGTAGGCAGGTGGTGTATGGCTTGATGAGATGGATCATGAGGCGAAGTCCCTGGAAGAGAATCTTTCCTGGAGCCTCTCTAACTTTCTCTTTCTCTCTGCTTCCTGGCTGGCATGAATGGAGCAGCAGTCCTCCTCCACAATCTTCTGCCTCTACTTGGGCCCACAGCAATGGAATCAACCAACAATGGACTGACTAAAGCTCTGAAACCATAAGCTTAATTGAATAAGCTTTTCCTCCTCTTACTTGTTTTTGTCAGGTTTTTCGTGCAGTGACCAAAATACCTAACACAAAATCCAATACAAAAATGTTTGAGGACTTTAGTACCCTAATTTCAGCAAAGGACAGTCCACCTGGACAGAGAATCAAGAATAGCAGTGTTAAACAGCACCTTAGACTAAATGGTTCTAACATACCACAAGGGTATTCTGCTCAACTACTGTGCAATACACTTTCTTCAACAGAATATGGACATTCTCCAGGATAGGCCACATGATGGGCCACAAAATAAATCAAAAAATTTTGATTAATGAAATATCCAGTATATTTTTGACCCCAATAAATAAAACCAGAACGCAAGAAGAAAACCCTTTGAAAACACATGAAAAGTAAACAAGTTACACTAAAACAATGAGCCATGAAGAAATCAAGAAGAGGATTTAAAAGTTTCTTGAAACAAATGGAAACACCACATACCCAAACTTGTGGGATAGAGCAAAAGAAATACTAAAAAGTTTATACCAATCATGCCTACATTAAAAAAAAATCACAAATTGCTATTGCTATTGCTATTGCTATATCTTCACAAACTACAAAAACCCAGAAAATTAGAATAAGAAATAATAAATATCAAAGCAGAAATAAAATAAAATACAAACTTCAATATAAAAAATTAATTAAATGAAGATCAGATTTTTCAAAAAGATACATAAAATGGCAAACTCTTGGCTAGACTAAAACTCTGAATCAGAGATGAAAAGGCAAACTTTACAACTGATTTTACAGGAATACAATGGTTCAGTGGAGACTATATGAGTAATTTTATGCCCACAAGTTTTTTAAACTAGAAGAAACTGATTCCTGAATACATACATCTTGACAATGATGAATTGCGAAGAAATAAAAGCCTGCACAGACAAATAACAACTGATTTTTCAGTAATTTAATTGCTTTCCATCAACTAAAAGCCCAGGAAGGTCCAGATGGCTTCCCCACTGAGTTCCACCAAACATTAAAACAAGAATAAATACCAACTCTTCTTAAGAATTCTTAAGAATTCTTCTTTCTTCTATTTCAAACACATGCAAGAAGGCCAGCATTGCCCTGATACCAAAACTAGGCAAAGGCACAAGGAAAGAAAGATTCAGGCCAACATCCTTCATGAATGTAGAGGTAAAAATTCAAAATACTAACAAGCAGAATCCAAGTGCACATCAAAAAAGTTATACGGTATCGAGGGAACATACCTCAATATAATAGAGACCATTTATAATAGGCCAACAGTGAAGATTATACTTTATGTGGAAATACTGACAATTTTCTAAGATCTGGAACAGACAAGAAAGGATACTTCCAGTATTTTTATTGAACAATTTCTAAAAGTGTTAGCCAGGCAATCAGGCAAGAGAAATAAATAAAGAGCACCTAACCTGGAAAGGCAGGAAAGAAACTGATATTTCAGATGGCATGTATTTATGTAGACAACTCAAAAGACTTTACAAAAAATAAATAAATAAACTCCTATTAGAATAAACAAATTTATGCAGACTTCAGGATATAAAAACCACCATATAAAATCAGTACTAATTGATTTGTGCTAAGAAAGTAATTTAACAATGATGGCACAGTAAAATAAAATGCCTAAGAATAAATTTGATCAAAATGTGAAAAATCTCTATAATGAAAACAATAAAATATCAATGAAAGAAATTGATTACCAAAAAAATCTGGAATATTGTCCAATGTTCATGGAGGGGAAGAATGATGTTGATAAATTGTCCACACTACCAAAATTAACCTATAGATCCAATGTAAAAGGAAAAAAAGCATGAGGCATATATAACTTGACTTCAAAATATACTGTAAATCTATAGCAATCAAAACACTATTATATTGGCATGAAACAGACACCTTGAACAAACAAACATTATACAGAGGCTAGATGTGAATTCACACATCTACAGTCAGCTGATTTCAACAAAGGTGTGAAAGCATGCACTAGAGAAAAAACAGTTTTTCAGTAAATGGTTCAGGAAAAATTAAGATATTCAAATGCAAAAAAAAAAAAAACAAAACAAACTAGCTGGGTGCTCTGGTGCATGCCTGGAATCCTAGGAACTCAGTAAACTAAAGCAGGAGGATTATAGGCTCCAAGCCAGGCTCAGCAATTTAGTGAAGCTCTATGCACCTTAGCAAGACCTGCTCTGAAAATAAAAAATAAAAAGGGCTCAGTGGTTAAGCACCCTTGGGTTCAATCCCTGGTACAAAAGAAAAACAAACACAAAAAGAAAAATAAAACTAGACCCTTCTGTCATTTAGAAAACTCAAAATGAATTGAAGACTTAAATGTAAAACCTTAAACTATGTAAGTTCTTGAAGAAAACATAGGGGAAATGCTTCAGGACATTGGGATGTGCAAAGATTTTTTTTAGATAAGCCTCCAAAAACACAGCAAACAAGCAAAAATTGACAAATAGGGTTACATCAAATTAAAAAGCTTCTATACAGAAAAGGAAACAATCAAGAGTACAAAAACAGCTTTCAGAATGTGAGGTAATATTTGCAAACTACTCCTGGAAAGGGGATAATACCCAGAGTATATAAGAAACTTCAATAGCAAATAACCTCATAAAAATGGGCAATAGACATCATTCAAAAAAGACACAAATTGTCAAGTATATGTACAACTGTGCAACATTACTATTTAGGGAAATCCAAGTTAAAAGTACAATGATATATCCCTTCATTCTATAAGGACAGCTACCATCAAGTGACTAAAGATAACTTGTGCTGGGGAGGATGTCAAGAAAAGGGAACAACTGCACACTGTTCAAAGGAATGTTTCCTAGCAAAACCATAATAAAAAACAGTATGGAGTCCCTTAAAAAACAATAGGATCATCTTATCATCCAACAATCCCACCACTGGATATAAATTCAAAGGAAATGAAATCAGCATAGGGAAGAGACATCTGCACTCCTCTGTTTATTGTGGCAACAGCCTAAGTGTCCATCAACTAATAAATGGATGAAGAAAATATAGTACATGTATACAACACATTACTACTTATCAATAAAAAATTAGGATATACTGTCATCTGCCACATGGAAATAACTGGATGTCATGATGTTAAGTGAAATAAACCAGGATTAGAAAGACAAGTACATAATCTCACTCATATGTGAAATTAAAAAAAAAAAGTTGACTTCATAGAAGTTGAGAATGAAATGGTGTTTACCAGAAACTAGGGATAATGTGGGGAAGGAAGAGATGATGCTATCAGTCAGTGGGTAATGAAGTTAGATTAAAAAAATTCTGGTGTTTTATTGCACAGTGAGATGATTATGCATGATAACATGCTATACATTTCAGAAAGCTAGATGAAATGGTAAAAATTCATCATAAAAATAATTAATATTGAGGAGATAAATGTTTAACCTAGTATTATATAATGCATACATGTTTTGAAACATTACCTGGTTTTCCATATATTTATGTATTTTTATGAGTTATTTTATGTTCTTATGAGTTAAAAAATTATAGATGAGTTCATAGGTAAAAAGTCAAAGAAGTCAGGTTGCCATTTCCTGTGGTGTATCTTTTGCTGCCTGGAGTGCTCTATGTATAGAAATATCACTGAATGTTCATAATTGGGTATGTCCCTTTGTGTGAGGCAATCTGTAGTTATGTTTTCAAATGACCTAACTTGGGGGTTGATATCAAACTTGATAAGAGTTAAGTTCCTTGCTTACTGCAACACTGATAACTTAGTTACTGAATGCTAAAATAAGCAATGAGAACAGACCTCTGAGTGAATATATTTAGACCCATCTTACAACCTTCACACACCTTACATCTTAACCAGATTCTACTTGGTCTTGCTATGTAAAAAGATTATGTGGGCCTAGAGAAATACACCTGCTGTCTTTTGAAACTGTTGGGAAATCCAGAACAGGGAAATTTACTTATTTATGACTCATTCCCTACTATTGATTCTAGTAATCTCTACTCACAGCCTGCATCTCTTTGATATGTAGAATACCTCTGAAGGAGAGAAAAACTCTGAACTCAAGTGTCAAGTACTGTATAACTTCACCTGCACCTGGACCTGTCCCAGAACTTTTGCATAGATTTGCTAGATAAGCAACTATTGTCCTTTGGCATATTCACTGTACTATTTACAAACTATCACTTTGCAGCTGGAAGTTTTACATTTACTGTGAAGCTTACATTTCATGTTTCATAAAATGAAAACTTTTGTTCTCTTATAAAAGTTATTATTAGGTTATCTTCCAGGATACGCCAATTAGCAAACTGCTTCCAATTTAATGTAACCAGCCCTCTGTGGGTGGAATAATTATTTGTACATTAATTATATTGGTGGCCAAGAATTTCAAAAAAGGTCTCCAGAGCATTGCTCCATGTATAAAGACATGAATGAAGAGACAAAAAAAAAATCATTAAGAAGAAAAAACTAAGGTGGCTAGATTTTAATTTGTAGGACCCAACAAATTTTACTATTTAATATTTTGTCCTGATAAACATTCATTTTGCAAAATTGTAGGAACAGAACTTTAAACTTTCTGAAAAGCAAATTATAAATATTTTGTAGACTAATTCATGGAAGTAGCCAGTTAGAATTATGTTTCTGATAATTAGACATCCCCAGAAAATCTCTGTGGGAGAGGTATTTTTTAGGATGTCAATGCACCTCCTAAAATTCAAGTGTCTGACACTTAACTGCCTATTTCATTAATAAGATCTACCTGAACACATAACCCATCTCTGCTGTGATACTTTCAGACAATACTACCTGGCAAAGCTGTGTTTGAAATTACTAATATTTGATAATTTTCTCATAAAAATTCTTATATTTGAGCATCTGTTTCTATTTGTTGTTTATTTTTGCCTATAGCCTCCATCCCTTGTCCAATGTTCTAAAGCAGTACATATTTCTGGAAATTATCCAATAAAAAGAGAAAAAATTGCATCTCTATCAAACAGCATTTGCAAACATCTTTGCTTTTTGCAGAAATCTTTGCTTATTTACCTATTTGTCAGCTCTGTATATTCCATTTGCTAGCAATTTACATGCACTTTTAAAAGAATTTTCATCAAAAGCAAGATTTATAACTTAATTGTATGCTATTGTTGCCATGCAATATTTCCATTTGTATTTCATATTTACAAATTGAAGCAATTAATTTCCAGTTGCATAGGATTTATAACAGTCATGAATCTCATAACAAATTTTTAGTCAAAGATGCACTGCCTATAGTATGGTGATCCCATGAGATGAAGTCTCTTTTGCTTGTGACATTGTAGTCATTATGACACCATCGTGAATATATTGCTTACATATTTGTGATATTTCTGGTATAAATAAACCTACTGTACTGTCAGCCATATAAAAGTGTAGCATATACAGTTTTGTGCAGTATATAACACTTGATAATAATGTGTTTGTATCTTAAGTGTTATGACAAAAGTAAAAAATTCAAATATTTTTAAAAGGTTTTGAAGTAAAAGTACAAATAAAAACGTTTTTGTAACAAGCCAATTAAAAGAACAAAGAAATCACCAACAGAATGACAGAAAAACTTTGCCAGGTATTTTTCTGAAACAGGATTAATATCCATTATATATTATATAAGGAACGTAAAGAACTCAACATTTTAAAAAAATCAAACAATAAATGGGCTAATTAACTGCACAGATGCTTCTCAAAGGAAGTACAAATGGCTAACAACTATATGAAAGCATGTTCACATTTTTAACCCTCAGGGAAATGCAATCAAAACTACACTGATATTCTATCTCACTCCAGTTAGAACAGCAGTCATCAAGAATACGAATAACAATAAACACTAAGAGGATGTGGATAAAATGGAAATCTCATACACTGTTTGTGGGAATGTAAATTAGTACAGCCACTATGGAAATCAGTAGGGAGGTTCTTAAAAAACTGCAAATAGAGCTATCATGTGATCCCGACACTCCACTCTGTTGTATTTATGCTAAAGAATTAGAGTCATCATATTTTAGAGATACAGGCAAGCCAATGTTTATCACAGCACAATTGACAGTATCCATATTATAGAATCAGCCTAGGTGCTGTCAATAGATAAATGAATAAAAATATGTGTTATAAATTATACAGTGGATTTAATTCAGACACAAAAGAATGAAATTAAATAATCTGCAGGAAAATGAAACTGGAGACAATAATTTTGAGCAAACTCAGCCAGACTCAAGAATGACAGGTGTATTTTCCCCTTATATGTGGAAGCTGGAGGGGAAAAAAAATGTGATGCCATGAAAGTAGAGTGTGGCCATTAGGGTAGAAGACCACAGAGGTTGGGAGGTACAGTGGGGCATTTAGGGAAGAAAATTTTATCAAATTTCATTTTTATGTATGTGCAAATATGCCAAAATGAAACCTACCACTCTATATAACTGAGATGCACGAATTAAATAGAGTTATAGTAATCCACGATTAATTTATTATCAAAAATTTTTACTTACAAGTTTAGTGGAGCTTAAGTGTGGTGTTTTTAGAATCTATGGAAGTGTACAGTAACATCCACAGTCTTCACATTCACTCACTACTGACTCACCCAAGCAATTTCCAGTCCTTCAAGTTCCATTCATGATAAACACCCTGTACAGGTATACCTATTTTATCTCTTTTTTTCTATATTTTGTTGAACATTTTCTATGTTTGCAGATGTTTAGATACACAAATATCATGGTGTTATAATTGCCTGCAGTGTTCATCACAGGAATAGCTGCTCATGTTTGTAGCCTAGGAGCAAAAGACTACACCAGATAGCCTGGAAGTACAGTGAGCCATACCATGAGGTTTGCATAAGTAGCCTTTGTAATGCTTGCACATGACAAAATAGGCAAGGGATGTGTTTCCACAGAACATATTCTGTTGTTACACAATATATGACTGCAAAATTCCAAAGGTTACTACTAAAAGCTGTCTGCCTTAAACATATTATATATATATGTTAAGTTATAGAACATAATTTTATAAACTACTGCATTCTTTTGCTATATATATATATATATATATATATATATATATATATATATAGTGTATGTATGTATTATACATAATATTATATGTTTAATTCTTTTTCACATGATCTTATATGTACTAGTAACTCTGGACTTGAACTATTCAGAAACTATTAAACAAATCGAAATTTGGACCATCTTTTTTCAATCAACATGCTCAACTAAGTAGCTCACTCCTATGAATAAGATAGATGCAAACAACTTTTAAAAATTAAACATTCACTGTTTTAAAAAAATCATATCACTAACCACATGAAGAAAAAAAATAGTCCATTTTTATTTTCAATTTCATTAACCAGAAAGTTTTTACATTCTAATTTCATTAGTGCCCCTTTGAAGTTAAAAAGAAAACTTTTGTTGAAAATACAGATAGATAAATTAATTTTGGCATTTACTTGAGATACTCTTTAACCTCTCAAGAAATATTTTTGAGAATTCATTAGCTACATATTGCCATAAATACAGCTAGTAATAAATGATAATAATGAGTTCATTGTAAAGTTTAAACCAATGATAGCATGATTAGGAATTTTTGTTAACCTAGAATGCATAATTATCTCTAGAGGTGAAATAAAAGTCAAAATCACTTCATGTATTAGTATAAAACAAATTAGAACATAACTTTATAAACTACTGCATTCTTTTTCTATTAAGAATCAGTGAAATCTATAATTAGGGAACATTAAGGAAAGGTTAAAGATGAGAATACATGCAGTCTATCTACAGGAAACCCAAACCATTTAGGTTAATGAAATGTCAATGAAAGTCATATTAATTAGCAAGTTCACAGGAATCTAAGTTTTATTTTATAAATGCCATGGTAAAGAGGATTAGGGCTCCCTCTACACAACAGGGTTCCACCTAGATTATCACATGGTATTTACCTCCTTAGGCCTTCTGTTCATTTTCTTCCTGAATGTCTATTGTTACACATTTCTGGAAACCCCTCATGAAATAAGAGTTTCATTTACTGATATGGCTTGGTATTAATTTAATGGTATTGAGAAATATAAATTCTGAATGTAGTTTAGAAAGAGAATTGTTGAACTTGCAAAATTTCATTAATTTGTTTGTGGTGACAAATATATTTCCTTATTTTCTTCTTTATTGTCATTTCTGTCTTCTATGAACCCAAACTACTTCTTTTCAAAAATGAGTTTCACCCACCAAAATAAGTTTAGGCTGGATTGCAAAACCAGAACAAAACTATGAAATTCTATATTGTATAGGTAATAGTACCAGAAACAAAGGAGAATTTACAACATATTTTTTAAAAGGATAAAACCAGAATGTCAGTTAACACCATACAAATCCCATTTCTGTCCATAAAATTAACTATTCACTCATAGGAAAACAATCACGGAAGACAGAAATTGTCAATGAAAGTTTACCCCCCGACACACACACTTGCATCAAATAATATTACAGTGGGGACTAAAATGAAAAAATTCTATATTCCATGAATGGATCAGTGTGTCAAAATGAGCACACTATTTTGTATAACTATAATGCACTTTTTAAAAATGATAGCTGCCTACAGTGCCTTATAACCCTTTTCTTACTATCAAATGTGTGGATATATCTGATTATTTACATCTGCTTAAAAGGTAAAAATGGGAATTTAATCCCTAATTCTAGTGCTTGAAGATTGAGAACTTGTAAAATTAACTAAATATAGAGAGGGTTTGCAAACATTGATACAAAAGTTTCAATTACAAAATGTAGTAGCACATATTTAATTCAGATGCAAAGGAAAATAACAAATTCTTAAAATATATTTGATTGAATTGGAAAAAAGAATTAGCATGATAGTATTTGACCCCTGACGAAATTTTGTTCATTCTGTATACAATTGGATGTCTACAATGAAGACAGCAAGTTGTTCTAGTGAAAAGAGTCAGTACAGAGCTCTAGGTAAAGAGAATAGAAGAGGTAGAAAACTTGGGTGCAATAGGAGAGAATCACTGTGTGATGGAGAATGTAAATAAACCATTCTGAATTAATAGTTCAACAGACAAGAAGCTAAAGGTTAAAATTATGCATCCATGTTCCTGTTACATGAAAAAGTCCTTAATTATTTCTAAACAGACAGTGATAAGCTAAAGTTGCTTATTATAATTCCTAAAGAACTATTCCATACTATGAAAGGAGATTCATACAGCGATATAGGAATTAAAGCAGAATGCTAAAAAATGGTCAATTAATCAAGTGAAGGACATAAAGAGCAAAACAGTAGACTCAAATGAAACCATAGAAACAACTCCAAATGTAAATGAAATAAACATTCCAGATCAAAGATAGCTTGTCAAGCCAGATAAGAGAAGTGCCTACAACAAATACACAAGTGGGGCACATATACATACAATTATTTTTAATCACATCATGGCAACAGTTAGCATAAGAGACCCTAAGTGATTATATTATTAAAACGTAGATATCCAAATAAGAAATATGAGATAAATTGACATTTCTTAATGATAAAATGTTATTTGATTGTGTATATATAATGCTGTATTGTGAATTTACAGAATAACTAGATAAATAATGTTAATTTATAGAGTACCTAAATAGAATTTAAAAATTTTAATTGATCATTGATATTTATACAAAACATGAAATACATGTTCAATTATACTACACATGAAACATTTATTTAGACAGACTCAAACAAGACCACAAAATATACAATGTACATGTATGAAGACATAAGTTGGTGTGAGTATACTATGCATACAACCAGAGATACGAAAAATTGAGTTCATATTATATACGTAATAAGAATTGTAATGCATTCTGCTGTTATATATAAATAAAAAATAAATAAGTAAATAAATAAATTTTAAAAATAAGTCTCAAACCTCTGAAATCTTATGTGTGCTTTCTGGCCTTAACGGAAATGAGTCAAAAATGAGTAAAATTAAGCCAAAAGTGGCGACAATCTTGCAATATTAAACTATACATCTTTTAAATAGCCTATAGCTCTAGAGAGAAAGTATTTTAAAATATTTTAAACTGAATAAAATAAAACTACATCATATGAAAGTGTGTGGAATAATGTCAACAGAGTGTAAGTTTTTGTATAATTGTTTATACAAATAAGAAAAATTAAAAATAACTTATTTTCTACCTAAAAAAATCTAAAGTTCTCAAACAAGAAAAGCAAATTATATAGAAGGGGGGAAATGAAGATTAACAATCAATGATCTAAAAAAAATGAGAGAAAATTAACATGGCCACAAGTTATTTCTGAGGTCAGAAAGAAAGCAAAAATTACAAACTGCCAGGAATTAAGATCGTATCTTTAAAGAAGAAAGGGAACAGTAGGAGGACAATGGAATACTGGGAATCATTTTACACCAATTTTTATCCCTTGAAAAAGAGATCCAATATCTTGAAAAAATAAGAAAAAAAACATAATAAAGAAAATCATAAAGACCACAGATTAAATCTGAAATGCACTTCATTGATTTCAACTTTTTCTTTTGTCTCTAAACTTGTCAGATAACTTACATAAAAGGTAAAGTAAACAAATGAATAAATTGAAGATGCTGAGGATTTTCCTGGCAAATTTGCTCACACATTTAAGAAAATAAAAGGAGATGATACCAGCAGAAGGGCACATGCAGCGGGGTCTAGGTGCAGAGAGGCCAACAGTTCTTGCTGCCGATGAAAATAACCAGTCCCAAGCAATATGACAATGGCCACTGACACCTACAGTAATGTCAGAAGGGTCAACATCAGAGGTCTCAACAAATAACTACAACCACCTTCAAGTCCGTTTCTGATTTCAACAAATATAACTTTCAACACTTTATGCAAAGCAACAATTGTTTGAAAAAACCACCCAGATGTCAATATCCATGAAGGATATATAGCACACAATAATTTAGTGACACCTATTTCTTTATCAGTAACAATCACAGAAACTATTCAGTATAAAGAAAATGAGCAAATAAAATTTGGTACTGGCAGCTTTCTTGTGTGTTATGGTATTAAAACTGGGGATTTTACTTTTCATTACATTTGATGCAAAATACATCCAAGAAGAGGCATGGGAATATCCATAGAATCATTGATGAACATGTCATCATTTAAGGAAATCCAAAGAACAGGAAGAAAGGAAAAAGATGAATGCAGCCCTAAAAATTTTGGTTTAATATTCTCTTATTGGAAATAGTAAAAGCAGGCTCTGCAAATAATGCCCAATATGTTACACAAATATGCAAAGGTGTCATATGATTACTAAAAGGGTTTGATTTGAGTTTTTTAATGAATGGTTGGAGCTTACAATTTGTGCAATGAAAATATTCACTTTCATCAAATACATTGCATGCCAAACAAGTCCTTTTTTTTTTGGTGGCATTTGTCACATAGAATCAGTAATTGAAATACAACATTGAACACACAATGTTTGTATGCCCCTAACCTGGGCATACAAAGAAGGTGTTTGTCACAGCACTTAGGATTTTGAGTGTTTTTGTCACCCACGCAAAGACCTTCAGTGTTTTTCAGATCTGGACATATCCTAATTACTAATTCTACACAACAGACATTGCAATTGAGTAAAGCACTTCTGAAGCATGATTTAAGAAAGCATAAATATTTTATATGTTTTGAAGTATAGTAGTTGGTTTAGAAACAAAATACAAAATAATTCTTCAGATGAAATCCCAAATGAAACCTATATTAAATCATTGGAGCATTTAAGAACATACATTTTATAAATGACTTCTTTTGACATTGTAACATTAATTGATATAATATTTTCTCTGTAACTTAGGTCAACTGCAGTGTTTACATAATAATGTTTTAAAGACTTTCTTGTAAAACTTGAATGATAGTAGCAAATCTATCTTCTAGTTTTTCCCTGTGAGAATATTGTCACGACTAGCAATTGCTTTTATTTCATATTTACTCATTAATGTTAATTTTATATTTTGTTAATAATTTTTGAGAATTGTAGACTTACAATAAATATGTTGACTATTTTAGTGGAGAATAAACATACCTAAGTTTTTTTTTAAAAGCCCTTTATATGGTTTCCAAAAAAGAAACACTCTATGTAGTCAAAACTATAGATTAATGCCAATTTTATTAAACTGGAGACTATGGGATATTCCTCCACTACAAAACTTTGCAGAATGAGAATGCTGCTTTTTTTTTTTAAATTTTAATATTTACTTATTGGCAGACACAAGATCTTTGTTTGTATGTGGTGCTGAGGATCGAACCCAGGCAGCACGCATGGCAGGCAAACGCGCTACCACTTGAGCCACATCCCCAGCCCGAGAATGCTGCTTCTTCATGCACTGTTGATTTTACTCAGAGTCTTGGGGAAATGAGACACACACACACACACACACACACACACACACACACACACACAAATATTTTGGAATAAATTCCCATCAAGCTTTAAGAAAGAAAATTTTTAGTCAGACAATTTCTTGCTACCTTATTTGGGTATTTCCCTAAATCACCAACTCCATGGCTGAAGAGGAGTTACTGCTAGATGCATTATGTTAATGGAGGAAAATGCAAAGTTTCATAGAGACATCACTATTAGCTAATAGAGTTTAGAATGTTTCAAGGCATAAAGTTTATATTCCATAATCAAAGCTCAGTCAAGTTTGAACAAAAGACATATTTAGTATCTAAGTACTAAGATAACATCTGTATCTCAAGAGGCCAAAGTAAACAACAGCTACTTCTGAAAATACAAAAGTGAACTAAGATATTGAGTATGCACTGCATTTAATCAGGACTATGGTTTTGGTCATCAACTTTGGTTTTCAAAGAATGCCAAATATCAAAAGTTTTGATGTAAATTTGGATAATTTCTACTTGCTGGGTATTATGGACAATTGATTTGAATAATATGATTTAAAAAATTAACTAACTTGTGGGTAAGACTGACTCAATACAACATGCTAGGGAGGGAATTTTATGAAACACATATGGTTATTATGAAAAGTACCTAGTGGGCTACTAGGTGAGTTGAAAGTAACAAACTCAGCCCTAACTGGTTATAAAACTACTGCTTTTATTTCTGTGCAAAATCTATTTGTAGTAAGAGGACCTTTAACTTATTTTCTCTTGTATTCTTGGAAGTTCAGTCAGTGCTTCTGGTCAACCATAATTTTACAGACTGGCCTCAAGTTTTTCTTTCATACTGTTTCTTTACAACTTTACAAATAGAAAATCATTTCTTAAGCACCAAATGTCATTTGCCTTGAATGTTTCTTCTGCTTTGGGTTGAAAATAATAGAATTATGGCTTTTCTCGGTATATAATCAGTATAATTTGTTATTTTCAAATACCAGTATCTTCAACAATTTTTAAAATCTAAAACATTAAGAAAAGTGATGGTATAGAATATATTACTTTGGAACACACTTTCTGAGCATAAATTTATTTTCCTAATTATATTAAGCAAATGCTCAATTTTATTTTTATTCCTTAAGGATGTATTTATTTGAAGGTAAGAATAAAACCCATATGTCTAAATATTAGGCACAACCTCAATCTATGATTCAAAATTGTCCTTGTATAATTTAGCTTTTTAGTTTAATGTTGCCCCATTTCTTTTTCTTTCTTTCTTTTATGGAAAATGAACAACTCAAATACAGATAAATGATAACTCACAATTTATTACAGTGATAATTTTGTATTTTTCAGGAAAGACAAAAAGCAAACTTCTGCTATCTTTTTTTCTTTTTAAATAATGACCAGTTTGGATATTTTATTTTTGCTGAGATCTATTTTTAAAATAAATTTGTTCTCCAGATTAAAAGAATAAAAATGTTATCCTCTTCAGAAATAAAGAGGGGGACAGTTCCAAACTTGTCTTATGAAGTAAGAATTATCCTGATGCTAAAACCTTACAAATCCAAGCAATGCAATATTCATTTTTAATTTAAAATCTATCTCCATCTCAGAGCAGTGGTGCATGTCTGTAATACCAGTGGCTTGGGAGGCTGAGGCAGAAGGATCACAAGTTCAAAGTCAGCCTCAGCAATAGGGAGGGTGCTAAGCAACTCAGTAAGACAGTGTCTTTAATTAAAACACAAAATAAGGCTGGGGATGTGACTCAGTGGTTAAGTGTCCCCAAGTTCAATCCCCTAGTGAGGGAAAAAAAAATTACCACCATTCCATTGTGTGCTTCTACAGATGTATAAACCCCACATAAGTGAAAGCAGGCAGCACTGTTCACTTTAGTACAGTTGTCCTCCAGGTCCATACACATTGTTTCACGTTGCCTGGCTTTCTCCATTTTTAAAGCTAAACAACAGTCCATTGAGTGTTCATATCATGTGTCCTTTATTTGTTCATCTGCCAGAAGACATGACTTATTTCTACATTTTCTGCCATTGTGAATTATATGGCAAGAAATTTAGAGGTGCATATTGCCGCAGTCTCTGGCTGGGCACTAATCATGAGCCTCCACACAGCTTGTAGATTCAAACAGCAATTCTTTATTCCCGATCTCACACCGGCCGTCTACAAACACATTCTGGGGAAATCCACGTTCTCTGCCCAAATCCACTCTCTGCCCTAATCCACACTCTGCCCAAATCCACTCCTCCTGGGCTTCTAAGAACTCAAGAGGAACTCAGCAGCAGGATACGCCCTATACTAAAGGGGGAACACCCTAATCTCCTATTATGCTAAACTGCCCTATTCTAAAGGGGGAACACCCTAATCTTTTATTATGCTAAACCGCCCTGGTCCTTGAGCAAGGTCACCTTTCAGAAGTCCTTCCACTAGACAGCATGGGAGTAAGCTGGCAAGGAGATTGTCATACCTACTTGGCTGATGGCTCCCAGCAGCATATGGCACTAAGCTATTATTTTTAATTCTTTCAGATAAGAACACAGATGTGTGATTGCTAGATCATTGAATTTTTAACTTTTCAAGGAAAATACATACTATTTTCCAAGGCACTGTACCATTGATATTTGTACCCACAAGTATCCCATTTTTTTTACACATCCTTTCTAACCCTTATCTCAGGTGTATGCATCTTCTAACAGGTGAGAGGTGTTCACTTATTGCAGTTTTCATTTGCATTTACCTGAGTAGAGAGAGTGATGTTGAGCATCTGTTCATATAATTGTTGACCATATATTTGCCTCATTTGGATTGTCTATTCAATTCCTTTGCCTACTGTATAATCAGTTTATTTTTTTCTTTTTAAATTATAGGAATTTCTTGTAGATTTTGGATATTACCCCTTTATTAGATATGCAGTTTGCAAATATTTTCTTCCCATTTTGTAGGTTGCCTTATCAGTCTTCATTATTCCCTTTCCCAGGAAGAAGCTTTTTCATTTAATGTTGCCCCATTTATTTTTCTTTGATTTTATTGCTGTGCTGTTGGTGTGATATATAAGAAATCATTCTCAAGACCAATGTCATGGTCAGAATAGAAGGCTGATTTCCAGAATCTGGGGGTGGGGAAAATGTAGAATCACTATACAACAGGTATAGCAAACTATGCCTAGAGGAAAAAATACTCTATATTTTAAAATGTGGTGTTAGATCTCATGATAAGTTTTTACTTTAAAAATGATAAATTAATTGAATATGTCAAAATGTTAATAGTTTCGATAACTTGAATTAAATGTTTTATTTTAAAAAGCTATCAATATGATTCATTATATCAATACAATAAAGGAAACCACATGATTAATTCCATAGCCACACACTGGTATGATGCTACTAAAACTCTTCTCAAGGTCTAAATACCCAGCATTGAGTGGGTGAGGGCTTTAAAGGGATATTTATGGTAAATTTATCCTTTCAAGAATGAATTGATGTCTTCCTTGAGAAACTGGGTTACTTTCCTCCAGTTTGATTAGCACTCCCAGGAATTGATTAGCTCCTGTGAGATCAGATTGTTATAAAACAGGGATATATATGCCCCTCTCTGCTGTCTTGCTTCGTGTCTCATCATGTAACATGGCTCTCCCACTCCTTCCCTTTCTCCTTCTCTCACCTGCTGCTGTCATGTGCCATCTGTCATGCTGTAGTACAGCAGGATAACATTTCTACGCATTTTGGACTTTTCAACTACCAGATTTATGAGTCAAATGAACCTCTTTTCTGTTACCTGGTGTCAGGCTCTGTTACAGTGGCACAGAAAAAGTCACTGGCAAAATTCAGCATCCATTGCTAATGAAATGCTTAGTGAAACAGAAATAAAAATATTCGGTCCTTGGAATGAATGCATCCACATCAAAACTTATGAATAATACTAGACTTAATATAAAACCCTTAATATTTAAACCTCACAGATTAGGTCAAGAAAAGAGTATTCACAATCATGACTTCTATTCATCATTAATGTTGAATGTGAATCTGGCTTTTGAACTTGTACTTACCCAATCATAGGCACCATGTTTGATTTTTCCAAACTTATTTTCTATGTAAAAGCCAGTCTTGACTTTAAACCTGACCACTCTATTACTAGTTCAGTATAAGATATCTATTTATTTGACCAACATGTAACTGATTGATTGTTTTCAGTAATATTCTAGATCCAGATACACAGCAGCAAACAATATGGTAATTTGCTCTAAGTTAGAAACAAAAGTAGTCTAAAAACCAAAGAAATACAGTTCCAACAATGAAACTATATTATTCCACAAAAGATATTTTTAACATTTAGTTTTTAATATCTGAAGATTGTTAAATTAAAAATTAAACCATTTTTAAATGACATGAGATAGTTATCCCTTCCTACATTGTAACAGGATTTATTTCTAAGTGATTAAGTTCTAAGTGGTTGAGAGTTTTAGTCTGTGTGGATTGCTGATCCCGGGCTCCTAGGGTATATAGACCTTTATGTCTTGTGAAAATGTCACAGGAAGGTGGGGCAGCCTCCATCTCATGGGACCCTTGGTAACAACTGTTAGGACAAAGTGGTTGCCAAGGCAGTGACCTCATTCAATTCCCTGAAGGAAGTGACCTCACCTCACTTCCTTGGTGATGGAACTCTCTGAACTTGGGATCCAGGAGGCGAGGCATCCAGAGGCAGTTCCACTCCCAGTGGGCTCACTTGATTGTCTGTACCAAGGCCAGAGTCATTCTTTGTTGGTACCTAGTGATGTGTGGATAGCCAAATGCCTTGAATGGTCTCAACAGGGGCCTTTCCTGAGAAAGAAGTGTTGGCTCATTGCTGGCTCCTGACAACTACACAGAGATGGCCAAGGAGACCAGAGCTGAGACAAAACAGGCCACTGCTGAGGAACATATTTTCACCCACCAGTCAGAGGACAGAGTGGATAGATGCAGACCAAACGCAGGGGTGGTTTGTGTGTCTCAGTGGGTGTGAGTTTCAATTTGTCATTTTGTCTCATGTTCTGAGAACATGAAGAAAAAACTGGGTTTTTTTTTTGTTGTTGGTGGTGGTGGTTTGAAATGGACTGTTAACTAGTGAGCCTTTTTATGTCAGTGGATCCCACTGGGTTTGTGGTTAAAGAGAGTAGAGAGAAGAATGCAGCCGTGAATGTGTCCTGTCTAGTGGAAATCTTTGCAGGACTCCTCATGGCTAATTTATGAATGGACTGCTAGATGGGCAACACCTACCAAGATCCTAAGTTTCTGTATTCTTCCTGATTTTTGGTCACTCTCTGAAGGGGTTCAAGGTTTTGTGTCCAAGATGTGTACCACATTCAAGCTCTGTGACATGGCCATGGACTGGATTGCTGAAGGGCATGCCAAGCATCTCTGAAAACTCAAAAATTAGCATGACTGGTAAGGATCTCTCTGGAGAATCCCTGCTTGCATAGATAATAACCCAAGTTGCATGATCAGGAGCTGTCAGTGCCACAGTGTTCAATTAAAGAAAAGTTTTTCTCCAGGCTTCTTTCTTCCCTATTGTTCTGTTCCCCTGAATGTCAGGGAGGTGTTTGCCTTAGGGCACTCCTTTGGGACTCCTCAAGCAAACAGTTTCAAATGGAAATGAAGAGGCCTAATCTGTGCCTTTTAAGTAAAGTGCTTTGTAAAAGCTGTGTCTGAATCAGACTCTTGGCCCTGTGTGTGGCTGTGAATTACATTCTCAGCACCCCAGGAAACTCAAGAAAAATCCCATGTGTCCATCCCAATCTAAAAGGATGAAAAGGAAGTGTACTATTGGATGAAGTCTCTTGCCTTCCTCTGGTCAGGCTCCTGACCCGTATGAAGTCAGAACAGGGATCCTCTGGGTCAAATGAGTTGTTGCAAGCCCTCCAGTAACTAGCACACAGGTGTTTGGGTTTTTTCATGAGTCCAGTACACATAAAGAATCTACCCCTGGCAGGCAGGAGGCCTCTAATTTGAGAAGCAGAGTAGTATTAACTACAGGACAATTTTATCTATCCTGTTTCTCAGGAAGGGTGTCCAGGCCACCATGACATTTGGCATATGATGGGCATGAGAGCTTTCTTTGCACGCCTTCTAAGGCTGCTCACCCTATAGAAACCCCCAGCCAGAATGTTATGATGAGTGTCTGTATGGAAGAAGTTGAGGGCCATGTGGGATTGTTTTTGTTAGAATAGTGGTCTTTTGTGTGGTGGTTGGAAAAGATGACTGGGTCCACCTCAGCTTGAACTCTGGTGTGATGCCATTAGAGACTGAGTACTGGAACTGATCTCAGAGAACTATTGCCATGAATTGTGTTGGGATTTTAGAAGGCCAGGCATTATTGGAGCCTTTGGAAACTGAGATCTAGGCCAAGGGTGGCTTTCTCCACAGCACTGGGAATCTCAGCCAGGATTTTACATGATTTTGTTGTTAAAGCCTTCTCAGCTAGAGTTGAGAGCCAAAACTCACAGGAACCTCATATTTTAGACACCCATCAGCCTGGAATCCTGTGACCTTTCACCACTCTTTGGGAACCTTGTCCGCATGCTTTTACTGAAAGGAGATTCCTCAACACTCAATGGCTCCTGAATGAATTAAAACCCACAGTGTCCACTTCTTCTTTCTTGAAATATGGCTAGGCCAATACCATGAAGTTTTTGAGAATCCCATGACCAGAAATCCCTGGAGAACCTTTAGATCTCCTGTTGCTCATCATGACTAAACCAGCGAGTGCCATTTTTGACTGAGTGGAATTCATGACCATGGTGAAGAACAGAGAGGCCAGTGAGTAGGAGCCAGCAGGGAACTGGGCCTGGAGCAATTGAGTGCAGGTGTGTGATGCAACATCTGTGGTGGGCCCCTGTGGTTCTGTCATTGGCATCCAAATGACATGTGACTGACAAGGTGCAGCCAGTAGACCCGAAAAAATAAAGGCATGTTGTTGTGGGGAGAAGATTTGGTGCGATGCTCAGAAACAAGTTGCTATGCTCAAGTGGGAAAGATATATGGGGTAGCAGCCCAGTTTGTGTTTTTGCCTTGAGACCCTGACTCACCCCACGTGGCAGATCTCCCTCCAGCACTGTGTCCTGGTTGACCTTTTTGTATTTCAAAAACAAACACCAAATTTCCAGGGAAGCTGCAAGAAATGCCATTAAAACTGGGCTTTGAGCCAAAGGCTTGACAATGCACCCAGGGAGACATTCATACCCCAACGGCCACAGTTACCTGCATAGATAGGATTCAGCTCTGCTGCCTCCTGTTCTTATTGGAAAATATGAACCAATGTCCTCCTGTTCACATAGACTCAGACCAAGCTTTCATGATCTCACTACAAAGGAAGCTAAAAGACCAAGCTATATTTCTAGTGGACGAATGACAGAGGCAGATAGTCAAAAAGTCATTAGGCCAGCAAAGTTCCATGTTTATGGAATGTTTACCCTGTCCTCTACTTTTGGGATCTCTTCTGCCACACCCAAGTTTGTGAGCTCCTCAGAATTTCCAATTCCAGATATGTATTCACAGATTTTTTTTCTCTTCTCGTCTCATTGTGTCTTCTTTGGGGTGATAGTAATGTCCAGGCATTGTGGTGGATGACAGTGGAAGATTTTTATGTGCCACGTGTTCCCATATGTATTAGACTCATTTTCCGTTTTGCCATTTGAAATATTGAATCTCTGACACTAACCCATAACCTTCTAGGCTCTGACTACTTATCCTAACATCGATAAAATAATCCTAAAGGAATACAAGTAGAGGCATTAGATAGGAGGCATGGTGTATACTTGGACTTGCCTTTTGCTTCATCAGAGATACATATTATAAAACCTGTGACACATTTTTTCTCATTTTACTTCTCCAAGAATTTTCACAATCAACAAATATGTAACTTCCTGACTCCCTGTCTCTGTCGCCTGGGTCACAATGTGTATTTTTATATACCTATATATAATCCTACTGCCATCACAGGTATATTCTTGAGATTACTCTCACTTTGGTAAATACGAATTTCATGAAGAGATCACTGCCCCCCAATACACTGAGGTAACTGAAAATTCAAGCTGTGGTGAGCTTTATACTTTAACAAGTTTAGACATGAAACAATGTAGAGGAAAATGAATATTTTGGGTACATATGTGAAGGATATATGTGCCCTTATGAATTTCAATTGGTATACATACTATTACATTTTAATGTATTAAATATATATATATATATATATATATATATATATATATATATATATGTATAGTATGAATTTGGAAACATGAACTATATGTGTCATATACTTATACTACCTTGATTCTTTCATGTCCATCTGTGTGGATTTATAATCAACTTTTCAGGAGATATTTTTCAGAAATATTCATTTTCTTGACATACATATTCATTTCGGAATACTCAAAATGAACTTCAGTGAATATTGAGTACTAACCCTAATATTTCTACAGTAAGTGACCCAGTTTAACATCAATGAAAGTATATTCATATGGGACATGATATGTATTTTGAATTAAATTTTTATTCAAAATTGTTATATTCCTATTTCTTCAGTATATATACATCATTCACTTTCATTCACTCCCTGTATCAGATCCCATGTATTTCTCCATTAGATTTGGGAAATTTTCTCATATTATGTCATTGTAAAGATTGTGCAGTTTAGCTGTTGTGAACTGTGCTGCTATAAACATTGATGTGGCTGTGTCCCCGTAGTACGCTGTTTTGAAGTCTTTTGAGTATAACCGAGGAGAGGGATAGCTGGGTCAAATGATGGTTCCATTCCACATTTTCTGAGGAATCTCTATACTGCTTTCCATAATGGCTGAACCAATTTGCAATCCAATCAGCAATGTATGAGTATACATTTTTCCCCACATCCTTGTCATCACTTATTGTTGTTTGTCTTCATAATAGCTGCCATTCTGACAGGAGTAAGATGATATCTTAGAGTAGTTTTGATTTGCATTTCTCTAATTGCTAGAGATGATGAACATTTTTTCATGTATATGTTGATTGATTGTATATCCTCTTCTGAGAAGTGCCTGTTCAGGTCCTTGGCCCATTTGTTGATTGGGTTATTTGATTTTTTGGTGCTTACCTTTTTGAGTTCTTTATATACCCTAGAGATTAATGCTCTATCTGATGTGTGAGGGGGAAACATATGCTCCCAGGATGTAGGCTCTCTGTTCACCTCACAGATGGTTTCTTTTGCTGAGAAGAAACTCTTTATTTTGATTCCATCCCATTTATTATTCTTGGTTTTAATTCTTGCACTAGAGGAGTCTTATTAAGGAAGTTGGGGCAATCCCACATGATGAAGATTAGGGCCTAATTTTTTTCTATTAGATGCAGAGTCTCTGTTTTAATTCCTAGGTCCTTGATCCACTTTGAGTTGAGTTTTGTGCATGGTGAGAGATAGGGGTTTAATTTCATTTTGTTACCTATGGATTTTCAGTTTTCCAAGCACCATTTGTTGAAGAGGCTATCTTTTCTCCAATGCATGTTTTTGGCACCTTTGTCTAATATAAGATAATTGTAATTTTGTGGGTTAGTCTCTCTGTCCTCTATTCTGTACCATTGGTCTACCAGTCTGTTTTGGAGCCAATATCATTCTGTTTTGGTTATTATTGCTTTGTAATATAGTTTAAGGTCTGGTATAGTAATGCCACCTGCTTCACTCTTCCTGCTAAGGATTACTTTAACTATTCTGCATCTCTTATTTTTCCAGATGAA
The DNA here is from genome assembly GCF_048772815.1 of Callospermophilus lateralis. NCBI lineage: Eukaryota > Metazoa > Chordata > Mammalia > Rodentia > Sciuridae > Callospermophilus > Callospermophilus lateralis. The sequence continues at coordinate 1,145,184 of NW_027513332.1, read as the reverse complement.
TTTTATGATTGCTTTTTCTATTTCTATGAGGAATGCCATTGAGATTTTGATCAGAATTGCATTAAATCTGTATAGTGCTTTGGTAGTATAATCATTTTTATAATATTAATTCTGCCTATCCAAGAGCAAGGTAGGTCTTTCCACCTTTTAAGGTCTTCTTTGATTTAGATGCTCTTCAGTGGATGAATGTATTTTAAAATGTGGCATATATACACACTGGAATTTTACTCAGCAATAAAAGAGAATAAAATCATGGAATTTGCAGGTAAATGGATGATGTTGGAGAAGATAATGTTAAGTGAAGTTAGCCAATCCCAAAGAAACAAATGCTGAATGTTTTCTTAGATATAAGGAGGCTGATTCATTGTTGGACAGGAAGGGGGAGCATGGGAGGAATAGATGAATTCCAGATAGGGCAGAGGGGTAGGAGAGAAAAGAAGGGGTAAGGGGATTAGCAAGGATGGTGGAGTGTGATAGACATCATCATCCAAAGTATATATATGAAGACATGAATTGATGTCAACATACTTTATATACAACCAGAGATATGAAAAATTGTGCTGTATACATGAAATAAGACTTGTAATGCATTCTGCTGTCATTTAAAAAAATCAATAAAAATTTAAAAAAAAATTTAGCCAATGTAAAAAAAAAAAAAAAAAAAAAGAAAAGATTGTGCATTCCTTTGGTTTGTATCTCCACACCTTCATCTCTTCTGATAAATCTTAAATTTGGTCTTTTCATGTTATTCCATGTTTCTCAGATGTTCTGTCCATGGTTTCTTACCATCTCTTTACAGTCGACTTTATATTCAAGAGTATATATTTTGTCTTTATTGTCTGAGTTTCTGTCTTCCATGTGGTCTAGTCTGTTGGTGATATTTTCCATTGAATTTTAAATTTTGTTTATTGTTTCTTTCATTTTGAGGATTTTTTTATAATCTCTGCCTCTTTATTGATGTGATCTTTCACTTCCTGCATTTTCTCTCATACCACCTTTTATTTTGAAGATCAGTCTAACTATGTACCTTCTAAACTCCTTCTCTGACATTTCTTCTACTGCATTGTCTATGGATTCTATTGTTGTAATATTTTGGTTTGTTTGAGATGCTCTGTTCCCTTGACTTTTCACATTGTTTGTGTGTCTTCCCATCTAGTGGTATAGATCTGAGGCAGTAGAGTTTCTACCCCTAGTCTTATAGTGTCCCTGAAGGCTTCTGGTACCTCACCTTTAAGGGAGAGAACAATATTAACAGCATCCAATGCAAACAACAATATACAACCTTAATCTAAATAGCTCCTATTAAGGTGTCCACAATTTTGTTGCAATAAACATAAAGGATGTGTTTAATTTTTGTGTACAAGATAAACAGTAAGTTTGCTAAAACGGTTTACCATTTCAAATTATGAACATAGAAGAAACAGAAAAACTGTAGGATGTGATGTTTATGAGGGAGGAGAGAAGATAGATGTAAAAATTTATAGTAAGTGTGAAGAAAGAATTAATAGAGGTTGGTTGTTAGCATGAGAGATGTGAGTAAGAGAATCCAGAGATAAGTGAAAGAAAAAATATATACAGATTTTTTTAGAAAAAGTAAAAATATAAGACTACACAACCAAACTGTAATATACTATTCAGACATCCCACTCCTCAATAAATTGACATTTGAAAAATATTTGGATTCAAAGATGGTAGAGATGTGGGGGTGGGGCTTTCAAAAATTTTCTCAGCTTCCCTCTCCACTGATAGGTGGGGTTGTCTGAAGTTTAATGGTAGCTTCAGCCTGGTGAGTGGCAGACCAGTTGGCTGGGCTAGCCAATAGTAAAGTGCCCATACGCCCTCTTCCAGTCTTCTCATCAGATGTAGCCAGCCCCTTCTGCCCCATGCACTTCAGGACTCACTAAACTGGAGAAAGCTCAGTTTCTCCAGTTTCCCCAATCTGTGCTCCCCTCTGGGGAACTGCCCCCAGTTTCTGGTTTTCCACAGGCTTGCCAGTCCCAGGGTGGCCCATGCAGACCCAGCTGCAATCCGATTGACCTGGGCTTCAACTTCCCCAGGCTCTACCTTGCTGCAGTTTCAAGATCTCAATGCCATTCCAACTTGCAGAGAGACCACTAGGGATGTGGTCACACAAAAGAGCATCCCTGTAAAGGGGCATTCAGATAGTGGCCACTAGTGCACCCAGCAGGAAAACCTGGAGGTGCAACCAAACCTGTAGGTACCCTGACAATATATCTCCAGGCCCTGGCTGGTAACCCAAGATGGTGGTGGCTTTGTGTAACCAAACCTGTGGGTAGTCTTTTGACAATTGACTTCTAGCCAGCAATGGGCGGGGGCAGCAGGCAGTCTGTGGGTGGTCTGCGGGCAAATGAGGGTGCATGGCGGGTGGATATCAGCTGTAGTGATGGGCAAGCAAAAGGCAGGCAAATGGGCAACCAGCAGCTGGCAATGGTGGTCAGTGAGTGATCTGCATGCAAAAGGTGGGTGATCTACTGGCAAAGGGCTGGTGATCACAGTGACACAAATGGGGTACAAAGAGCAGGGGATTGGTGGGCAGTGAGGGTTGACTCAGAGGAACAGTATTTCTTCTGTTTGAATCTAGAGTCACAGATTGACAAGGAAGGCAGCCTCCCTCTAGTTCTCCAAATTGGATCCCTGCTGCCATCCAGGATTTTTAAAGGTATGTTTCCCAAACTCTTCCTCATGCTTAACTGGAGTGCCCTGAGCCCATAGATGTAGGTGGAAGACTGACACTTTACTCTCTGTTTCCTAAGTGATTTTGGATAACTGAAAAGATTCTTTGGGTATTGATATTTTCAAATTCCTGACAGAGATAAATATTTAGATTTTTGTTGTTGTTGGTACTAGGGATAGAACCCAGGGGCTCTCTACATCTGAGATACACCCCTGGCTCTTTAAAAAGTTTCATTTTGCATCAAGGTCTTGCTAAGTTACCCAGACTGGACTCAAACTTGTGATCTGACTCAGCCTCCTGAGCTGCTGGGATTACAGGCATGTGGCACTCTGCCCAGCTCATCATTATTTTTTCATATCATTATACTTAACATTTTTAAGTCATTGGGTGACCAAGATAAACTGAATAATTTTGTGATAGTTATACTAAATGTTTCATAAACATTGTTTAAAAGACGAATGTATGTTTTTTATTATTATGCAACAAGATGATATACATAATATAGATATCTGAAAAGAGAAAATAAAGGAAATAGTAACACAAATGTAAAAGTAATCTTGAAAATTGAAAGTACCACATATTATTTATTTAAACTTTTTCTTAAAATGTAATTTCAAAACACACAAAATATTAGTTGCCCTGATATTCCTTATTTTTTTAAACAAGTAGTTCAGATATAAAAAAAATAATTGATTTTCATTGATAAGTTATTAAAGGTGTGTCCAAAAATATCTTCAAGTTAGTATTAGGTTAGATTACATATTGCTTCATAGAAGTTTACCATGTCCCATCACCATACTGGGGATTGAATCCAGGAATGATGCTCTACCACTGAGCTACATCCCCAGTCATTTTTATTTTTTGAGACAGGGCCTTCTAAGTTAGAGGCTTCCTCAAACTTGTGATCCTCATGATCCAGCCTCCACATAAACAGATTATAGGCATGTACCACCATGCCCAGTGATTTTTTTTAATGATGAAATATTTTGTCTGTTTGCTCTGATTTAGTGTTGCTATTGGAGTTAAGTTTCTAATTTTTTTTCATGTTCCGCAACATTCACATCATCATTTCTTTGCATTTCTTAAGTATCTGCAAAGAATAGTAGCCTTTGGCAAATAAACACTGGAAAGTGCCAACAAATTTATTTGGTAATATTTGCATAATGTAATATTTGGGTTTTTTAGAAAGGTTCACAGCACTACATGAATCATAAGTTGAAACTGCCAATTGAAGGATTTGTTTTGCTTCCACAATGTGTTATTTCTTAGAATACCATTGATAAATTTGCATAAAGAACACTATGTATAACTTTTTAAGGGTGATTCACCAGTACCAGCAGATAGGAGGCACAGACATGTACATACAGTACTTAAGTGAGAAAGTGATTAGATTGTGACCACTTCTTTTTTATGGGCTCTTGTTCTGTTTCCTGGAAATGTTGACCTTACCTGTAAACTCCACTTGTCAACTTTCCTTGCTCTTGGTTTTGAGCTTGACTTACATGGATTATCCTTCAAACAGTCATGGTTCTAAACTGATTATTAAACTTTAATCTCAAAGTATAGTATAACACAGTTCCCTCTTTCAACAATTTCTTGATTGAGATTTGAAAAATAGATAATTTTCAAAAGAAATATTGGAATTCCCACACTACAAGTTCTCTTTTTAACCTAGTTACAAGTTTTACAACTAGTGTGATGGCTATATTGTTGATTTAATTAAGCTTTTGTTTAAAGGCCTTCTCCTTTTACTGGTTAGGGATAAGAAGTTATTGCTTCTTCTAACTCTGTAAGTATCTGAATTTCTAAACCATTTGATCCTCTTTTGTTCCCACTTGCAATCCTACCATTTCCCATCTGTCTCTTTACCTTAAATTATCTTACCAAAAGCTGTTAATATAGTAATCAAAATACACTATTAATGTTGTTATCGAAAGTGTCCTAACAGAAAGATTACCTCTAGATAGGGAATACGGGTGGAAGGGAAAGGGAGGGAAAAGAGGAATAGCATGGATGGTGAAAGGACACCCTCATCATTATACAAAATAAATGTATGAAGATGTTAATTTGGTGTCAACATATCTTATATACAATCAGAGATATGATAAATTATGGTATAAAGGTGTATTAAGAATTGTAATGCAAAAATAAAAATAAATACCTCTAACTATAAAAAAGAAAGTATCCCAACTGAAATAGATGTTCATGAAGTACATTGTCTTTCAAATATTAGAGGCAACAGTATATCAAATCTTCCATCACCACAGAATGTGGATTTCCTCATGTAGTCTCACCATCTGTCACCAAAGCCTCAGTAATAGTTTAGATTTAATTTATGCCAGTACTCCACTTTCTGGATTAAATCCTATATTGGTCAAAATAGGCTAGGTTATACTTCAAGAATAAAAATTCCTTAACTCTAGTAGATCATAACAAAATGTTTTTCTATTTCACCTTTCCTTCCGAATACACAGAAAGGCTCTGTTCAGAGTAGTTCCTCAGAAATTCAGCCTGATGGAGCAATCACTGTCTTGAATATGACTGGTCACACTGCCATGGGGAAAAGTGAGTTCTAAAACCTCTAATATCAATAATTAAATGCTCTAAACCAGAAGTCTGTTTCACTCACAACTCATCTAGCCAGGAATTAGTCACATGGTCACACAAAAGAAGTACTTGTTGAAATAGCAGGGATGACTGTATGCATAAGAGCTGAAATTCTGACTGGAGTGAGATAAAATCTTAAGAGTAGTTTTGATTTGCACTTCTCTAATTGCTAGAGATGATGAACATTTTTTCATATATCTGTTGATTGATTGTATATCCTCTTCTGAGAAGTACCTGTTCAGGTCCTTGGCCCATTTGTTGATTGGGTTATTGGTTTTTTTGGTGCTTAGCTTTTTGAGTTCTTTATATACCCTAGTGACTAGTGCTCCCAAGATGTAGGCTCTCTATTCACCTCACAGATTGTTTCTTTTGCTGAGAAGAAATGTTTTAGTTTGATTCCATCCCATTTATTGATTTTTTATTTTAAATCCTGTGTCACAGGGGTCTTATTAAGGAAGTTGGGACCTAATCCCACATGATAGAGACTAGGACCTACTTTTTCTTCTATTAGATGCAGGGTCTCTGGTTGTATTCCTAAGTACTTGATCCATTTTAAGTTAAGTTTTGGGCTGGGGTTGTGGCTCAGTGGTAGAGCGCTCGCCTCGCACGTGCGAGACCCTGGGTTCGATCCTCAGCACCACATACAAAAATAAACAAATGAAATAAAGGTGTTGTGTCCAACTACAACTAAAAAAATAAATATTAAAAAAAGGGGGCCAAGTTGAGTTTTGTGCATGGTGAGAGCTAAGGGATTAAAACAACAATAAGTGTTGGAGAGGATGTGGGGAAAAAGGTACATTCATACACTGCTGGTGGGACTGAAACTGGTGCAGCCAATGGAAAGCAGTATGGAGATATCTTGGAAAATTGGGAATGGAACCACCATTTGACCCAGCTATCCCTCTCCTCAGTCTATATCCAAAGGATTTAATAACAGCATACTACAGGTACACAGCCACATCAATGTTTATAGCAGCACAATTCACAATAGCTAAACTGTGGAACCAACCTAGGTGCCCTCCAAAAGATGAATGGATAAAAAAGTGGCATTTATACACAATGGAATATTACTGAGCAATAAAAAGAATAAAATCAAGGCATTTGCAAGTAAATGGATGGAGTTAGAGAAGATGACATTAAGTGAAGTTAGCCAATCCCAAAAAACCAAATGCCAAATATTTTCTTTGATATAAGGAGGCTGATTCATAGTGGGATAGGGAGAGGGAGTATGGGAGGAATAGACAAACTCTAGATAGGGCAGAGGGGTGAAGAGGGGAAGGAGGAGCAGTGGTAATTAATGATAGTGGAACGTGATGATCATTATTATCCAAAGTACATGTACGAAGATACAAATTGGTGTGAGTATACTATGTATACACCCAGAGATATGAAAAATTGTGCTCTATATATGTAATAAGAATTGTAATGCGTTTGGCTGTTATGCACAAATAAAAATAAAGAAAGAAATAGCAGGGATAAAAAAATCACATTAGGTTTAAAAAAGAAAAAGAAAATTGACTTAGAAGAATGGAAAAAAATTCTAGATGAATAAATTCTCAGCTCTTAAGAGTCTATGCTGAGACAAGAAGCTTTCCAGAAGTATTGTGGTAGGAGAATTTTCACTTTTCATCTTACAGACTTATGTAGTGCTTTCATATTTTCGTCTAAAGATTATTTTAATTTAACAAAACAAGTCTGGATGATTTCTAATTTAAAAGTAAAATATTCGTCAATCTAATAAACTACACACTTAGAAATCTAGTACAGTTAATAAAAAATGTAGACCAAAATTTATGAACTAAGAGTTTCACAATATTATTTATAATAGTGAAAATAAAAGAGTGGTTATAAAAGTATAATCTGCCTATACAAAAATATATAGCAGGGATTGGCAAACTTTTGTTTAAAGAACCAGATTGTGACCCTGTAGGCTTGTGGGCTATATGGTCTCTGTCACATATAACTGCACTGTATATAGTCAAACATATAAGATGCTATGTAAACTAAATACCAAAAGAAACATATAAACAAAATGGCATGGCAGTTCCAATAAAATTTTGTTTATAAAAATAAGAGGCCATGAGCTGGGGTTGTGGCTCAGTGGTAGAGTGTTTGCATACCGCATGTGAGGCACTGGGTTCGATCCTCAGCACCACAAAAAAATAAATAAACAAACAAACAAATAAAGGCCACCTGTTGGCCATAGTACAGTAATTAAAACATCTGTAAGGCAGTGGTGAAAACCAAGATATTTTAAAAGTACACTATGATGTATAGTTCTCAAATTCTTCATAAATGGTATGCTTTACTTTAAAAATATTTAGGGAGGAAAAAATCATTTTAAAAAGTGGTTGGAGTGGACAAATAATACAGGCAATATTTCTGTTCTGCTTTTGGAAAAGCCAAATGACTCCAGAATTACCGGGGATATTTTCCAGAAATCAATATCTGAGGGAATGTGTATTATCAGCCATCATTTAGGCCATTAATATCTGCAGCTAGAGCTTCATTTATAGCTTTCTCCATTAATCTTCATTATAATGACAGTATATCATCAATAAAGGTTAACTATGCTTAGTATATATATTTAATAATAAAAATAATTTTATAGTATTTTTAACAAGCAATTAAAAATAAGCTTTCATTAACTATAAAAGTAATTTGACTCAGGATACCTCCTTCATTAATCATATTATGGGTTTTGTTACAGATGTGTTTAAGTTCACACAAAATGATGTGTTAAAAGTATCTTTTAGTCTAAGGCTTTTGGGTTGAAAATGAATATTTTCACAATTTTCAAAAATCTATGTATTGATCTGCAGATGCTGCTGAATAAAAAAAATACTAAAAAAATAACTGCTTCTTTTTAACAATCAGAAACATGTAAATTATTTAATATCTTAGCTGAATAAAGGTCTTAGTGCTATAATAATCCAGTAAAAATTAAGCATTTATAATGATCTTTTAGTTCCTGATACATAAGAAGTCCTATATAAATGAAAGGTCTTGGAATAATTTTGTTGAAACAAGAATAATGTCAATCATAAAGTCAAATAATGACATAACAAAAGCCTAAAAAAATGTAATGATGTTGGGGCTGTGGCTGTGGCTCAATGGTAGTGTACTTGCCTAGTGTGAGTGAGGCACTGGGTTCAATTCTCAGCACTGCATATAAATAAATAAAGGTCTATCAACAATTAAAAAATATATAAAAATGTGATGATGTTAAAATTTCAATAATCATTATATAAAGTAAAGTACATGCTTTTCTTTGCTAATAAGAGATTTACTAATCCTGTTGAGGTTTAAGTCTTTGATTTCTATTAATAAAAGGGATGATTAGACCTTTTTATTTAAGATAAGTCTTTTATTTCATATGCAAATAGTCACCTATAGGAATAATATGTGAAAGTACATTAGTCATCAATGAGTTGTTTGCAAAAAATGTTTTGTTTTTTTTTAATGGTGAGGATTAGGCAAGTGCTCTATTACTAAGCTCATCCTCAGCCCCCAAAATGAGTTATTTTAAAAGAGAATATTCAAGATAAATGCTAGGAATTATAGGTGTGGTGGGAAAACAATAATTTCAGAATCAGATAAAATTGGGCAAATCTTGGCTTTGTAACCTTAGCCAAATAATTTCCCAGATATTTGGTTTCCTTATCTGTTTACTTAGAGCCCAAACAAAGCAACTCATTCTTTGTCAGGTCCTCTTAACAAATGTCTATAATAGCTCTTTACAAATTCATGGGGTAAAAAACAAAACAAACAAACAAAAAACTTATAATTTCTTCCCTAAAACATTGGAGAGGCAAAGGAGAAGAAATAACACAAATAAAAAAGGTACTCAGATTTTCAATATAAATTAAATATATAGTTCCATAAAATGAACATAACATGTCTTAATATCATGAAACTGCTCTTATGTTCAATCATAATTCTATTATTAGGTAACAGAGAACTATGAGCCATCTTGGATAATCTTAGGCAAACTCACTAGTGTGCCGAATCTCACTGGCCTTCATATCCACATTGAAGGTGTCTAAGTACTCTAAAGCTTGGTTATGCAAAACATGGTCCATGGGCCAAATCCAGCAACAACCTATTTTACAAATAAAGTTTTACTGGAATATAAACAGGCTTATTATTTACATATTATTCATAGGCTGATTTCATGCTACATGGCAGAGTTGTACAACTATCACCACATGACCCACAATTATTTATTATCTGGTCTTGAGGAGAAAAAGTTTTCCAACCACTACTCACTGATCACTACTCAAAGATTTAGTTTGTTTATTTGATGTGTTAGTTTCTGATTGGGGATTAGACAAAGAGATTGTGTAAGAATGTAAACCAATTATGCTACCAAGTTCAATGCTTATTTCAACTTTATTTTTTATTGCCAAACTTTCTCAATAAAAGACAGTCAGATACAGATTACTTTTCTCAGTTGTAGGTAAAAGTCATTTCATTGACCAGCTACTTTGAATATCACTACTCTAAAGGTATATGGTGGAAGGGGGTAGAAATTACCCAAATCTCAAAAGGGATTTTGGTGTTACTTACAGACATAATTTAGCACAAATTTCTATAGAGTTTTGTGGCATAAGGTGATAGGCTTGGCAACAAATTAAATAAAACTGAGAAAGTGGTTCTTACAAAGACATTTTTCTACTCCCTGCTCCTCTATCGTTTATATTATTCCCCAAATTTTCCATGCTATAGATTTCTGTTTCAACAAGGTAAAAGATGACAGTTAATGGGTTTCCCTGTCTTTTCTTGTGAGCAGGAAAGATGAAATATTAGTTCTTCATCAAATATTCAAGAAAATAATACAATCATATATTTTGCTATTTAGTCTGAGCATATTTAAAAATGTACAATATTAAATTGTATTTCTGTTTAAGTAAAAGGATTTATAAAGCAATTATTCTCTGTAAATATTGGCAATATTATCCCTTGTATTTTAATTTCTGATTTAAAATAAATCATGCCAGGTGAAGACTACAGAATGGAATTCTAATAACAAATTTCTTTGAATGAGTATACAATTTCTAACAGCACCAAAAGTAATCTGAATCAAGCATTGATCTGAAAAGTAAAATGATTCAGGGACAGATTTTCATTGCAAATATTTACTCAAAAACTACAACAGAATTTTAGTGGCCACTTAAAACATTTAACATTCAGTGAAAGAAAATTTAAGAATTCAAAGCACATTTTAAGAAGTAAAAAATGTAGCATTTAAATAAAGTTTATTAGTACTTAAAGCAAACTATTATTCTTCATTTTATTCTATATCTATTATGTTCTAGATGATAAAAAACTGAAAAATCAATTTAGCAGCCAACTTATGGGTAAATTAGGCTACTTTCCCCAAACCAGTCTTCTATATCACTCTTTTAGGTCCCGTTTGAAGTTTCTATTTTACAATTAAGAAAAAGTCACTTAAACATGACTGAATACATGTTAGCACATGTTTTCAGTTTACTGCTTTACATTATCTACATTATACCATACTTTGGTTTGGCTTCCAGACCATTTTTATGGGTCTATTTCTAAGGAAGATATTAAAACAATATTAAAAGGATAGTAGCTACAGGAGTTTCAACAATGAATTTCTACTTTGTACAACTAGTACATCAAGGGATATTTGCACATCTTACATACTGACCAAAAGCACAAATATAAATTTATGTTTTATAATTCCACTTTCACTGAAAGTTTAGTTAAAGGTAAGCTTACAGCCTGGCAGGCTAACACTTGTTAGGGAGGTACACAGATTCAAAAATTCTGTTTACATGCTTCTGACAGACTGGAATGTTATACTGAATTCAAAATTAAGTTTGCGTTCATCCAAATTCTCATTAGATCAATTTAGCACTCTAAGCATGCTCCATTTTCCAGCATTATACTTAAAGCCTTTATTAACAATGCCAATCAGCCACTATTTAAAATCTATTACTCTGAAAAGTACATTATTTCCAAATCTCTTTCTTTAAAAGTAACTTAAAAGGTTATACAGATAATAAGGATTTTAAGCTTAGGACTGAAAGTTTGAAAAATTTTAATAATATAACTAATCTCATAAATCCATTCATATCTACAACCAAGTCCTATTTCTTCAAAAACATAGCCTTTGATCTCACACTTAGCTTTCATTAAAATCCTGTTCGTGTTTTTAAAAACTTGGAAATCCATACCATGCATGCTGTAGTTGGTGAACTGATTTAATAACTTAGATTGAACATACATGTGAAGCGTATGAATTACCTCCCTCACATTTTCTTATTTCTGAACTCTACCACAGCACTACTGAGCTCACCTGATTGCACTGTTCCAAATGCTCTTTCTGTTGGTGTGCTACAACTTAGAATGACTAAATTATTTCAACTTTGTTCTTTTTCATCTGCCAAGTCTACTGTTGTCTCTCCTGTGCTTGGACTATCTTCTCCAGGAATGTCATTTTTTTGATCAGACACTACTTCATCAGTGTTGGCAGAAGAATCACCATTTTTCTGAAGAATCTCTGTACTTTCATACTCAAGTACCTCTGATGGTGTCAAAGGTTCCAAATGAACACTGCCTTGCTCGCTAACATCAGAACTAACAGATTCTGATTCATCTCTTTTTCTCAAAAACTGATCAATGCTAACATCACCTGATGGTAACCACAAATCCTTAATATTCTTCAAAGAAAACCGAGCTTCACTGGACTTGTGATCTTTAATCTGATCACTTGAAATTATGTTTTCTGAACTTTGGCCCATTTTCAATTCCATTTCCTGACAAATGTGCTGTCTTTGTTTTTCTTACTCCATTTTATCTGCCTCAATATTTGAATCATAACTGAAGATTTTCTTTGAGCCAGTTTCCTTGCCTGCAAGACAGTTATTATTTTCTTTATCTGAAACTGTTGTGTTTTCTTCACTTTTTGTTGCTAATGAATCTTCAAATAAATTTGTATCACATCCATTTTTTTCTTCTGGTGAAGAAGCTTTATGTTGCTTACTGAAAAAGAGAAAGTCATTTATTATCTTTTTCTTCATAAAACAATATATTTGAGCACCATCAAAATAAAGACATTTGCTAAGAGAAAAAAAAAATCAAGGCATCTTCTTTGTTAACTGAAAAGGAAAACATATGCAGATTCCCTGTCTTTGATGGGAGGTTACAATTTAGGAGGAGGCCATTTTTTTTAAGCAAGACTGAGAGAAACTTTGGAGACATGTTAAAAAGACACTCAGGTAGTCTATCAGCTGATTTTAGTCTCAGCTGTCATTATTTCATCTGTTTAAGTCCCTGGCCTGTTTTTAGTTAAAATTTAAGTGTTGTTATTAATTTGTCAGAGCACCTAACATGAGGAATATATTTGAAAAAAAATATCTTTTTCTATACTTGTTTTTGTATTCTCTTATGCTTAAAATGTCTTTTCCTATGCAAAATCAGATATGCATTGACAAACATGTCCCTAATTTTTCACTAGCTCGATTAAAAAAAACTGCCTGAAAAAACATATACATATATACAACATAGGCCTATCTTTGTGTGTACAGATTTAAACTACCTGCAACTCAGACTTTTTCCCAATGAATTATGCCAATATCCTAGCAACAATTTCAAATAGTCATTTATGATTTATTGAATTAATATATCCATAAAGCTACTTTTATAAAATTTATGCCATTCCATTGATCTGTTTTTAGATTATTTGGGGGCCAATACCACACAGTCTTAACAAAAGATTAACAATGTACTTTATTAGGTAGAGCAAATCACTTATATTCTGTTACTATTCATAAATCTCATAATTTAAAAACATAAAGGACATTTATTTCCACAAAAATGATCATTAAAATTGTGCTTAAAATAGTAAACACACAAATTAGTATCTAACATGGAGAAATAATAAAATACATGGTATTAAAAATGGAAATATATAAATATATAAATCTTATATATTTATAAATATATAAATCTTATTTTAGTTTGCTAGTTTCCAAACCAAGTCTCACTGAGATATTCAACTTAATACTGATTAAATCTACAAATTAATTTGGCAAATCATCTATCATGCAAGTTATCTCAGTAAACTTTTGCTTTGTTTTATACACATTTCTCATTTTTGTTACTATTGTGAATGAGCTTTTTGTTCAGTATGTTTTATAATCACTGATCTATCAGAAAGATTCTGTTTTTTAATTTTTTTACATTAAACCACCTTATTAATTTCAATCATTATTAGTTAATTTTCTTAGATTTTTACTGGTCAGTTACATCACATGCACCACCTACCTACTCCAGAACTCAAGGAAATTTGATAGATGAAGATAAGGCTAGATAACTTTACTACTAAAGTCCAATATATACTTTCATAAGGCCTTATTCAGTGATTTACTTTTTTGGGGACAAGAAATTAATTAATCTCAACAGACTAACAATTAATCCATTGTAAAACACAGAATAAAGAAAAGGGTAAAATACTTAATCTAGAACCCTGAATAAAGTTCTAATTAGAATGCTTAAAAGGACTATGAAACATGTTGTGTTTCATAGAGATCTACCTAAGCACTGAATTTTTAAAAACCTCAACCTCTGAATTTTCAAATTTTTAGCTTTATAGCTTTTTGAAAACATTTTAAGATTTCTTATTTGCAATAATTGTCCAGTGTTATAACCTGTAGGATCTTATAACTGTTTTCATTTAATAGGGATAGCTAAAATTTATTAACATCTAGTTACTTAGTAATATAAGAATTATTAAGTACTTTTAAAAAATATTTTACAACTTATTAAATGTACTGTAAATGTTAATAAGATTTAAAAACCAAGAATCTGGAATATTTTTGTTGAAATAAAAATTTCAACAAAATCATTATTGAAACCAATAATATATACAAAAGGCTATAGAGCCCTTTGTCAGTTAACTATGAAATAATGTGGTTTACATGTTATTTTATATGCTTAAATTAAAAGAGATTCAGTTTTTCCTTATATTTACCTTTCAGAATTTGATGATTCTGTTTTTTTTTCAGTCACATTAGATCTTGCAATTTCCTGACATGTTTCACAATACTTTACTTTTACATTCATGGCTAAACTTAAAGAAAAGTATTTTTATAAGACTAAACATTCTGGATAAAAGGAACTTATGTATCCAACAAAAAATTCTGAATACAAGAAAGAAATAGGAAAACAATTTTTTAATTTCAACTAGATTAATTCTCATAATAGAAATTAGAATACTTATTATTATTAGAAAAAGTGTTAGAATAATTCTCATAATAAAACTAGAATTTGTGAAAATATCAACCCATAAGGATTTCAGTGAATCAAAAATTTCTGGATCAAATTCAAGAAGCAGTTATCCAGTGATATCAATACCTCTTGTCCTTATATCTCTTTCAAATATCAGCTATAATTACAGTGGAACAAAAAACTAGTAAAATAAAACTGAATTTTAATAACAAGATGCATCCACAGGGGGTGGGAGGAGGAAAAGAAATAACTGACAGTATTTGCTAATAACAAAAGTAAAAAATTAATACTTTGGAAAAATTCACACCCAAGACTGATGGTTAATTATTTCACTAATAATGGTTATTTAATATCACTAATATTAATGAATGTGATTTCTTGATATTCTATAACATAACATGTCAGCATTTGGGATATCCAAATAATTTAATGAACCAATATTTTTCAAATGACCAATGCATAATGTTACAAAATTACACATGGTAAAAAAAATCCATTCAAAGTTTAAAACAGACCAATAGATTTTGATGTACAAAGTATAAAGAAATTCAATGATGCAGAGTCAGATTGTACACTGCAACAAACAAAAAGATTTCACTTGTCTAGTGCTGGTGTAGTATCAGAGGAAAATAATCACAATTATCTGAAAAGATTTAAAATACTGGGTGAAGCTGGATATTTTTCAGATATTTCTACCAAAACAACATATCATATTATACCAAATTCAGAAATATAAGAATCTAGTTTTCTTCTACTAAGACAGACATTAAAAAGATATTCATGAATGAGTATAAAACAATACCATTCTTCTAAATTTCTTTTGTTTGGGAGAAATAGTTATTTTTCAGAAATAAAAAGTGTTATTTGTTAACATACACTGGGTTTATTGTTATTACATTAAATCAATCAATAGCCATTTTAAAAATTTCTAACATGGTAAATACAGATTATTTTTTATAGTACAAATGGGTATATGTAAAAAGTACCTTCGGAAGTTCTGCAGTACACACCTATATGGCTATGCAAGTCTTCCCTGTCTCCATCTAAACACAACATTTTCAATGGACTTTTGAGCCTCACTCTTTAATCATATGTGGACAGTAATCAAAACACTACAAGACATCTGCTAACATGAGAAAGACCAAAATAAACAAAAAAGGAACAAAGAAAGAGGTCTGAATACATGAGAGATGTTGCTGGGGACAAAAGAAAAAAAATGTACCTATATACTTACTATTATCAGAGAGGTATGTTATTGTACCTATTAAACAATAAGAAAACCTCCAAAAACAGAACAAACTGAGAATAAATGACTAAAGAGCTCTTCAAAATTATAAATATTGCAATGAAAAGAGATAAGCAAGCAAGAAAAGAAAATACCATACACTGAAAGGAGTTAATGCAGGTGATCCAATCCAGTAAAACTGACACAGAGCTCATGAGTCAGCAAGCACATGACAGTAACAAAGAAATAACAAAAGAAAACTTTCTAAAAACAGAAGTCTTCAAATGCAGGTTTGTCAAATATACCTACCATAATGAATGAAAAAAAAAAAAAACGATGAGCAAATATCACGAAATTTCCAAACACTGGTATAAATATAATCATTACGGTTTCTAGAAAGAGCAAAGTAACTTAAACACCAAGAAAAAGAACAAAAATTGCTATAAGACTTATCAAAAATACTGGGTGAAAGACAGTGGAATACCACTTTAAAACTGCATAGAAAAATAGTTATCTATCCACATTAGCCGAAATACCATTTAAGTAAATATATTTTTAGAAGTGCAAAGACTGTAAAAGAAGATGCTCTGCTTCTGGGAAAGCTGGTAGAACACACAATCCAACAAACAACAAGGAAACCAAGAAAAGAAGAATTTATGCTTTAGGAAACAGAATATCCAATGCCACAGAGTGACAAAGGAAAACGCATCAGGCTTAAAGAGCAACTAGTTTAAACTGGAGCAAGGATTGGAGAACTCCAGACCTCTTCAAAATTTCTCGGTGTGTAAAAACTTTGAAAAAAATATTTTCAAATATTAGAAAAATTGTAATTTTAAAAAAGCATTATATAAACGAAAATTTTTAAAATGAGCAAAAAAAAGTTTTTTTTTTTAAAAAAATTAGCTTTTAAATAGTTGGACACAATACTTTTATTTATTTTTATGTGGTTCTGAGAATGGAACACAGCACCTTGCATGTGCTAGGCCAGCGCTCTACTGCTGAGCCACAACCCCAGTTCTGCAAAAACGGATATTTAAAAAAAAAATCATTTATTTATTCTAATTAAGTATATATGATAGCAGAATGCACTTTAATTCACTGTACACAAATGGAGCACTTTTCATTTCTCTAGTTGTACACGATGTAGCATTGTACCCTATGTGCAGCCACACATGTACCTAAGGTAATGATGTCCGCCTCATTCCACCATCTTTCCTGCCACCATGTTCCCTCTCACCCCTCCCTATCTTTGTCCAATCACATTTCCTCCATTTACCCATGCCCTCCTGCCCATTATGGATCAGCATCCACTCATCAGAACATTCAGCCTGTGTTTTGGGGGGATTGGCTTACTACGCTTAGCATGATGTTCTCCAACTCCACCCATTTACCTGCAAATGCCATGATTTTATTCTCTTTGAATGTCAAGTAATACTCCATTGTGTATATATACCACAATTTCTTTACCCATTCATTTACTGAAGGGCATCTAGGTTGGTTTCACAGTTTAGATATTGTGAGTTAAACTGCTATAAACATTGATGTAGCTGCATCACTATAGTATGCTGATTCTAACACCTTTGGGTATAGACCAGGAGTTGGACAGCTGGGTCAAATGGTGGTTCCATTCCAAGTTTTCTGAGGAATCCTATACTGCTTTCCATAGTGGTTGTACCAATTTGCAGTCCCACCAGCAATGTATGAGTATACCTTTTTCCCTACATTCTAGCCAACACTTATACTGCTTGTATTCTTGATAATTGCCACTCTGACTGGAAGTGAGATTAAAATTGAGAGTGGTTTTGATTTGTATTTCTCTAATTAAAACATATGTTGAACATTTTTCATTTATTTGTTAATCTTTTCAGAAGAGTCTGTTCCGTTCCTTAGCCCATTTATTATTATTATTATTATTATTATTATTATTATTATTATTATTATTAGTGTTTTTTGAGTTCTCTATGTGTCTTGGAAATTAGTGCTCTAACTGATGTGCATGTAGTAAATATGTTCTCCCACTCTGTGGGCTCTCTCTTCACGTAATTATTTTCTTTGCTGAAAAGAAGCTTCTTAGTTTGAATCTATCCCATTTATTAATTCTTGATTTCATTTCTTGTGCTTTAGGAGTCAAGTTAAGAAAGTCAGGACCTAATTGGAAATGATGAAAATTTGGGCCTAGGTTTCCTTCTATTAGGCACAGTGTCTTTAGTCTAATTCCTAGGTCCTCGATTTACTTTTGACTTTTGTAGATGATGAAAGAGAGTGGTTTAATTTCACTTAACTGCTTATGGATTTCCAGTTTCCCCAGCACCATTTGTTGAAGAGGCTATCTTTTTGCCAAAGTGTTTTCAGCACCTTTGTCTAGTATGAGATAACTGTATTTATGTAGTTTGTCTCTGTGTCTTTTATTCTGTACCATTGGTCTATATATCTACTTTGATGCCAATACCATGCTGTTTTTGTTACAATATCTCTGTAGTATAGTTTAAGGTCTGGTATTAGAATGCTTCCTGTTTCACTCTTCTTACTAAGGCTAGCTTTGGTATTCTGGGTCTCTTATTTTTCCAAATGAATTTTATGATTGCATTTTCCATTTCCATGAGGAATGTTCCTGGGATTTCAATTGGAATTGCATTAAATCTGTACAATGCTTTTGGTAATATGGTCATTTTGACAATATTAATTCTTCCTGTCCAAGAACATGGGAGATCTTTCCATTATCTTAAGTCTTCTTCAATTTCTTTCTTTAGTGTTCTGATGTTTTCATTGTATAGATCTTTCACCTCTTCTGTAAAATTGACTCTCAAGGTTTTTTTTTTTTTGAGGCTATTGTGAATGGGGACGTTTTCCTAATTTCTCTTTCAGCGGGTTTATCACTTATATATAAAAATGCATTTGATTTATTGGTATTGCTTTGTATCCTTCTATTTTAATGAATTCATTTATTAATTCTAGAAGTTTTCTGGTGGAGTTTTTTGAATCCTCTATGTACAGAATCATGATGTCAACAAATAGTTATAAGTTTGAGTTCTTCTTTTCCTATTTGTATTCCTTTAATTTCTTCTGTCTAACTGTTCTGGCTTGAGTTTCAAGAACTATGTTGATTAGAAGTGGTGAAAGAGGGAATCCCTATCTTGTTCCAGTTCTTAGAGGGAATGTTTCCAATTTTTCTGTTTAGAATGATGCTGACATTGGGCTCATCATAGGTAGCTTTTACAATATTGAGGTATGTTCCTAATACCCGTAGTTGTTCTAGTGTTTTAAACATGAAAGGATGTTGTATTTTGTCAAATGCATTTTCTGCATCTGTTGAAATGATCATATGATCATATGATTTTTATCTTTAAGTCTATTGATGTGATAAATCATGTTTATTGAGTTCCATATGTTGAACCCAGCTTGCATACCTGGGATGAATCCCACTTGATTATGGTGCACTATCTTTTTAATATATTTTTGTATGCAATTTGCCAGAATTTTATTAATTTTTATATCTATGTTCCAGGGACATTGGTCTGAAGTTTTCTTTCCTTGATGGGTCTTTGTTTGCCTTAGCTATCAGGGTGATACTAGCCTCATAGAATGAGTTTGGAAGGAGTTTTTTATTTCATGGAATAATTTGAGGTGAATTGGTATTAATTCTTCTTTGTAGGTCTTGTAAAACTCGGATGAGAATTCATCTGGTTCTCGGCTTTTCTTTGTTGGTAGATTTTGATGGCATCTACTATTTCATTTTCAAAATTGATCTATTTGTGTATGTCCTCATAATTTAGTTTGGAAAGATCATATGTCTCTATAAATTTGTTGATGTCTTCAAGATTTTCTATTTTCTTGAAGTATAAATTTTCAAAATAGTTTTCAATTACCTTCTGTTTTTCAAAAGTATCTTGTATCAAGAATTTTAGTAACTTTGAGTGTTCTCCTTTTTTGTTAGGGTGGCTAAGGTTTATCAATTTTAGTTTTTCAAAGAACCAGCTTTTTGTTGTCATTTTTGTCAATTTCATTGATTTCAGCTCTGAGTTTATTTCCTGTCTTCTACTTTTGCTGTTGATTTGTTCTTCTTTTTCTAGAGCTTTGAATGTTAACTTCTTATTGATTTTATGAATGAGCTCAATGCAATGAACTTTCCTCTTTGAAGTGTCCCAGAAATTTTGGCATATTGTATCAGAGTTCTCATTTACCTCTAAATTTTTTTTTTGAGGATGTCTTCTGCTATCCATGCATCATTTAATAGTGTATTATTTAGTCTCCAGGTATTGAAGTAGTTTCTATATTTCACTTTATCATTGATTTCTAATTTCATTCCATTATGGTCTGGTAGAATGCAGGGTAGTATTTCTTTTTCTTTCTTTCTTTCTTTTTTCTTTTTTTGTATTTGCTAAGAGTTGCTTTGTAGCATACCATATGGTCTATTTTAGAGAAGGATTCATGTGCTGCTAAGAAAAAACTATGTTCACTCATTGATTGATGAAATACTCTATATATGTCTGTTAAATCTAAATTATTGATTATATTATTGAGTTCTATAGTTTCATTTAGTTCTATAGTTTCTTTGTTTAGTTTTGTTTGGAAGATCTATCTAGTGATGAGAAAGGTGTGTTAAAAGTCACCCAGTAATATTGTGCTGGGTTCTATTTGATTCTTGACATTTAGAAGGGTTTGTTTGATTTATGTAGATGCTCCATTGTTTGGGGCATAAATATGATTGTTATGTCTTGTTGATATATGATTTATTTAAGCAGTATGAAATTTCCTTCTTTATCCCTTCTGACTAACATTGGTTTAAAGGCCACTTTATCTTATATGAGGATATATACCCCTGCCTGTTTCCACAGTTCATATGAGGAGTATGTTTTTTCCCATCCTTTCACGTTTGATCTGTGGATATCTTTTCGAAATAAAATGAGTCTGTTAAAGGCAGCATATTGTTGGGTCTTTTTTTTTTTCCAATCTACTAGTCTATGTGTTTTAGTTGATCAGTTTTTGCTACTAACATTCAAAGTCATTATTGAAATATGGTTTGTATTCCCAGTCATTATGGTTTGTTTTTGGTTTTGTATTTGACTTGGTTTCTCCTTCGATTGTTTTTTCCTTCAGTGTAGTTACTTTCTTTGCTGATTTTCATTTCCTTCTTATGGAATATTTTGCTGAGAATATCCTGTAGTGCAGGTTTTCTCATTGTAAATTCTTTTAACTTTTGTTTATCATGGAAGGTTTTTATTTCATCATCAAATCTGGAGCTGAATTTTGCTGGATATAACATTCTTGATTGGCACCCATTTTCTTTCAGAGGTTGGTATATGTTGTTCCAGGATCTCCTAGCTTTGCGGGTCTAGGTTGAGAAACCTGCTGAGATACGAATTGGTTTTCCCCTTTACATAATCTGGAACTTTTCTCTTGTGGCTTTCAAAATTCTATCTTTATTCTGTATGCTAGGCATTTTCATTATAATATGTCTTTGTGTGGATCTGTTGCAATGTTGTAGATTTGGTATCCTATAAGCCTTTTGTATTTGATTTCCCAATTCATTCTTCATGTTTGGAAAATTTTCTGATATTATTTCATTGAGAGCATACATTCCTTTGGTTTGTATCTCTGTACCTTCTTCTAATCCAATAAATCTTAGATTTGGTCTTTTGATGCTATCCCATAATTCCTGGAGGTTCTGTTTATAGTTTCTTACCATCTTCACTGTGTGGTCAACTTTATTTTCAAGATTATATATTTTGTCTTCATTGTCTGAGGTTCTGTCTTTTAAGTGATATAGTCTACTGGTGATGTTTTCTATTGAATTTTATTTGGTTTATTTTTTTCTTCATTTCAAGGTCCCCCGCCTCCCGCAAATCTATCTTTTACTACCTGTATTTGCTCTTTGTTGGAGTGATGGATTGTCACCTGTATTTGCTCTTATTTCATTGTTTGATATGTAGATCATTTTAATTATGTACATTCTGACATAATTCTAACATTTCATCTACTGTACTGAAAACAGATTCTATTATTATATCATCTTGGTTTGTTTGGGGCACCCTTTTCCTTTGTCATTTCATTTTTCCATGTGTCTTCTCCTCTAGTAGTGCAAATCCGAGGTGTTATAGTTTCTATTCTATAATCATACAGTGTCCCTGCAAGTTTCTGGTGTCTTGCCTTTAATGGGGAGATGGATATTAACAGCACCCAATGCAAATGATATACAGTTTTAAACCAAATAGTTTCTGTTTAGATGATTACAGTTTTATCACAATAAAATAAATGATGTGTTCAATTAATATCTGAAATATAGACAGGTTTGCAAAAGAGTCTACAGTTTCTATTGGTGGACAAAGACAGAAATGGGGGTGGGGGTGTAGGGTGTGTAAGGTAAGAGGTGAGAATATAAAAGTATTAGATCATAGGAGTGAACATGAATCAAAAAAAGTTGACTTTTAATAGGAGAAAAGAAAGAGGCAACCCTGCTCAAGGCTCTCTTCTGTCTGCAACAAGATGGTGGCTATTAGCACACCTAACAGGGATACCTCTGGCATAACCAAGCTTGATGACCTTGATGATAAGTCTTCCAGGTCCTGATTGTGTCCCTAGATGGCAGTCACCACATTGTAGTTGGCAGCAGTGATAACATCAAACCTGTAAGTACCTTGGTGTTGAGCTTTCAGTCAATGGCTGGTGTCCCAAGACAGATACTACTACAACTAAAGATAGTAGCAGTAGTAACAGAGGTAACTCAGAATGGCAGTGGGGGTGTCCCAAGATGGAGGCAACCACTTTCAGAGGTGGGCTGAAAGGGTGGGACTTACAATGACTTTGGGCTGCCTGGTAAGAGATACAGTGCTGTGGCATGCAGTGCTGTGGTGGGAAGCTGCTGCCAGTCCCTTTCTGTTGTCCCAAGGTGGAGGCTAGTGTGTGGGGAGAGCTTTGGTGATGGCTGCAGTGTCCCAAGATTGAGGTGGGCCTAGGGAGCCATTCATTGGATAAATGGGGCACAACAGCCTGGTTGTCTGCTCCATGCAGGGGTGGTCCTGGGCCTGGGTCCCTGCGTGGTTCACTGGGGAAAGTCCTGGGCCTGGACTCTTGCATGGGTCTGAGGCGCAGTCCAAGGCCTAGGCTTGGACTTTTCCACGGGTCACTGGGGGCCAGCCTGGACTGATGGGGGCCAGGATACATATTTTTAACACCAGAAAAATAATAAATATAGAGAAGGAAAGGATCATAGTACACTTACTGATCCAGCATATGTAACAGTATTAAAAACTGTGATGTAACTGCGCTGGAATCAGTGCTGTGTCAAGCCACACATGGGTCTGAGGAGGAAGAAAAAAATGCATATCTCTATATACAAGTTTTTGTGTATTTAATATTATTTCTCAGAACATTAGTCTACGAATACTGAAAAACTGAAAAGTTCCTGAATTGAAACCCAAAACATTAGCTTAAGTTAAATATTCTAATCAAATCAGGATTTATAATCATTTAACTTTCTTGGCCTTATCGAAAGTAAACACATCAATAAATATTTTCAAAATGTAAGTTTTCTCTTGTTGCAAATGAGCAAACTTCCATGTTTGACAATTTCTCTTGACCAATGGACAATTTTGAAAATTTTTAACATTGTTAATTTACTGAAATTTCTTTTACAAGATGAAACTATGGATACAACTGTTAAAATCTCAGAATACCATTTGAAAATCTGTATTAGACTGCACTAAGCCCAATGTTGTTTTAAAACATAATGTCAGTTTTATATTACAAATCATTGATATGGTATATTGCTTTAAACTATTTCAGATCAAACCTCAACAGAGATTAAATTATCAAAAAATTTAAGTGCCAATTCAGTGGTTGTTTTATGTAAATTGTATATATTTACAGCAAACAACTATTCTCTAATTTAAAAATTTGAAAGCGGGGCTGGGGATGTGGCTCATGTAGTAGTGCACTCATCTGGCATGTGTGAAGTTCTAGGTTTGATCCTCAGCATCACATAAAAATAAAATAAAGACATTGTGTCTACCTAAAAGCTAAAAAACAAATATAAAAAAATAAAAATTTGAAATCTACAGAACACTTCATTTTTCATGTCTATTTCAAATATAAAATCAGGCATGTGACTATATGGTTGTCTTCTTCCTCCCTTACCACTCCACGTGTGTCCTACCAGAAGCTGCGGGATTGGTCAAGGGTTATCACATAGCCGTGCTAAAATCTTTCAAACAAGTTCTCAAAACATTGGTAATCTTCATCTCTATTTAATAAATACTTTCCTCATAAGTACTGATATTCTCATGCAGTGATTAATGTATTTCAACTTCTTAACTTTTTCATTTATTTTCAAAGTTAGAAAGAATGTCCATCTGTGGCTAATGTTTTGCATTTATTGAATATACTTTCAAAATTGCTTTCTGTCATTTGTTGTAAACAGAGAGAGACAGCCTTTCATGAAATGTGCAGTTTTATGTACACTCATTGTATTTTCACTAGAGAGCTTCAAATTATTCCATTTGATTCAAATTTCATACTGTAAAGATAGTTTGCATGGTATTTTATAATCAAGATGCTTTTGGGCTGGGGCTTGGGCTCAGTAGTTGAACTCAGGAGCACTGAACCACTGAGCCACACCCCCAGCCCTCTTTTATATTTTATTTAGAGACAGGGAATCTCTGAATTGCCCTGCCTTGTTAAGTTGCTGAGGCTGGCTTTGAACTTGGGATCCTCCTGCCTCAGCCTCCCAAGCCACTGGGATTATAGGTGTGAGGCACCATGCCCGGCAAACATCATCTCTTTCTAATTAATTAATAATTTCATAAACCAGATAATATCTAGATTTTTTTAAGTTTTATTGGGATAAAATTTTCTAATTATTTCTTTTGTGTCAATCAAATCAACAAAACTTTATTTTTTGTCATGACATTATTCTTAATGTAAACATAGCTAATAATCAGATACATTTATTTATGATTGATTACATAAAGTATTTTCCTTTTATTCTCAATACTATTTCAGATTTAACATAATTTTCTAATAGCATTATAAATGTTTTGAATTTTCTTAGACAAATAAGACATATTCCTTTGTATGATTATGCATATCATTACAATATGTCTTATAAAAGTTCAAATAAATTAGAAATAGTCTTACATCAGACTTTCAATAATTTCTTGTGTACTCTTAAGAGGTAAACTGTTTTTGCATAAAATATATATCTAGAACCACTCACACATATTTTATCATATTCTATAAGGCATCATCTATTATCAGTTTAAATATATTTTTAAAAAATCTTCAATTTAGTGACTTGGGAGGCTTAGGCAAGAGGATTGTGAGTTCAAAGCCAGCCTCATCAACTTAGCAAGGCTCTATGCAACTCAAGGAGACCCTGTCTCTAATAAAATACAAAAAAGGGCTAGGCATGTGGCTCAGTATTAAGTGCTCCTGGGTTGAATTCCTGTGACCAATGGAGGGGGCAAAAAGTATGAATGAAAATGCAATAAAGCAAGAAGTTTTAAGTATACATGAGGAGATCATGATAATGAATTCACTAATGGAACACTTTAAAAAGATTAATCTTCTGCAAATCTTTGCCCATTCTAAACAGATTTTCAAAATCTAAATCATGAGCTTAGCTAGATCCACACTCTTTTAAAATCACTTTTAATTTGGTCACAATGAAGGATTAAAATTTACTTCAAAATTATCTTTTTTTTCTTTTCTTTCTTTTTTTTTTTTTTGGTACTGGGAATTGAACCCTCAGGTGTTTCCACTGAGCTACATCCCCATCCCTTTTTATTTTTTAGTTTGAGAAAGAGTCTGACTACTTGGCTTGAGAGTCCTGTTAAGGTTGTTGAGACTGTCCTTAAATTTGTAATCCTCCTGCTTCAGCCTCCTGAGTTGCTGGTATTACAGGTGTGTACCACAACATTCATTCAGTGTTTTCTTTTCCTTGTGCAACTAGTATGTTCTCAAGCTTTTGAAATTTCTAACATATCATTTTCTTTCTATTTTATAATTCAAAGAAAATTCTTAATTGTAACTCTGAATTTCATAGAAATTTTGTCTAAGGTTTTTAATGTTAAGAACTTCATCATTTTTAGTAGATAAACACTGTTTTTCTAGACAGACCTGTTACTGCCCTTGTAGTTTTGATCAATTTCTTCACACATTTTCTTCTGAACATTGTACCACTTGGCTTTTTAGATACAATATCTGTTTGAGAAAAAAAAAAAATAATGTGCATTAAAAATGTGTATTTTTAACTAACTCATTTAGCTAAATATATTTAATTTATATAATGAGAGTCAGTTTATGAGTGAGACAAATCATTAAAGAGAACATTACCCTACTCCCTACCACCTTATATTGGCTAGCAAACACTAAGTAACAAGCACCAGCAGTACTGTTGGAAGAAATGCAAGAGTGTAGATAACGACACTCCTGGAGGCTCAGTCTCAAGCGAAAGTCAAAAGCTGAGTATGGAACAAGAACACTGAGAAAAAAATCCCCATCCTCAACATAAGGAATTACTACAGGAATTGAACCTGTAGTTGTCTTGAGGTAATCATAGCAATGAGAAAACCAAAATTCAGGTGAACGCCTTCCTAGACAGCCGAAAACTCTACACTAAAGGCCTAACATAAGAAAAGGTATGCACATTTCCACATACACATACTCTTTACCCCGGTCTCACACATAGTGTCTGGCTTTCCACCAAACATGATACAACATACAGAAAAGCAAGGTGAAAAATACCTCTAAGAACACAAAGGTAGACATGATACAGATTCCAGAATTATCAGACATAAAATTTTAAATTACTACAGTTAATATGTTAAATGCTTTAGTAGAAGAAGTGTCAATATGCATAATCAGGATAGGATTTTCAATAAAGGGTCAGAAATTCTAAGAAGAATCAAATCAAGTCCTAGAAATAATAACAAACAAATTTATCATTATAGAGGTTTAAAATGTCTTTGATGGACTCATCTGTATACCTGGCACAAATAAAAAAATGAATCAGTAAATCTGAAGATTAAAAAAAAAAGAGTCAGTTGGGGAGTGGAAATCAAAACCAGGCACTTAAGAACAGTGCTAACATTAAATGGTTTAACATTTGTGAAATTGAAACTCCAGAAGTAGTAGATAAGAGTTGGTTCAGAAAATACCAATTAGGATAAATGCCAAAAACAGTTAAAGACACAAATAGATAAACATATAAAAAAGCAAACAAACAAAACAGACTTAAGACATGTCATGTTCATACTGGTTGATAAAACTTAATCTTGAGAGTATGCAAAGAAAAATCACATATTACAAAAAGATACAGACAATAATTATAGAAAGACATCACATCAGAAAATATGCAAGCTAGAAGACAATAACATTATTTAAACCAACTGTTTGAAAGAAAAAACAAAGACAAAATTGGAAATTCTGTACCTACCATAAAATATCTTTCCAAGTGAAAAAACATTTTATTAAACAAAAAGCCTTGGAAGAATTAACTACCAGCAGGCCCACAACATAAGATATAGCAAGTAAAGGGAATATGACAGAAATGGAGAGCAACATCAAGAAATGAAAAGATCTGGAAATGTCCCAGAATATAAAATCATTTGAAACTACTAATTTTCCAGTGTGCCAAGTGATTGATGTTTTAATTATTTCAGGATTTTTACTTCATAAATTTATATCTATTACACAATAGTAAACTAACATTATGCAAGTGAAATACATGTTTGTCAAAATGAAAAAACCTTAACATTTTACTTAAAATTAGGTATTTTTATAAGATGAAAATTTTTAAATCTATTTTTCCTATTACATGCCAATATTGTTGCTGACATATGCATTTTGAAA
The DNA here is from genome assembly GCF_048772815.1 of Callospermophilus lateralis. Lineage (NCBI taxonomy): Eukaryota > Metazoa > Chordata > Mammalia > Rodentia > Sciuridae > Callospermophilus > Callospermophilus lateralis. The sequence continues at coordinate 1,117,549 of NW_027513332.1, read as the reverse complement.
TTTAATTTTTTTTAAAAAAAATCACACCAACAATATTTTCAAAAGTCTAAACCATTAAGGAAAAAAAATGAAACAAACTTTACCTTAGACACAGATTCTTGTTCCTTAATGGGCACTTCATTTTTTAATCTTGAAAACAAAATAAATACTCATTATTTTATACTTAAAATGATGAAATATGAAAGATTTTGCATGATTATAATAACTAAAATGTAAATCTAAACCAATGTATATTTTATGACATAATAGTAAATTGGACCTCATATCAAGGTAAAAGTAAAATGCAGGCTATTAAACAAAAGATTTATTAAATGGTTAAAAATCAATAAAGACATGTATTTCTCTATCAAAAAGCAAGAGCATTTAAGGAATGTATTCTTTGCTAAATACAATTTAAAAGACATAAAGAATTACTCCTTAAAAAGAAAAAGCAGAATATATATACATATATGTATACATATACACACACACATATAAAATATACATTAATATTTATTATAATAGGACTTAGAAGTGAAAAGAAACTTTTTCTATAATGAAATTCCATAATGATGTCACTTCAACCTGTATTACCATTAAGTTACTCTAGAAGCAGTAAAATCTCAGAAATAATGTAGAATTTTGAAGAATATATTCTTAAAAACCTCCATAAACACTGCTCAACAATTAACTATACTTTATAAACCTCCTGACTCCTAAACAATGCTTATTATAACTTATTAACAATATTAACAAAGGTATATACCATCTAGAAAAATCTTGTAAAATAATCAACAATGTAACAGATAGCTTTTCTAAATGACCTTTGTTTCATAAACTAATGACTAAAAATATTATTTGGAGAATTTAAGCATCAATAAATATTGATATTATATACTAAATTCAATTTTAATGCACATAAGTAGGTCAGCCAACCTGACCTGAAATGTCATTAATCAAGAGTTAATTGATGAAGGCTCAGTAACTATAAGAAATAGTATTTTTAATACAAGCAATAACTACACTGAATTTTAAATTTCATGAACAAAAATGAAGATAACTAATAGGACAAAAAATGTCATCTCTTAAAACGTTCTCTCATGGCTAGTCAATGGCAAAGACTCTTTCTCTTTATGAAGTGCCTATGCATTTTTAAAATTAGGAAAATAGGGGCTGGGTTGTAGCTCAGTTGTAGTGCACTTGCTTAGCAAGCATGAGGCACTGGGTTCGATCCTCAGCACCACATAAAAGTAGAAATGAAATCAAGGTATCTTGTCCATCTATAACTAAATTTTTTTTTTATAAAAAAGTTAGGGCTATAAAAGGAAAGAGTGTATAGTTCAGTGGCAGAGAATGTGCTCAGTATGCACAAAGCACTGGGTTCAATATCCAGCACCACTAAAATAACAATGATGGTGCTGATGATAAAGTGGCTATGGCCTTTTTTTGCATACTATTATAATTGGTAGTACATTACAATAAGTTAAAATTAATTTGTTAAACAAGTTGAGCTGAATAAAACTTGAACAAAAGATTGATCAAATACATTTGAGGTTAAAGACTGTGTGATTATCTCAATTATCTAAACAATATAAATAAAGATGAGTCTGTATAAAGTATATATATCTTCATTGTTTTAATGGAGCATATGGATAAATAATTGTTTTAAGAATAACATGTTTAATGAAAAAACATTGTTAGTCTAAACATAGATATTATATTAATGAAGCACTGAAATAAATTTATCCATTAAAACTGATTTTTATTTCTAAGCATTTGATCATTTTAAATTCAATTTGAAAAAACTAAAACAAATGGGCCAGAAAACACCTAAAAATATAAAATATTTTGGGGGCTGGGTAGAGTGCTTGCCTAGCATGTATGAGGCCCTCAGTTTGATCCCCAGCAAAACACACAGTTATTTTCTTTTCAGCTTACTATTAAAATGTTATCAAAGATCTTATACTCTTAAAAAATTACCATGCTAATAATTTTTGATATGGGTATTATAATAAGTTAGTTTTATGTAGCAATTAAAAATAAAAGCCATTAAGAATATTTAACTGGTATTGCTGGCATTTCCACTGGGGAAACTGAGTCCTCTGAGTATCACTGCAATGGAGGTTAGTGATGTAAATTGTTATAATTCTCCATTTTACTAAGAAACTGGTAGATGAGATCATGTTAAGTTATTGGAATAATTAATATTAAGGTGTCTATGATGGGCTGGGGTTGAGGCTCAGAGGTAGAGTGCTTGCCTAGCATACGTGAGGCACTGGGTTTGATCCTCAGCACTACATAAAAATAAAATAAAGGTGTCCACCTACAACTATAAATAAATATATAAATAAATAAATATTTTAAAAAAGATGTCTATGACCCCAAATATTGTTTTGTGCCTTTTACTATAAAATAATTCTCTTCTTAAGGGACAGGCTTATAACAACCAGTAAAAGCATTTAGAAAAATAACTCTAATATCAATTAGAAATGTACTTTATAAATTTCATCATGAATTTATAACTAAAATTTTATAACTAGAGATGCACACTTGAAGGTTAATAAGTTCTAACATAACTACTGATATATTATTAACATTTCAGGAAAGAAAAAATGTTTCATACCTATAACTCTTATTCATTAAAGATACTTGCTGAAATAATCATCATTTGAGATATTCAACTACTTTAGAGAAGACAGTCAAATTTGCTAAGCTCAAAGTTCTGAGCTAATAACCTGCCTTTAAGTAATTACACTTTTCACCTGTAAATGTAGTTTTTTAATAGGAAAATGTAGTGTAGTATTTAGGACATCTGAGTTCAATGCAAAGAGAACAGAAAGACTGGTGATCAATTTCAACATCATTAGCAAATAAAATTGAAAGTATGTAAGTTTTCTTCTCTATAGAAACCTGTTTAAATATATTTGTTTTTAAATAATAATCCCTTTTCTGTAAAGTCCTAAATGAAGTAAATGGTTTCCTGTATTTTTCTGCAGGTCACACGAACAACATAAGGCTACATATAAAAGGAATATTCTGAATCAATGACACTAGTTATGTTCTTTTGAGGCTTCATTCACACTATAAACATACCACATGATGGGGAGATGAGCTGTAAGGAGGGAAATATTCATTTATCCATAAACTCAGGCCAATAATAGCATTTATCTCAGAAATCGGTGTGAATTAAATGAGTAAATGAACATCAAATACTTGGAAGACTATAGGGCACATTGTATGTGATCAATAAATGTTACCTATTATTATTTCAAATCTTCCTGCTCAAGACTTGCTTGAGAGTGCACAACACAGGCCACTTTTACTCCCTAAATTATCTCCATTGTTTTGATTCTTCTGCCAAGCTTCCACACTACTCTTAAACACAATATATTCGATACTTCTTTTGATTTTTTGTCTGGGATCAGACTTATTTGTTCTAGTATGAAATGATCTAACTATTTCTGAACACCTGGTTTTGAGCTATCATCTAAAGTTAGGGAAGAAAGCAGAAAAATCATTCTATATAGAAGACAGAACTAGATAAAGACAGACAAGCAAACAAAGAAAACAAAATATCTGCATGTGAAAATGTAAAGGAAAAAAAAGACCAATGATGTAGGCAGAATTAATGAAAGAGTAGGAATCTATTGTGTTATGTGGTTTTGTTGGAAAACTGAATTATACCCTAGACATTTCATTTATAATCTATAAACTACCCTCAAGACCAGGAGACCAAAAAAATTTTTTTAAATGGCAGTAACTACAGAATCACTAGCCAAAGCTGGTATGGTTTGTTCTAAATGATGAAGTACACAACAATTTCATTTATCTTTGCATTTCACTGTTTCTCCCATTCTTTCATGCTAATCAGATATCAAAGGCATTAGTCCCAACTGCCAGGAACCACTGTTATTAGTATTATTATTTTATATCAGGGTGTGAACCCAGTGGCACTTAACCTTGAGCCAAATCCCCAGGGTCTTGCTAAGTTGCTTAGGGCCTCGATATACTGCTGAGACAGACCTTGAACTCTTGATCCTCCTGTCTCAGCCTTCCCAGGCCCTGGGATTACAGGCATTAAAAATGTCACCACGCCTGGCCACGAAACCACCATATCTTCATGCACAGCTCCTATATACTGACTAGCAACTTCATATGAGGAACAAATGTGTTATATCCACCTTGAAAAGAAAAAAAAAACTATCTTCCAGTTCCCAAAAATTTGATTTATTAATGACTGTGAGAGAATCTAGGGAAAAGAATCTCTCATACCTCCAACCCCAGTCACATTTCAAGTTAAAGAAAGATACCCAAACTCATAGATCAGAGTGGTTTGGTGTTTTTTCTCCTTCTCCTCTTTCTTCTTCTACCTTAAATATATGAAGACATTTTGACCATTTTGAACACTTAAGATTCTATAACTTGGGTTAAACAATGATTCTTCCAAGTACAGAAATTAAGAAAAACAATGGTATAAGCCCTTATTCTTTGATGTTCATAGACTCAATGTGAGTAAATATTTTTAACAGAAATTTTGATATAGTTTCAAATGTAAGACTTAAAGAAAAATATTGTCATTCTACCCCTAGAGGAGTTTACTTATTGCTTGCATATGTGAAAAACAATTAATGACTTAACAGTTTAGTTGCGAGTGGTATAATAAAATAATATTTCACTTTTAAGAACAGGTTCTGATTCCTTCTGGGATAGTATTTCACAAAAATTATAGCTATTCAATAGATATAATTATAATTGTTTAAATGATTATGAAATCAGCTGGCTATGTGGCCCTGTGAAGATATGAACTTCATGTCTACATTTTTGATTCTCCTATTCTATAATTACCATGGTGAATGACATCAATCATGTCTTTTATTCATGTGTTCATTTCCAACACCTGACACAGAGTCTTGCACATTGAAGGCAGGACATCAATGTCCAGTGTAATGACTTGTGAAAAGATTTATCTATATTATACTATGAAAAGAGCAACATGCTAAGGATGAAACCCAATATTTCTCTTGCAATTCTTTAGCTTTAAGGAAAGTCAGAATTCTGTTTCTATTTCTTCTTAGTACATTTAAATTAGAGGAAATTTAACAAAGTGTATACATAGATTTAATCTTTAAAGCACACTGTGCATCTCTTAAATCTTCAAAGATTACTATCAACTTCATTTCACAGATGAAGTGAGGAAACTTGACCACAAAGTTGGTCAGAAAGTGCTAGGGCTGATATTTTACCTTTAGTCAATACACTGCATTTTGCTTAGACAAACCTGGAAGTCACTTGAAGAACTAAATTAATTTTTAAAACCACTTCAAAGTGTGCTTTTTAGGATATCTGATTCAATCAATAAGAAAGATAACTCATTAAGTAGCCTAATTTTCCAAATTTCAGTTATTGTGCATTTACCACAGGCTCTTACACTCTAAATATGTTCTAGAGGGGAATTACCCTTTTATTCTCACTTTTTGTCAAGAAAAAGTATCTTACAAAACTTTACTTCTATTCTGTGTTACAACTGATCTACACAGGTAGGTACACTGGAAAAGAGGGAAAATGGAGATTAGGGAAACAGAAAAGAGCAATTTCATGACTAAGTTCAATAATATCTCTAACATTTAAGAGAGGCATTGTTGAAAAATCATTTCAAAGTTCTGAAAAAGAAATAGCTATGTGACTACTGCTAACTAGAAGAACTATACACTCTTACAAAATTAACAGCCAAGATTTATGGACATAAATACTTGGTAATAATAAAATTTTCTTCAAAAAAAAAAAAGGATTCTGTAAGTTAAAAAAGCATGATTTCCTTCTAAACAGGATTCTGTACCAGTTTTCAAAAAGGCAGTGTTGTTTCCCAGTCTTTAGACAGAAAAAGCCAGAATTACTCTCAATTCTATTGTACACAAGATTCGATTAAAGCACTGTGATGAGATGTCATCCACCAAGCAGTCTGGAGGAAAGTACTGCTTGAGTCAAAATTACAGATAACCACAATGCCAATGTACTTCCACTGAATCTCAATAATGATAAGATTCTATAGATTCTAGGATCCCCTGCCATCAGAAAGTGGCAGTACTCACACTAGTAACAGGATTAAGAGCAGGAAAGCTGGAGTAGGAGCAGTGACAACAGTGAGTGTGGGCTTTCTTCCAGGTCAGTACCAAGTAATTTAGAATCAATAGTTAACTGAATTACTTAAACTGGTAATTTAACTAATTAATTTCCATGCATTATTTCTTAAAGCCAACCTAAAAAGAATTATTGCTTATCTTTCAGTGATGAGGAATCTGACTTGAAGGTTAATAATTTACTCAAAGTTATAGAGCTAGTTAGATGTAAAACTAGGATTTAAACCTCAGTCTATCTTATTTTAAGGTTACATTCCTTTCATAATACCAGACTTCACAGTGAGTTGTATGGACAGTTTCAGTGTGGACAATTAAAAACATTAAGATCCCTTATTTTAATAAAAAAATACAGAAAAGAGATGCACAGGAGACTCTCTAATGAGGTAGATGATAGTAAACTTTTGTATGTGAAAAGAGTGTATGCTGTATGAAAAGAGTGTATGAAAAGACTGTATGCTGAAAAGAGTGAGACTGCAGAAACATCTCAAAATCAGAAGTGAATTATGTCATAAGTACAGGATGTCCATACTATAGTCAAGTTAAGGTATTACAACTTAGGGGAAAATACTGATTCGATTTATAAAAGACACTTATGACTAAAATAAACCCAGAAGTGTTCATAGAAATTTCTTAAAAATATAAGTTTAATGAGCTTTAGAGACCGAAAATCGAATGGTATGACTTATACATGATGCAGCAATTACCTCTAAAGAAATTTAACAGAAATAATTTGTGTAAATGGTTTGGGAGGCCTAGAAAGAAAAATTGAAGGCTGAAGATCAGGGCAATTCCACCTGAATAAAATGTAGGTAGAAATAAAATCATGGAGTATAGAAATATAACAACAATAGAATCACTGATAACTTCTATAGTGTTTTCTATGTGCTAATCTTTTACTTTTCTTTTTTTTGGGGGGGGGAGTACTGGGGATTGAACCCAAGGTTGCTTAACCATTGAGCTTTTTACTTTTTAATTTTTTAATTTTATACAAGGTTTCCCTAAGTTGCTCAGGGCCTTGATAAATTGCTGAGGCTGGCTTTGAACTTGCGATCCTGCTGCCTCAGCCACCAGAACTAGCTAATCACTTTTGAAGTACTTTATCTGAAAACTAACTCCTTTAATTCCCTCAAGACTTTCAGAGTAGGTACTTTTGTAATCTTTGTTTTATAAATAAGAAACTGAGGTACAGAGATTAGGTAGCCTTTGCATAAGTCACTTACATCTAGAAAACAACAGGGTAGGAACTCCTAATTGGGCAATCAATTACAGAGCCTAGACTTGTACCACATCACTCTGTCACTTTAAAGGTCTGAGAGGGCTGAACGTATCAAATCTGGGTATCAAATGTTCAAATCTTATCATTAAGAAAGACCTCTTGATCTCATTAAGAAAGGCAATTAAATTTAACAAAATGAGAAAAAAATTCAAGAATCTTAATAGATATTACAAATGCTGGAAATATTAACAGTCTCTATAATAGCTAAGTACAAGAAGTTACAGAGAGAAACTAGACATAATTATGAGAATCTCTTAAGCTTCTCAGTGAAGCCATGTTAGGCAACCATACTCTTCATCAAAAATACCCTTGCTGCTATAATCAGAAGAGGCTCTGCACTGTTATATATTTCTTAGACTTTATAAATGTAATAATGAGGAAACCATTTTTTCCAGATAAAATTTCTGAAAATGTGAAAATGTACTTGCTTGCATCTAATTATGCACTCTACCTTATAAATGATTCAGAAACATGAATGAAATTTCTAGAAGTCCTTCTTATTCAACACCACATTTATATTTTCCAATAGAAAAATCAGAATGATAAATCTAATCATTATTCTATAGCCCATTCTATTGAGATTGTCATGAAATTAGTAATGATAGAAGGGAAAAAATTCAAAGGCTGAATAAATATTTTTTGTATAGTCACAGGCCAAATATAACATGGTAAATCCCACATTAAATTTAATTTAAAGAATTTTAATTTTAACCTGAATTTTGACCACAGAAAGTTTTCCCAAAAGTATGTATAAATTATGGGCATTAATTTTACAGTACAGAACAGAAAAAATAATGACACAATTACCTTCTTTTATAAAAATGCAAGAGGGTTATTTTTATAAGAGTACACATACAGAGTTGAATGTGCCTAAGAGTAAGATGGATATTAAATTTTCTCAAGATCAAGAATTCCTGTTTCTGTTACTGGGGTAGATATGTGAATTCATAAGAATAAACTATGAAACTTAGTCATAACCAGTATTGAAAAACAGACCCCTAGACCTCTAAAACTTAGTAACTGCATTTACAAATAGGGCATCACCATACTCATGATTGTCTTCCCACATCTCTGTCCATACCTTCTTTAATTTCCTTTGTACATTCCTTCTCATCTCTCTAACCTTTTATTGTCAGAGTCCTAAGAGCTCACCTGTGCACCTTGCCCTTTCTCTATTTCCACTGTTATCCCTTGATGAGCTCATATACTTCCAAGAATTTTTTAAAATTGAACTTTTTCATGCTTTAACAACTGTAGATTCACACATGGTCATAAGGTTATAAGAAACAATACAGAGCAATCTCAAGTACACTTTGCTCAGTTTCCTTCAATGATAGCATCTTGTAAACTATAGTTCAATATCACAACCAGGATATTGACAATGATTAACAACACACTGATCTTTTTAGAATCCCCCAGTCTCACATACATCCATTCTTATGACATTTAAAAATATTAAATGATACTTATAGCCTAAAACTTACCCTTAAATTCATAAAGGATAATGACATCTCCACCTAGCTATCAAATAAGTATCTCAAAACTAAAACATGTCTCAAACTAAAATCCTCTTCTTCACTCCCAAACCTATTCCTCTTGAGTCTTCTGCATCTCAGTTGATAACAATGCTATCTTTTCAGCTGATCAGAATATTAACTATGAATCATCCTTCCATGTTAGCTCACAATTCATATCTAAATTACCAAAAAATTCAAAACACATCCAAAAAGGAGTCACTTATCACCTACCCAAGCGACCACCAGCTCCCACTTGTTTTATTAAAATAACCCCTTAACTAATCTCATTGATTTTGCCCTTGGTATCTTAGGACTATTCTCAAGAAAGCACATAATGGGATACAGTATTCTTACATTTAGATATTTATTTATCTGGAGTTTTACTGAGGTATCCTCTATTCAAAATTCACTAATGGCTTCTCATTTAAAAGTGAAACCCAAAGTTTTTACGATGATCTTTAAGTTCATATACCACATGGTCCACATTATCTCACAGGACTATCTCCTACTAGTCTCCTTCTTCTTCCCTCCACTGCAGCCAAACTAGTCTCCTAACAGTTCCTTAACTCAGAATTATCCCATGTTGGAGGTTTTTTCCTCCCAGAAATGCTCTTTTGATATCCAAGTAATATCCATATAACCTCCTTCATACCTCTACTCAAAATGTCATGTGTCTGTGAAGTTTTCCCTGATACCAGATTTAAAATGGTGGTCTCCTAATTTCTACCCCATATTCCTGTATTTCTCTTTCCTACTTCATTCTTCTTCAAAGTATTGACCATCATCTAAAATATAGGCAAGATGTTTTGCCAAAATGTGACAATAAGGCAAGAATCCAAGTTTCTATAGCTTAAGAGTCATTTTCTAAGAATGACAATAGACTCAAACTAAAAATTAGACCTATTCAACAGTAACCAAAAAGCATAAACATGTGACATGGCAATAGTTGATGAGGCAAATCAACTATTTAGAATAACTTGATGATAAAGAAAGATCAGGCTTAAGCTAAAACCTATTAGTATCACACAAATTCAACTAATTACCTATAATAATTAGCAAGTTTTGTCCTGCTTTAGTCAAACCAATTTTTAAAAATGAAGTTACAGGTGATAATATAGTTTATACTTCAAGGAAATGAACTTGATACTACAAAAAATTAAGTCTCAGAAAAATTATAAAATAGTACTCATATATTGGTATATCATATTTTTTAATTACAATCAAGGAAAAGCAGATTTTCTATTCTATAACATATAAAGAACTAATGTTAAAAATGGAAATAAATTGTTGTTTCTGGGCAAAATTTTTAAAAATTGGGTAGAAAGAAGGAAGATAAACTTCAGGGAGCCAGATAAGGAAATAAAGAATAATATATTACTAAGTCGAATACTAAGAAACAAGTCACCTTTGGACATTTTGGAATATCCTTCATTTACATTATAAATTTGTCCAGATAATTAAAGCTAACAGGATTTAATTTTTTTGATTAATACTCATAAGATAAACATTACAAAATAAGCAGTCATCTAAACTGGCTTTATCTCTGATTTTAGAATAAAAGAAACCACACCTGACTTATAATTTCAGAGTCTGATGATCCTTATGGCTATTAAGACATAAAAGGCACTTTGCTAGTCTTTAAAATTCAAGAAATTAGTATAGTATAATGAAATTTAATTATGCTAGAGGAAAAAATGCAAGATGCACTAGCTCTTAGGTTTGCATGCCACATAACAACGCTTCCATATAACAATTAAAGCAATAAGATAAAATAGTTTTTATAAGAAATTGTTTACTAGCAAAGAATAAGACATTTAAACAAAAAAAATTTATTAAATTACAGAATAGATATACAAATATGTTACTTTAAAACTTGTTTTTAAGATCTGCAAGCTTTACCAATTTTTAACACCTTCAAAGCCAAAATTATTGAGGTAATATAAATAATAATCCTGAAACAAGACAGAAGATATCATAACTGTCTGAGAACAGTCACACTATAAAGCTATCAACAGGTAGATAAGTGAAATCTGAAGAGAATTCTTAAGAAATCTCCTGGTGTTCTTAAAAACATAAACACTGAATAAGTTTTAAAGAAAAGAATAGAAAAATAGATATCATAAAGTAGATATCACTAAATTTAGAGAACATAAAATCAAGCTATTAAAATTAAACTAAATTTTTTAAAAATAAAAAAATCTGAGAATAGGTATTGTTGAAAAAATTTTAGAGTTGATACTGGATGATAATTTTAAATAACAGTAAAAATAACTATGATTTTGAATCATAATTATAGAGACCCATTGTTCCAAGGACATGAAAAATAGTCATGATTTCCCAACAACTAGATTTTTTTATATTTCTTGGATTGCATTCAGGATAGAGGAAGATTTATGGGTAGCAGCCAAAATGAGTAAACTTTTAATTTGTATGCTGAACCATTGATTTGATAGGTTTTTCTTATTTATAATTGGCCCATGAGCTTATTAAGATGGAAAGCCAAAGCTGCCAGTGGAAAGTATGCTCAGTTTGGTGGGCCCCGAGGCCATCTCTGGCCAAATCAACATCAGCCTTACAAGAGGCCAGTTATGCAGGAAGGGAGTTTCCCCAAGATATGATTTCTTGAGGCCAAAACCTAGAGCAGGTCCCACAGTCAAATTATTCACATTCCTTGGAAAGAGAGAATAGTCATCAGTTGTGTCCATCGAAGGGGGACACTGTCCAGGTGTACCCTGGATATTTTTTGAAATTTCTGGGCTGCTTCTGCACCTGAAAAAAAAAAAAGATAGCACAATGACAGACAACAAATGAGAAAAAGGACAATATTCTGGTCCAAAAACTTAAAACATGAAATTAAGAAGCAGACAAAACAGAAGACAAACAACCATATCACTTGGAATGTATTACTCTGAAGGCAAGTGCAGTAGAGAGAGACACAAATTATTTTAAGCAAAGTAAGAAAAGACCATAGCAATAAGTTATTTTTAGAGAAAACCAACTGGAGAAATAAAAATGTATGTTAAGATATGTCAACTTGATACAAAGATAAAGTAGAACAGGAATCTGAACCCATTTACAAGCTGAACAGAGCTGAATAATGAAAGCTAGTGTCATAAACTTGGCTGCTTGACTGGCTTTGTGTAAGAAAATATCTCAGAACTTTGAACTTAGGAAATTCCAACTTGTCTTGCACCAGGTCACGAGCTCCACAGAGCAGGGACCTATTTCAACAAGCAGGTTTAAAAAACATTTAAAAAAATATTTTTCATTGCTATTAATGATACACTTAAAAATGCAGTAAGTGCTAAAGTCCATCAAAGTAAAATGCACTGAAAATAAATTAAACATACTCAGAAAGATGTTCAGAAGTTGGGATACAGACAGAAACTGAAATTAGAAGAAAAGTTTTATATTTACAACAGCATATGAACTATGATGAGAGTAACGATTTAGTAAAGAGTTCATATTGTGGTTGACCAAAAATAATGGAATAAATATCAAAATCCACAAGAGCACAGTTATATATACGTACCTTTCTCTACTACAACTTGGCAAGTATGGGTTTCATGTTGACTTAAGTGTGCAGCCATATTATCTAAGCCAGAAACATCAGTTAGGAAATCACAATTAAGGCACACTAGAGTAATGACCCTATTTAAAAAAATAGCATAAAAGAAAAGTTTTTATCTGTTGTTAAATCTATATACAAGTTCAATGATTATTTTTCCACAAATTATCTTTTTGTGTAATAAATGTAACTTCTTATTTGTTATATAAATTTGATGTAACTGAAATGATTCTCTATAAAATGGTAGAGATATGTCCAAATTTTGCTACTACTTATTTACATAGCATATTTATGTTGTATAAATATTTATCTTTTTTACCAGTCAAAAGACCTACAACCAGTCTAGGTTCCATTAACAATTTGCAATAGTATAGGCAAGTCACATTCTATTTGTTCCTATGCCCATCTGCAAAGTGAGAATAGCATTCATTCACTCAATATATATTTACTGAGGTTGTCTATACAACTGTATCACTGTTATTATGAACAACAACAACAAAAAAGCCAGTCAGTACTTGAATGAAATTTATAATCTAGCATTTTATTTAATTGAGGACAAAATCAGAAGAAAATTATAAAGTATTTAGAAGTATAGTATGATACCTGCCACTACATGCCAAGGTTTAAGCATGATCTTCCAAGGGTGGTTATTATTTAACATGGAATTAACTGACGTAGTTAATAAAAATGTTGGAGTCCACAAATTTGGAATCCTCATCATCCCAGCACTGTGAATGCTATTGCCTACCTGATGGGGCCTATACTACTCATTCTCTTTAACAAAACTTGTGAGTGCTGTACAGAGAAAAGAGAAAGAAACTCAAGTCCAGAGAAAATAAAGACAGCATCATGCTGCCTTAGCAGGTCAAAGCAGGGAGAACTCCACTATGTTCTTGATTCTTAAATAACACATGATATGATTAAGGACTTTCAAAGGAAGTTAGGAAACAAGTCCCAAAATCATGAAAAACTTTTTCTGAGTCTAGAATAGTTCTTATACTCACTGAATTAAACTGAATAACATTTGCTATCTGAAATATTTAAACATAATTGGCATATTAAAGTTATGTGTCAATGGCCTTAAGATTCATATTTAAAATGTGTTTGATCTCGTGACTTTTAGTTGAAAAGTATCTTAAATATTATTAAGACTGTAAAAATATTGAGATGGTTCAGAGAACTTAGAAAGCCACTATATAATTGAACTTATTAGATTTATTAAAATGTTAAGCAATTGGGAGCTAGTTCGGTCAAGCATTTGAAGTGCCATTTAAAAGAAAATCAAGTATATTTAATGGATAAATGACACTAAATTGTTTAAAGTAATTTGAACTTAAATGTCACTGTTGAAAAAAATTCAGTCTGTTCAATTTAAATGAACTTTATCTTACATTAAATTAAAGTTCCTCTAGAAAGTGATTACTAAAAAGTACTCAAATTCTAAATGGAGTATTTCTAAAATTCTAAATGGAGTATGGAGACTTAAAAGCTTAAAGAAAGTTAAAATGTAAAATACTTAGCTTAAATAACTAACTACAATTTTTTCTATGAACAAACTGCCCTCATAGATACTAAAAAGAGTTTCACTGGTAAAGAACAGGCTACTGCCTATTCCACTGGATATAGATAATTTAAAAAGGGATGGCATGACTAACTCAATCTGTTTTTAAACAGGGATTTGTAATTGGAATTTTTAATCAAATTTCTTGATTTGGGAAAATATGTGAGTCTGGGAATATTATAGTTGGGTCATTAGTAGAGAAAAGATGGTCTGTACAGAGAAAGCAGAAAGAAACCCAAGTCCAAAGAAAATAAGACAGCATTGTGCTGCCTTAGCAGATCAAAGCAGAGAGAACTAAAGTAAGTTCTTGATGACTTTGTTTTCCTTATTTGCTCTGCCTGTTGCTCCTCTACTTAGGGGTCTATAAGAGTCTTTGAAATCTCTCTAATAAATCAAAGTTTCACCTAAATTTTGTTTAGGTGAAAAAAATTGATCATTTAACCGATCACTGTTATTATCAGTTTAATACAAAGTATATACATTCAACGTTCATATATTTGATGTTCATTACATAATATATATGTTTTACCAGTATATGAATACAAACAAACAGGATACTTCAGACTGATTTCTCCTCCTTAAGTTCTATTCTAATAGCATGCTATATATGTGCACTGAAAGAATTCACTGGCACATCAAATTTAAAATCATCTGCTTTCTCCCCCAATCATCTCCTCCTGACTTTCTTATGGTCCCATTTTACTTGACACTAAAGCTCAAACCATAGTTACCTATGACTTTCTCCTTTCTTAAAACATTTAATATGTCAAGCATTTTATAATATTAACAACTTATTGAGTACTTATCTGTGCCAGGCTGCTTTTAAACATATCATCTCATCTAAATCTTACAACAACCTGAAGAGTTAAGTGTTATAATTATTACCCTTTTATACAGTACAGAGTTAGCTTAGTAGCCTACCAAGGACATAGAGCTGGTAAAGGTCAAAATCAGGTGTAAAATTATGCACTTTGATTCCAGAGCCCATATTACATCATAAACACAAAGTAATACCACCTCACTACCTTAATTCAGATCCCTAATCTAAATGATTTATGCACCTACAACTCACCTTGTATGTCCCTGAATTCAACTTTTCTTCAGTATCACTTGAATCTACAGAAAACACTAATGGTTCTCCAGTGCCCTCTGAATTAATTACAAATTTCCTAAGTTTAATTTTCAATGCATTCCAATATGATTGTAAGCTCAAAATTGTTGCTACAGACTTTAATCCATTACTATCACACAAACATCATGTTCCATCCATTTACTACTAGCCATACTTTCCGTATGCCTTCTCTTTTTCATTTCTGCACTTTTGTGCTATTTTCTCCAACTAGAAGATCCCTTTGCTTCTTCTGCCAGTAAAAAAAAAAAAAAAAAAAAAAAACTCATCCTTAAAAACAAAGAAAAACCTAATTTCTATCCAGATTATTTCAAGTAATCTCTCACTTCTCTGAAATAACTTATTGCACTTATTAAAATCCATAGTTACTTCTATTCATACTTTATTTCCCACCTAATGAACAACATTCCCTGAAGGCTAGTTCCAAGATTGCTTTATCCCTATCATCTACACAGAACCTGCTACAATACATACATGATAAATGCATAATACACATAATATACACAATAAAAAAATATTCCATTTCAGTAAGTAATTACAAAGATTGGGGGATATGGAATTTTATAAATATGCTAAGTTCCACTCAGAAATTGACCAATTTCAATGTGAGACATAATGGGAGTTGAGAGAAAAACACTCCAGACCTTTAAAAAATCAGATAATTCATTTAAAAAACTAACACACAACTGAGCTAGACAACAATGAGGTAAAAATCAAATAAAAATCTGATTTTTAAAATGCAATAAATCCTATTCATTCTTATAAAAGTCTTTATTAAGGCAGTACCTCAAGTAACAATCAATTTCTCTGAATACAATAAACACTCTAATGAGACTAAAAGTTTTAATATTGAACCATTATTTTTTTATCTTCCTGTGAGCTACTGGCTCAGCATCATAAATGGGACTTTTTGTCCAAATACATAATTTTTTCCATATACATTAATTTATTCAACAAATATTTACTGAATGCCTACTATATGCTAGGCTTAAAAAAACAAAAACAAATGAACAACAACAACAACAAAAACCCCACAAGCCACATAGAATGTAGTAAGAGTACACAGACCACAGACAAACAAAAAGTAAAATATACAGTATTGCAAATGCACTATGAAAAAAAATTAAAAGAAGGTAAAAGTGGTAGAGTGAAGCATGGGGGAGTGGATACAATTTCAAATGCAGTAATTAAGGAAAGGATCACTGTCAGAGTGGAGATAAAGGAATAACCATATAATATCTGGGAAAGAGTAAACTACGCATTGGAGATAATAAACACAAAGATCCTAAGACATAATGCCATTCCCTCTTCCTCCTTTTCCATGAACCCAAACCATCAAACAAGTCTTTGGCTAAACTTATCAATAAATTAGTTTGGTGGAACAAAGATATTGTTATTTCAAGGATAATAGCAACATAAGCAGAAAATAAACAAAGAAAAAGAAACTAAGGAAATCAGAATTTTAAAAAATGGTGCTCAATGGATTTTGAATTCAGTGTGTGGTATAACCAATGCTAATTATCAACATTCATCCACAGTTTCTTTACAGAAGCTAAGATGTATACTTCTATTTGAAAAAGAAATAAACAAAAAAGAATTATGAAGACTACTGATTTCAAGAATTTCAGTGGTTTCACATATGTGCTTCAAAAATTAACAGTGTCACTTTAATAGGTATCTTAAGTAACTTTTTGATATTCAAATATTGTTGGTGGGCCTGATTTTTTCTTTCATTTTACAATGCAAATGCATGAGAATTTCATCTTGACACCATTTGTCACCAATGAAATAAATTTACCAAGAGATCAATGGCATATCTCAGGTCTTATAAGGAACAATATAATATCCATTAGGAACCACTCCGATTTCCACACTGGCACTCCCAGACAGTTTAATTTAAAAGTGCAAACCACAATGATACAGCACTTCCTAGCAACTAGGATGACTATAACAAAAAAGATATAATACCGAATGTTACAAAAGGTTGTAAAGAAACTAGAACCCTCATACACTGCTGGTGGGAATGTAAATAATGAGGCTACATTGAAAAGCAATTTAGCAGTTCCTCAAAAGGATCAATGTACTATAAAATCCAGCAAATTCAATGTTAAGTATATACTAAAGAAAAATAAAAAGACATGTCCTAATGAAAACTAATATGTAAATGTTCACAATAGCATTATAACAACCTAAAGTGAAAATGAACTGAATGAATGGCCAAACTGTGGCATATTCATAATATGGAATATCATTCAGCACTTTGAAAAATAAAGCATTCATACATGCATGCTACAATATACATAAACCTTTATAGGCTGTTGGAAAAGACTACATACACAGTCTATTATTCCATTTGTAGAAAATATCTAGAATGAACTAATCTACATAGGCACAAAGTAGATTTATGATTGCTTAGTAATGGGGAGAGTTGAAAAGAAATGGGGATAACCACTAATGAATGGGGAAAGGGTTTCTGTTTGGAATGACCAATATGTACTAAAATTAACTGTGGTCATTGCTGTACAGCAGCAGTACAGTATAATACTATAACCTATTATAGGTTTGGATGCTATACTATACTGTATAGTATAATATAGCACAATACCATAACCTATTAATTTTATTGTTAAATGCATATTGTACAGCATGTGAATTATATTTCAATTTGTTATGCAAGAAAGAATGTAAATTATAACCATTGTTTAGTAGAAAGAATTAAAAAAAATCAACTAGTTACCTGAGATCTTCAGAATGCTCCTTAAATATACAAAACCTTTTACTTGGACTACTACTGTGAATGCTGGAGAGACAGAAGACATTTTAATAATTTTAGTATAGAATTCTATTATTTTATAATAATAATTATATTAATTCATAAACATATTTCAAGTCTGTACTTAAGTTTCTAGTTTTTAAAAGACTACAGAATAAATACGAACCATTAACTCTGTTTAATTTAACATTTGATCTGATATTCCATTTTGCTTTTAATTCCTAATGACACATACTTTTTTCCCTAAGCATATACTTAGATGATCAATACCTCACCATTATGTAAAAAGGAAATGCTCAAAGAGTTAAAAAACAAACTAAATTTTTCATTTATTATACATTTAAAACAATTCTAAATTTTTATTAACAAACTAATTTTGCTACAATCTGAATTATCATTAGAAATCAACTTTTTGAAAATAACTTTTTAATAATCTTAGCATGCTGGTATAGAGGGAGGGGAACAGAATTCAATTGATCTAGAAAGTACACACTATTTCAGCTAAATATTACTGTTTACCATTTGTAAATTCAAACATCTAGACAGTTCTTTGTAATTGTTAGTAGAGGTTTAAGAAAAAAAGCAGAACTCATAACTTAATGCTTCCTCTAATCACAGAACAAAAAACCACTAACCAAACATTGTAGCCAATAAGGAAAGCTTTCTGTACTAGAAAACCAGAAGTAGTTTAGCACACTATATCTGAAAGTCACAGACAACTGTATCACCATCAGCTGAGAGTTTATTTAGAAATGCAAAATCTTAGGCTCTTCACAAACCTACTGAATTAATCTCTGGCAGTGGGATCCAGGAAACTGCCTTAACAAGTTTTTCAGTGGTTCTTACATAAATTAAAGTTTGAAAAGCAGTAGCCAACAAACTAGGTAAATGGCTACTCACATCAGTGAAGCCTGTATGTAAAGGAACAGAAATGTTCTGGCTAAATATAATCTCTAGAAAACAGCCTCAGAAGATTTCAAATATCATTTCTTCAAGCTAGGGTAACTATTATTTGGAGATTTATGAATTTAAGATATTATCACAAAAATACAGTTTTTAGAGAGATCAGGGGGTTGGGAAGCCCTGAAATTGTGTGCAAAAAAATATATAAATAATTGTTTCCTTAGAGGAATGAGTCCAAGACTGGGAGGCAGGTTTACTGGGGATTGAACCCAGGTGTGCTCTACCAGTGAAATATACCTCCAGCCCTTTTTATTTTTAGACTAGGTCTCTCATAAATTGATGAGCTGGCCTCCAACTTGGAATCCTCTAGCCTCAACCTCCTAAGTCACTGGGATTACAAGTATGTACCACCAGGTTCAGTTCAAAATAAGTTATTTTTTTAATGACATTTTAAAGTTTTTTCTCTTCAAGCAAGTATAGTGTTTTTATTTATTCTTTGATAAGGAGAGAGAAAAATTATATTTTAGGGTCTTTTTGATGGCTTCCACATCTATCTATAACTTGAACCAAATATCTACAAGTGTTCCTAATTAAATTTTTAGTTGACTGAATCCAGTTATGAT
The DNA here is from genome assembly GCF_048772815.1 of Callospermophilus lateralis. Taxonomy (NCBI): domain Eukaryota; kingdom Metazoa; phylum Chordata; class Mammalia; order Rodentia; family Sciuridae; genus Callospermophilus; species Callospermophilus lateralis. The sequence continues at coordinate 1,098,083 of NW_027513332.1, read as the reverse complement.
TTAGAGTTTCCTATCTTTGGAAAAAAAAGCATTTATACTGCCTCTTTGACTCATCTGTATTTACTACATAACTTCTACAACTGCAATTTTGTGTAATGTAAGAATGGAAAAGTGAATCACAACTCACAAATAAAAAGGAGGAAAAAACTACCTTTCTTCCCGATTTCCACAAAGTTGATAGAAATGCAGAAACACACCTAAGAAAACAGAAAAGGCTAAGACTTTTATTCAATACAGTAAAAATACAGTGTTAAGACGTAGGTCTAAAAAACCTGCTACCCAACTGCATGACTATAATTACCAAAAGCTCATTGAATTGTTCTTCACAAATAGGTAAATTTTATTAGGTATAAATTATACCTCAAGGAAATTGAGGACAAAATCCCTCTTTGACCATATTTTTCTTAATAATCTTGATTCCATGTAAGAAACAACTTAACTTTCTGAGAAACACAAAAGGAATGACTTCCTTAACATCCAACAATATTGATGGTATACCTACTATTTCAGACACTAAACTGTAGAATGATGATATAATAACTAGAGTGGTAAGTCGCCTGCCCTAGAATTCATGGTTGAGTGAAAGAGAAGAAGATGGTTTGACACAGAATAAATGCTAATAAATAAATGTGGAATGAATATATATTCGTAAATTAATGCAAGAAAAAATCAACAGTGACACAGAACTCTGTGTACAGGAACAAATCATTACAACAGCTTTCTTTTTACTTGGAAATGTTTAACATCTTTCTTCAAAGCCTAAGAGAAATGTCATTTATAGAAAATCTTCTCTACTTCTTATTTAAAGAATTTATTCTTACCTTCTCTGTGCTCTCATAGTCATCTGCTTATCACATTAACCTAGGTAAACATATTTCTCCTACTAATTAGCAAAAATTAACAGCAAGGACTTGACCCCCCAATACTACCTGCCTATCACACTTTCTAGAAAACTGTATGGTTTCATATGACTCCCAAAGCTCATGTGTGAGTAATGCAAGAAAGTTTAGAGATGACTCAATTAGGTTATGAGAGCCTTGACATAATCAGTGCATTGATCCCAGATAGGGATTAACTGGGTGGTAACTGTAGGCAGGTAGGGTGTGACTGGAGGCTCGTCTTTGGATATATATTTTGTGATCATGAGAGTGCTCTGCCTCTCCTTCCTGATGCCATGTTCCCAGTTGCTTTCCTTCACCATTTGCTTCCACCATGATATTCTGCCTCATCTCAGGCCCAGGCCCATGGAGTCAACCATCTACAGATGGAGACCTCTAAAACTATGAGCTCCAAAATAAACTTTTCCTTCTCTAATTGTTCTTGTCAGGTCTTTTGACTAAAACACAAACTGTACCTTCCTAGTATGTAATAATCAGTATTTGTGAAAATGAATCTGGGTGATATAAATACTATTAAAAGAGATATTAGTAATGTCCATTAACTTAATTCTCTTACATGTAGAAGAAAAAGTTGTCTCATATATCTTTTTGCGGAATAACAGTAATATTATATAGTAGTTAATTTTCACTTTCTCAGGTGATTTCGATTACCACTTACAAGCTATTAGCAAAGTACAATAATTTAAATAACTGACGCCAATAATACTATTTTTAAAAAATAATTTATAATTCTGAAGTTAATGATCTGTTTCCTTCAAAGAGTCTGACTTTAAAGATGTTTCAACAGCTTCAAGATTTTTTAATCTCTTCTTTGAGATTACGTTTGGGGCCTCTTCTAATTATAAATAATGATTATCATTTATAGTTTATAAAGTAGTAAGTGATATGATAAATACAAAGACCACTTCTCAAGGAGATTCTACATACACAAACAAAATGAAAGGCAGATCAGATAAATGGTACACAATTCAAAAGAATTGACCAGACATTTGAAAGATGAACTGGGAGGGAAGGACAGGGTGTCATGAGGACTAATAAAGAATAAGAAAAAACTACTATATAAAATAAGTATGGGAAGAAAAATACTTTAGAAAAGATTAGCCAACTTATGAGGATCAGTGTCTCTCTCTTTATAGAAGACTGGGCAGGTATGAGACCAAAAAGAAAAAGACTACTTGAAAGGCTACAGAGTTGGTATGGTATACAGTAAGAACTGAATGTACACATCTTTTGGAGAAATGAAGTTTCCCTTCATAAAAACTTCAAACCTAGATCAAGTATCTGCAGTAAGTAGTCATAAGGGTGTGCTACTCAGTGAGAAGGCAAAGGGAAACGACAGTATCAATGAAGGAAAAACAAAACAAAAAAAGAAGAAAGGAGCTAACAATGAATAAGGAGTATATGTGATGACAATGAAATGCAGGTTTGGGTGGTTTGGAAAAGGGTAAGAAGAATGTCTTGAGCGAACTGCAAATGGTTGGAGATATAATGGATTTGGAAGTTCTCAGAACAGGAAGGAAACCTATGATAAATGGGAGAAGGAAGGCCAGATGAACCTTAGTTTAAGAAACACAAAATACTTTCCAATTTGATCCTTTAGAAATTAAGGGCAAAATGAAAGACATCCCTAGGTAGCTTTGTGTTTTGAACAGAATAAGAGATTAGCATTCTACCCAGAAGTATACTAGGGAAAAAAATGATGGGGCCTGGTTTAGAGCAATAGGAGTATCAGATACTGCAGTGGTTGGGAGGTAGTCTCAGGAAGCCATGATGCACAGTGAATAAAAAAAAACTTCTTGAGTTTCAGAAACTTGGAACAGTAAATTATTTCTAGCTGGAGCTAAACATTCACACAAAATGGTGCCCTGAAAGAGATGAAACTTAAAAAGTTGGGATGGTAGTAATGTGAATCTGAGACAGATAATAATATTTGGCTTTTGTTGTTGTTGTTGTTGTTCTATGGAGATGCCAGTGGGTCTAGGGTAAAAGCATCTACAAAATAATTAGAAAGAATGAAAAAAGAGGAAAAGTGTGGTGATAAGTAAATGACACAATAATCTTTAAAGGGGCAGTTTCAGTTGAAAGGTAGGGATGATACTCAAAAGGGTAAAGAAATGAGTCACAATTAAGCTGGCAACAAACATTTTGAAAAATGTTGATGGAAATAGGCAGACAAGAAATAAAGAAAATACGCAGGAAGGACACAGCTCCCTCATCCTAAAATTAAAGAAACAAAACCTTGAAAGTGTTTATAAGCAGAAGACCAATAGTAAGATAGGGATGAAGATACAAGTTAACTAAATTAGGTTATGATGAATTGAAGGAGATAAAAGATAGAACTGGCTATGGAGAAATGGAACAAGCTTAATTTCTGAGATTAATATCTGGATGAAGAAAAATATTTGGAGTTGAAAAGAGCTAGATTTTAGGAAAAATGAAAAAGATGAACTTCAATTGAGCAATTAATAAGTTGGGTTAACAACTGAAAGATGAAAATAAAATCTTTAGGGTACTGAAAAAGGATTAAACAAACACTGTAGGTAAAAATAAGGAGGTCTTTAAAAAGAAAAATAGATAGGTCTTAATCAAAGTTAAAGATTATAAAGTCAGAATGAATAAATTATCTCTTGTATTCTAGAATTGAGCATACATAAAGATGGAAAGGGGAAGAGGCTAAAATCTTAAACTGGCTTTTATGCTAGGTAAGCATGAATAAAAATGTAGAAGACAAAGAAAAGAACAGGATTTGAAACAGAGGACCACGATGACTATAAAGTTAGATGAATGCTGCTAGACTGGCAAAAAGAGTCAAAACTCTGAACATCATGGAGTAATAAGAATTCAGAAGGAATGAAGAGTATATTGGATGAGACTAAAAATGAAGAGGACCCAAAACTTAAAAGCTGATGTGAAGTGCTGGCACTAAAGAAGCCAAAACACCAGGAGGTAGGCCAATCATCAAGGCAGAAAAACTGAGAGAGAAGGGCTAAAGTTGCCATGAAAGGTAGGGGAATTCTGGAAAAGCAGTATCTGATAATGATAAGAAAGTAAAACAGGGGTTATGTCATGATCTCCAAGAAACTCAGTTATACATTAATTCTAAAATTTATTTAAATGGAACAAACTCACTATGAATAAGCAGTATATCACATTTATAATTGAATAACTATTTTTAAAGATAAAAATCCACCCTGATAGAATAAAATATTCTCCTATTAAAGAAATACAAATGAAGATAATGTGGGTTCTGAAGGGGTTTCTTAGCATAGTGTAATGATAGGTACTCAAACAACATAAATTAAATGAATTAATGAAAAAGAATTCCAACAGTGGCATCATAACCAGAATAGTCTCTCATTTTCACTGAACAAATGTATGTATAGATGGCCTGACAGATGAAGGACAATAGAAAGAAAACCAGATTCGATGAAGTTCCTAACATCACTGAAAATCCTCCAATAATGTTTGCTATTAATTAAAAAGCTACAGTAACTAGTTGAATAAAAGGTTAATAGTTTCAACTATCAATAAATTTAGGTACAGCTATTCCTCTATGAGCAGAAGCAGTAATCACTGGATTTCATCACAAAACCACAGCTTCTCTCAAAGTGACTAATTTGAAGAGGATATTCCTAATGAGGACATTTATTTGTATGCTAAATAAGCTTAAAACACTTAAAGTTTTATTTGAAAATCACCATTTTTTAAATACCTATAGGGAAAAATAAAAAACAGAATAATTATTTCCCCAACAAACCTATCCTAATTTTATTAGTTTAATTAACCGTTCTTACAATTTAAGATGAGTAATTACTTGAGTTACTATGTTGGAAAATAACATCAGATAGTATCTTAGAAGTTCCTTACTGTTAGGTCCTTTTGGCTCTTTGAGGAGAAAAACTAGTTTCTAATAGGGATAACTTTGCTTCAAAACAAAAACTTCCTGTACTATAAATTTAGTTGTCAATTTACAGGTTTAACTCTTCTTACCTCATCATATGATTTACATAGGCTTTACTACAGCTAGTATTGTATCTGCAAAAGCTACAGTGGACATATGTAGGAAAATGGTTTGCAAAATCTTTTATTTCAGAACAGCACTCAATGCACTTGTGAATGTCCCGATGACACCTTATGGAGACACAAAGAAAATGGTATGAATATATTTTAAAACAAAGGTAATAAGTAAGAGCCATATTACTATTCTAATTAACTAAAGTATAATGTTTTTATACTTAAATTTAAATTGGTATTGTATTTTAGGAATAAAACATCACCTTAAGTTCCTCAATACAGTATTAACTTTGATTTTTTTATTGCTATTAGCCAATGTGCTTTGTTTCTTTTGCATATTAGAGATTTTTGATTTGTATTTAGATTTACTTCCATTAGGCTTATTTCCATTAGGTTTATTTGCATTGTATTTGGTTGTATTAGGTTTACTGGTATTCGATTTTGTGGGATTTTTAGCAGTTATATTTTTAGTCCTTGGAGGTGAGAGCTGAAGGGTAGAAGTGCTTGCATTAATGGAAGGTGTAGGTGAAGATCCTGACTGAAGAGGTCCAACTGAAGCTCGAATAGTAACCTACAAGAATGCAGAATATATTTACTTCAAAAAAAATCACTATATTACTATTAAAATATCACTGTACAAAAACCATTTAAACATCAAGTATTTTGAAAGAGTACACATAAACTACAATTGTATTTAGTCTTATTTACTCCAAATGTTCAAAACAATTAAATGAAGTTAAATTTGATATTTATTCACTTAATGTAAAATCAGTTATGTGTAAACACAGTTATTAATGAGTAATTAGGAGTTAATAAAAATTTTATGACTATCAAAAGAGCACATTCCATAGCTATTTTTATGATGTGACATAATTTTTAAAAAATTCATATATAGGTCTAAGTTTCACAAAGCTTGAAAAATAACTCTAGAAAGGCCTACTGATATCACCCTTTCATAACTACAAAACAAATAGATCTATACTAAATGTGACCTCTCCTTTATGGGCTCATTATCCTGGATTTATACTTATAAAATGTTATAAGAAAGCGTTAAGTCAACTTTTTGCACTGTGTGAAGAATTTAATATTGAGACTTCTCTTAAAGGGAACTAACACAAATTTTACCATTTAGTGTTCAAAATAAAAAATATTCAATTATATCTGTTAGTTGACAATGGAAAGGTCAATTGCCTACCAACATTCTCATTGATCACTTGACTATACTCTCCTCATGCATGTGAGGAACAGACTATGATGAAGTCCTATGAAACATGTGCTTAGGTATTATAAAAAAGCACTAGGTCAGGAATCAAAAGAACTGAGGTTGAATCTCACATTATGCCTTCCAAGCCATGTAATCTTGAGTAAATAAGATATCCTCTTTAAACTTCTTCATATCTAAAATACAGGGCACTATTTGCCTCTTCTACTCACTGAATGATTGTATGGATTAAATAATACAATGTATGAAAAGGACACTGAAAGCCTCATTCTAAGATGTCATAACAACATTTAGTATCATTATCATTAATATTATTATTATTATTAAGGGGAAAAATGAGAGAGGACTGCACTGCTTACATTAGTGTTCTGCATGTCTAGTTCCAGCATGAAACGAATGGTTTGCAGGGAAGAATGCTGGATAGCTTCTCTTGCTCTAAGTCTTCAGAGCATGGCTTTATATTATTTTATTTAATTCAAGTACCAGACATACCAAAATTCAAAGGTAAGTACCCAAAGCCAAATATAAATGTTTTGGGGGTTATTTCACTTTGGATTATCCATGCCTCTGTTTCCCTCCACTGGAGCAAATATTCAACAGATGACTGTATGTAAAGAAGTTAGAGAAAACAGATGTATATAAGGCAAAAAGGGAAAAGCAAATTACAGTCATCAGTATGCAGTCAGACATGTGTTTGCTCACTTAAAATACAATGCTGTCCAGCAGCAGTACTTGCTTCTCTGAGAGTAGACTAAATGATAACAATTTCAACAAACATCTGAGAACCTTTGGCATTCAAGGCACTATGCCACACACTGGGGATACAAAGATAAATAAAATAAGATTCCTGGTATCAAGTCTCTTAGAGTTTAGCTGCTAAAACTGACATAGTTCAAAAATAGCCTATATAATATTGAAACAACCCCCTGATCCAAGGAACAGTTAAACTAGGTACACTTTTAATGAAGGAATGCCATTTCAACATAGTACCCACCACTGAACTCAATGGTTAAAGCTTTCCTTTCTAAGCATAAAAACAATGAAATCTAAAATTAGTCAATAAAAATATAAAGTCTTTTTTAAAAAGTCATATTTAATAGATAAAACCAGGTTAGAGCTAATTTTTATTATACAAAATGTTAAAATATAACATATTTGAACTCACTTTTGTTCCAGGAGGCAATCCTTCTAGTTGTTTAGGTTTTATAAATGTTCGATGATGCTGTGTCTTATAATCCATTTTCTCCTTGCATGTCAAAAATTGCAGTCTACATTTTGTACAACGATGTATTCCTTTTTTTCTATTGAGAAACAGAAGAAAGGAAAAATAACTTTTATAACCACAACATTCTGTGTCCTGGAACTACTCTAACTTAATTTTAATGAAAGTTTATAATTTCTTAACATAGATAGTATTTTTTAAAACTTATATTACTATCAAATGTATTTGTTACTATATAGAGTCAAACATAAAAGTTCTATTAACAGGTTCAAATAGAAGTTATACCAAATGTATGAAAGCTTTTAATTATAAACTTAAATTATTTAAAAACATGATACTATGAAAATGAGCTAACCATGTTTTAATTTTAGAAAATGTCAAAATCATTTTAAAATTTTGCTATTTTCAATTATTTGACAAGTTGGTAAAGTAAATTACACCCTCTAAACTCAAGTAAATCTAACTAGATATTTCAAAGGTTAAGTTACAAAAATGGTTATATAAAGCAATGTTGTCCAATAAAACTTCCTGCAATAATGAAATGCTCTAGAGCTTTGCTGTTCAACATGGTAATTACTAGCCATATAATGGTTACTGAGCACTTGAAACGTGGCAAATGAAAGTGAGGAGCTAAATATTTTAAATTTTATTTAATTAATTTACACAGGTAATTGTGGCCAGTGGCTACTACACTGGACAACATAGATACGGAGGCATAAAATATAACTGATCATAACCTATGTTTCAGTTGAAAACTCCCTGAGTTCCTACTAATATCCTGGTCCTATCACATTCTACAGATGGGAAATAGAACCCAAGAGAAATCTAAGTCCCTCTCCCATAGCTAGATAATAACAATGCTAGACTCCCTGATTCAGTGTTCTTCCTACTGTATAATATCAACTGAAACCTTTACACACTTATTCTCAATAATATAAAAAATATATTTCATATACATATGCTTATAGTATATAGAAATTTAGAATAACACATGCAAAATATCTTCTTCAAAGCTGTATCTCTGCCAGATACATCAATATTTCCCTTTAAATACAACCAACTCTTCATAAAATTTAAGGTAATACTTCTCTGAGGTAATTTACAGAGAAGTATCTAGCAAAGTTACTAGCACACAGCAAACATTTCATTAAAAAAAAGCCAGACATAGAAATACAATATCACATATTCAGCTGGGTGTAATGCTCATTCCTGTATTCCCAGAATTTGGAAGGCTAAGGCAAGAGGATTTCAAGTTTGAGACCAGCCTCAGCTACTTAGCAAGACCCTGTCTCAAAAAATGAAAAGGGCTGGGGATATAGCTCAGTGGTGAAGTATACTTGGGTTCAATTCCCAGTACCCTCCCCCCGCAAAAATCATATGTTCTCACTCATACATTCAAGATAAAAAAGTTGATCTCATGGGAAGTATATAAAGTGGTCACTAGAGGCTAGGAAGGGTGCAGGGATAGGGATGAGGGAGATCAGACACTGGAAAACAAAACACTTTGATAGGAAGAATAAGTTCTAGTGTCCAACAGCACAGCAGGGTGACTATGTTTATAATAATTTATATATTATTATAAAGAGCTAGAAGAGAGTTATGTGAATGTTTCCAACACAAATGATAAAAATGTTTGAGGGAAATGCTAATTACCTTAATTTGAACTTATACATTGTAAACATGTATTGAATTATAACTCTATTTCCAATAAATATGTACAATTGTTATATGTCAATTAAAATTTTAAAAAAATAGAAAATAGTTCTTCACAATGTCCAAAGCAATATGTAAGAACAACATGTTAGAATAATTTTAGCTGTATCTTAAGACTAGCAGTGTAGTGCACTATCTTATATCATAGATATAAGCAACTTAACACAAATTCACTTATAAAATATTCAAAGAGAGGAGGAAAAAAGAGAGAAAAACTTGGCCAAGAAACAGATACCAGAACAACAGGACAGAACAAAAGTTCACTAGAATTCATTTCCCAGAACTCTTTACTAGAATCACTTACTAGTTTACCTCATCCAGCTTCATGATTTTAAATACCACCTACCCAAATGCTTATTTGGCAATATTACTTGACATCTTATATGCTTCTCAAGTCAACATGGACAAAACTAAACTCTAGGTTTCCTATATCTCTCTTCTACCATCCTAAATCTGTTCCTTGCTCAGTTTTCTCCATAGCTTAGAATATTAAAACTCCATTCTTATAAATGCTTAAGACAAAAAACTCAGTGTCCCCTCCTGCCACCCCTCTCTCTTTTTAACACATTAATAAAACCTGCCAACTTCACTTTCAAGACTAATGATAACATTCCTATTTGTCATTACCTCCAACCACTGCTACCATACTGGGGCAAGTTACCCAGACTATGGTTTAAAAAAAAAAAAAACTTCTATCTTCCTTTCATGTCTTTTTCTGCCCTGTGATCTATTCTCTCCATGGTTGTTGGTAATTCTTGAATTATGCTAGGTCTCTCACTTAAAACCTTCCAGGAGCTTTCCAAAGTCCTGACTCTGAGTCCACACAAATTGGCCTGCATTCTATTGCTACAACCTTATCTCCTACAATTCATCCTTCTGTTAGTTAACTCTGCTCCAGCTTCAATGGCCTCCTTGCCAATCTTATTAGTAACTCTGGTTTATAATCACTTCATTGCCTACATAATGTTACCTCTCCCACATGGCTTACTCCTTAATTTCCTTTGAAGAGGCCCTTTAATGCCCATGCTGTATATAAAAGAGCAAACCCTTCTCCCCAGTGCTTGGCACTCCTTATTTTCCACATTTATTTCCTACCCACAATTCTTATCACCAGCATATACAAACACACATTCACACAAATTTATTATCTTTCTCCATTACAGTACCAATTTCTAAATCATACTGCTATATAATACCTAAAAGAGGTCCTGACATACAGTAAGGCATCCTAAATAAATATTTGTTGGATGACTAAATAGTGAAGCAGAAAGCAAGAGACTAATGCAGAAAAATACATGAGCGGCAGGTACAATTTAACTAGTTCAAATGACTGCTTACTTCATTCAATGCACATGTATCCAAAATCCTGAGACATAAAACATCAATGTATAATTCCCTGAGGTGGACTCAAGTCTTATACATCTCTGATGTTATGTACATATGCATTTTAATGTGCTAAGGGTGATGAAGATACAGTATCACAGTTTTTAATAACAACAATGTTCAATCAAAGATATAATGATCTATTCAGAGTATAGAAAAATAACTGTACTGAATTTTTTGAGAGTCTTGAGGGATTTAAGGGTAATTCTTACTGTATGTAATTTCTACCTTTAGATCTAATGCCAATGTAAAATCAACTCCATGACAGCAGTAAAAACTAGTGCTCTAAAGTCATGTTCTGTCTTTGCCTTTTATGAGACAATGCAACATTAGGCAAGTTACTTTCACTAAAACCCTGTTTCCTCATTTATAAAACATATATAGGTTGTGAGGATTAAGTACCCTGATACCATATGGTGATTACTATATGTTAACTGCTTATTGTTTTATCTAATAAGCTTTTTTAATATCAGAAATTTTTAAATTATTTCATAAAAGTCATATAAACTGGGTTGTTTGCTCTAAAATTACTCAAGACATAACAATATAATCTTTTAAAGAAACAATTACAAGTGAGATCTTCAACATAATAAAATGAGACACAGAATCAACAATTTTTATTACCTGATATTGTACTGTCATCTGTTAAAAGTTTATAATTCTACTCAGTGAAGGTTTCCCAGTGTTTCATAAATAAGTATACAAATAATAAATACATTGGAGGATGCCTGATGATCCTTCTTTCTTACTAATAGATTGCCCTATCTTTACTGCTGGCTATCTACTTCCCAGACACACCAAAACAAAAATTTTAAAAGTTAGGAACCCATGGCAAGTCAAGATGGCTCCAGGCATGAAGGTTTGATTTTAAACAACATAGCCTAGGCTGGTGAAACAACTTAGTAGCACATGCTCAGCATGTGCAAAGTCCTGCATTCAATGCCCTACACCACAAAAAATAAATAGAATACATTGTACACCCCACACACTGGATCCACACATCTTATCATTATTTTCATGTCTATAACTCAATGTAGAGCTTAGAAAAGCATCTGGGGAAAGTTACATTAAAAAGCATCAAAATAAAATAGTTTATACCTTACTCTCCCTTTTAAAATTAAAGGCTAAAGATGAAATACAAAATACGAAGGACAATGTTTCCCAAACTCTTTATCAAGAAATGTTAATAGGTATGTTCAAAAAAAGTGTTCAGTGGTCAAATAAGTTTGGGAAATGATACATACTATATCTCTTGTTTGGAGATTTACGATGTCCATTAGCATATTAAAAGCTCTGAAAAGTCCTGTTTTAAAAAACAGACAAACAAAACTGTTTAATTTTTTAAATCCAGGCATTTACCAAATTTATTTACCAGTGACAATACTGGGAGAACCCCTATTAACACCTGTTGGAATACTGTTGGGGGACCATCAAATAAAAGATCTTTCCAGAACTTCTCAAGGATGAGTGGTATCCCAGTCACAACACCAGCAATCACAAATTCATTTGGAAATGCTACTTTTATCATCTTTCCCAATTAAAAATTACTACCTGATTTCATGATTATCTAACAACTGCATCACATAGCAAGGTGAGTACCAATGGTGAATAAATTGGTGTGCCAGTTTAATTCATAATACGGAAATGCTTAATGAGTTGGAAAAACCTGATTATATGATCAGGTGCAATAAATCCATTAGGTTCTGATTTTGACAAAAATACTGTTGTATCAACATTTTTAGCATAAACAGGGATAATTTAAGTGCTTCAGGAAAAAAAACAATAAGCATAACATCAGAATTCCAAGCACTAATGCTGAGTTCCAAAAATTACACAGCAGAACTGGCAGAAGTAATCCAGGAAAGAAGTTAGGATCTAAACACAGTTCTCTGGCAGAATTCATACATCAATCTATCAACAGCTTCCTTTGCCTTGTAGCTGTGAAGGATGAATCTAGGTCAAGGACAACACATTTTCTCATAATAACAGAGCTTTAGAAAGTGGAAATAAAGTTTGAAAAGGAATAGGAAAACAAGGTTATGTATCCACAATCTTTTTTTTTCTCAGTTCAAAGTAATATTCCCCCCATCCTGCTTCTTGAAAACTCCTTCAAAATCATTCCCAGATCTACTCTTAGGACCTAACTATCTGCCACTTGCTTATTTCACTCACCTTCTCTCTTGTTTTTTTCCCCCTCAATTCTTGGTTGCCTATTTCTAATCATTTTTCACAATTTTATTTATGGTCTTTATTTATGGTCTACACCATCATTGGAAAGGAGGTAAGGAAAGAACTGGAAGTTTCACAAATAATTCAACATAAATTATAAATTTAATTGGCTTATTTGGAACAACTCTGCTTCATTTGCAGAATAAAACTAATCAGTGTTTCAAGACTTAACCTGTTTTTTCATTAAGATAATATGAACAAACAGGAATTAGAAAATCTCACCTAATGTTTCATATAATGATCCATATAGGGTGTTTTGATTTTAATAACTTTGAGGCAAAAAGGACACAGCAAGTTCTTAGTGTTTTTATGGGATGTTCTAAAGTGAGTTTCCATATCAGAAAATGATGATGATCTATAATTGCAAACCTAAAAATAGAAAGAAGGTTTTGTTTGTTTCAAAAATTTATAACTGATGTGCAATTACAAAGCAAATAATGGATCATTTGTTTAGAAGAACACTGTGTACTACTACTCTTGCTGATGCCTATACACCGAAAATTTCCACTAACAGAAACACCAAAAAAAAAAACCCAGAAATTATCTTTCAAAATTAAAGAATTCTTCTCAAAACATAACTAGGTTGTGTGCTTTTTAGCAGATCGTTCATCTATCACTGCCTTGACTGAAATTTTCAAGTTTTGGCACCTCCTGTCCTATAAAGTGCTTTTTCTGCTACAAAAACAGCACTCTTCTTTAGACTGTAAATAGACCCCAAACTATGGTTGTGGCAATCAATCTTTTATTTTTTTGTCTTCCTATTCCTTCAAATTCTGGAAAAATACCGGTCACAAAACATTAGCTAGGGTTCTTTATAACTAACAGCATTTCAAATTTCCCTTGTATACACCTACATTCTTCCCTATATGGTAAGACATGTCCATCTGTATGTCTAGCTGGGCTCTTCTTTGACTACCACAGATGTAAGCAAGCAACAGTCTGTGGGCCAAATGCAGCTCACTGCCTACCCCTCATATAATGAATGAGTTATGCCTTCCACTAATAAATTATTTATAAGAGGGACTTTAATTTTGGTAACCAATTTACCTAAATGATTAAAGAATAAAACACTGATATATTTTATGACACATGAAAGTTTTATGGAATCAAATTTCAATGTCTATATATAAAATTTTATTGGAACATGCCCTTGTACTACTATGGCAGAGTTGCTTGTTTCCAACAATGACCGTAAACCATTAAAACCTGAAATATTTCATGAAAAAAATGTATTGACCTCTGAGTTAATGGGCTTAAATCTTGTAGTTAAAACACAAACAAACCACTTAAAAGAACACAATAAAAATGTGTATGTACCTGGCAGATACATGGCATTTCACCAGGTTTATGATTATCCTTCATATGTTGTAAAAGAACATGTTCTGTTTCAAATGATAATTCACAGATTTTACAAATGGCTAAAAGTGAGAGGGGGGAAAAGGTATTACATTTTAAGATATAAAAAATTATTTTACAAATTTATATAAATAGTGGTAGTATCAGCAGCAGCAGCAGAAATGATCAATCATATAGTTTGTTAACTCTTTGCCAAGCACATTCCTAAACACTTAACCTAAATTAACTCACTTGATTCCTATAACAGCATATGAGGAAGGCATTTCTATTATCCTTATTTTCCAAGAGTTCATGTCTCAATTCTTATAGCTATAACAAAAGGAGGATCTGGTATTTAAACTCAAGCTACTTAGCTTCAAAATCTGATTTTAACTACAACCGTAGTTACTTAAAGTTTAAATGAAGAACACTGATTTCGCATTTGATATATATGATTTGAGGCTTCTGAATCCCCAATATGTAATGCCCAGATTATGCCAAGGCAACTACTATAATGAATTACTTGCCAGAGGGACTTTAATTTTAGTAACAAATTTTATTTCAAAATTTCTAAAAGTTAAAACTTAATTTTTTCATTTTGCCCCCAAATTCCAGAGTCTATTTCTTATTTTTCTTACAGAGTTACTCTGGTTTTCTCAGTGTTTCTATCTTCAAATTCAATAATATTCAACATTTAAATGAAACTGCAAATTACTAGAAAATTCATGGGGCCTATGTGTACTTTCAATGTGACACTGCAGCTGAAATGGTGTGGGAAACTGACGGTAGCAGTGCTGGCAGTTGGAGTGGTTTTCCCAGCTTTCACTGCTCTGCTTCTCAAGTTCCAAATGATGTTTCATGTGGTTCATAAACCTATAAATGATTGTCAACAGGTGCAAAAATTCAGATTTAAAAACAAAATCTCACCAATAAGTCTCTGAGTCTTAATCTTAAAAATACCAAGTATTACTCAAAATCCAAAATGTCTTCAAAGTCCTCTAGAAAAGAGTATATTTTAAATATTGCCTTTTCAGTGAATTTTTTTTCAAATTTATTTCAAAATAATCAAAATATCACTCATTTTCTAACTCAATCATTACTTCAGATTATTTTTTAAAATTTAAGGTAAAAGAGCAGGCTTATTTTTTACACCTTAAATACTATTTTTAGTTTAAAATAAAACACTGAAAGAAAGAAAACCCTACCACCAAAAGCAGCCAGAGTCATGAGAGAAATCTTTTAAGACTGTGAAGACATATAATAGATTCCAGCTGCTTGAAAGACAAATTACTGGTATTTTTACTTGTGTCTTGGTTTCTAAATGCATGTAATAGCAATTTTAATGCCTACAATTACAAGAACTTTTTTTTAAATGATACTGGCTTACTGTTAGCACATACTGTTTATTTTAACTTGCAGACTGTGCCCTTTATAAAAAAGGTCCATTTTTCAGTTTTACATTCTGCTATTTCAGCTTCCCTAAAAGGCTCCTTATGAAAAGGAACTATGACCTTCAACAGCAGAGAGTGTAGTATAAATGAGAATACTTATTTAGAAGAGCTTACTGAAGCTTTTTGCTGAATTTGAAAATAAAAGTTATTCAATCAAAACAACAATTTTTGGACTGGTCAGCTGTTTACAATTACTCATTTTAAAGCCCTATAAGAAATAATCTTGCAACTATTAACATTGATGATAATGTGATCAATCTGGATAACTATCATCAAGAAGGTTATAACATATATCTCTTTTTTTACACCTCTACCACACTACTCTTTACAGCAAGTTATGATACACCTTAAAATATCTTTCTTCTTTGGTTTTAACACAAGCTCTACAACACCTACCAAAAAAGTCCTAGTCTTGGTTAAGTATTTACATATGAAAAGCCAATATCTTTTAGCTCAAAATCATAAGCACTTAAGTATATTTATATAAAGAATCCATTAATCAGCTAGTTATTTTTCTCAATTATTAAATAAGCCCAATCTGGAGTTCATATTTTTCAAATGAACAGTTGGAAATGGGAGAAACTAAAAGGGCAAATTTCTTGGAATCATGTTCACAGAATAAAATATACCTGTTTTCATTGATAAGTAAGGGGTAAAATACTAATATCACAGTATGATAATAACAGAACAGAGTTGTAGAAATATTGAGCTGTACGTTTCTTACCATCCTTGAAAAATAATTTGCCTTCCCAGCTTTACTGGAAAAATTAAAAGCAATGTTATATAATACACTTAATTTGGTTATGAAGTACTTTACTTTAAGGTTACATTTATCAGATAACCAATATATTTTAAATGCTTAATCACTGGATGTTATCAAATGGAGCATGCTGAAAATTTCTAAATATTCTGATAATATAGACCTATGTCTCCTGAAATAATTCCTGAAAAAAGGAATTTCCCATTTTCATGTTTGATATGAATTTGAAATGGCTAATCTTAAAAGCAAAAAAAACCTTGTTGCTCAAATAATTTGTAATATGATATGTGTCATATTTACTTTGAACAAGGAGCTTAAATCAGTGAATCACACTTCTATGCTTATCATTGCATCTATTTTTTAAATATATATTTTTTAGTTGTAGTTGGACACAGTACATTTTATTTATTTATTTATTTTTTTGTGGTGCTGAGGACAGAACCCAGGGCCTCACAGGTGCTAGGCAAGCGCTCTACCACTGAGCCACAACCCCAGCCCTCATTGCATCTATTAACATGATTTCTGACATATTTTACTATTAAAATGGTAAAAATATGTAAATAGGTGGTAGAGTTCTATTATAGTACTGTTTCAGTGTTATATGTCAAAGCACAACTTCCCCTTTGTTAAAGAATGGGGATCACTACCTCTTGATGGCAGTTAACAGTGTCACAGAGGAGGTAAAACAATGAGAAAATTCATATGATATAAGATATGGGAAAGAACTTTGAAAAAGTTCTACCATAAAGCAACCATTAATGATTATTATAGGAGCATATAATAGAAGACAAGAAAACAAATAAATGCTGGGCCCAGACGTGAAAGTACATGCTTAAAAATGCTACTAGTGATAGTCATAAGGAGTGAATGGAATATACACATATATATGTATGTTTGTACACACAAACACACACATATCTTGTCTAAGTACACTGATATCTGCAACTTACTTTGAAATTAATTTAAAAGTCAGATAGTCCGAAGGAAGAAAAATATGATAAAGCAAGTACAGTAAAATATTAAGAATAAAATAAAAGTTGTAAGTGTAGAAGTGTCCAATAAGACTTAAATTTTTGATGAGTATTTGAAAATTTTTATAATGAAATGATAGAAAGTACCTTATATACTATAAATGTCATGCCATATAATCAATGAAAAATACCATTCATTATATCTTGTTATTTTGTTCTTGTTACTCACTTACATAAGATATCTTTATAGTATGTCATGTAACGCAAAAATTCCAAAGTAAGTTTCTAAAATTTAAAACATTTGTGTACACCTCTTAAAAAATTCATTGTGAATGAAATCTCTAATTGTTAAATGTGTCAAATTATAAAATCAAAGCAGACACATCTCCTAGAAATGGTATATCTTTAAAACACATTGCTTTTGGCTGGGCTTGGTGGCACATGCCTATCATCCCAGGGGCTTGGGAGGCTGAAGCAGGAGGATCTCGAGTTCAGAGCCAGGCTCAGCAAAAGTGAGGTGTTAAGCAACACAGTGAGACACTATCTCTAAATAAAATACAAAATAGGGCTGGGGATGTGGCTCAGTGGTTGAGTGTCCCTGAATTCAATCCCTAGTAACCCCATCCCCCAAAATAGATCACTTTTCCCACTAGGTAAATGTTCTTAATATGAATTGAAAGCTTTGAGCATTAAGATTAGCATAAAGAAGTTCAAAACTGGACACTTTTGAAGTGCTTTCTCCTATTACTGAAGAAAAATAAAATGTAAACTACCTAAAGATTCACTGCTAAAACAAATGAACTTATTTTTTTATTTTAAGTTAAAATAAACTTTGTACATCTTAAGAAATGTGAAAGAAATACAAATAAGTAGATCCTGGTGTCAAATTCTAAAATACAAGAAATGACACAAGCTTTTCAACAACAAACAAACAAACAAAAAGTCTGCCTTTGTCTACAGTAGAAAGTATTAGAATTGTTTATCTAGAATAGCATAGAAAATGTAACCTAAAGATACAACATTTATATTTGTAGGATATCAATTTTCAAATAGAAATAAAAATAAATATTTACATACCTAATATTATTTTTTAGAATTTTCAAGCAACTGAAGCATTTAAAGGTTGTGTGAGTCTTCTGTTCTTCCTGGGCATCTCTTTCATGTTTTCCATAATAAAAGTCATTAACTAACATGATCAATTTTCCTTTCTCTGAATCAATAGTCTTATTTGTATTTGCTGTATTTGAAAATTCTGTTTTAGCCAGTCCCAAAAAGTTATTTATCATTTCTGGACAACAATACTGAAAGAGAAAAAATTAGAAGCCTTATTTTAAAAAAAAAAGCAAAATTATTCTGTGGTTACAAGTAAGGTCAGGCTATGTAAAACTCTGCTTGGTAATACATCTGGAAAAATAGTCACCAAAAATTTGTGGTGCACAAACATATTCTAAAAAACTCAAATGACAAACACTTATTGTCTTAATAAACAAAAAAAAATTTTCAAAAAGAAATGAAAACCCTTAAACAGGACTTGGCTATAGATGTAATAACCATTCCTTTGCAATTTATCTGTTCAGGTGTAACTATTTAATAATAATTTGTTGCTTGGTCCAAAATTATTCATTTCACATCTATTTCGAGAGTACAGAAAGAAATATTTCATATGCCTTGATGTATATTTTTAATTATCAAGTAACACACACAAAAAATGTAAAACCTTAATGGAACTAGACTTTGACCCAACTAACCTGCTATTTCTTAGACTCCAGGTACTAGAAAAGGTATGGAACACAAAGATATATAAGACTAATCTTCCTTCTTAAAAAAAAAAAAAAAAGAAAGAAAAAAATCCACTTTTTTACATTAGGTATAAAAGAGAAGTGTTTTTACATCTTAAAACCTAGAATGCTAAATATCTGAAGAGGAAACTTACCTCATCAGGAGTAAAATCACAATGTCACATAAAATGATTTTAATATGGAATTTTTTCATATATGAGCTTTTCTTTTTCTTTTTCAACAAGATAGAACTAATTCTATCTTTTATTTATTTATTGCACATAACATTCAGTTGTATATTTTTACTTAAAGGGAAAGCTCAGGAAGATGTGCATTATAATATTTGTTAAAATGCTAATTCCTGGGACTCACTTTAGAACAACTAAGCTACAATGTCCAGAGGTAGGGCCTAGAAGTTAATATATTATCTATTTTTTGATAGTTGTAGATGGACAGCATGCCTTTATTTTATGTTTATTTCTATGTGGTGCTAAGGATTGAACCAAGTGCCTCATACATGCTACACAAGAGATCTGCCACTGAGCTAGAGCCCCAGCCCTAGAAGTTATATTTTTTAACAAGCGTTAATTCTTTTACAACTTAAGTGTTTTCTATATGTGTTATGTGTTAAACTGGCATCAACATAAGAAAATTTTAAACTCTTAATACACCTATTTCATTTCTAAGATAACAACATCCACTTCTACCACATGTAAAATGTTAGACAACATTTGGAACACTCTGTATTACAAGGGACAGTGGGCCTTTCTGGTCCAAGACAGACTTACAACATTTCTTTCAAGGTTGCATTTTACTTATTTTACTTATTTTGTTTTACTTATCAATTTATAAATTTGAAAAGAAATAACACACACACATACACAAAAAATCTAAAATAGACACAAAAAAAATACTAAGTAAAATGGGCCACAAATAAGTGGTATAACTAACCTATGTTAAGGAGTTGAGGTTTCACCCATATGCAAAATTAGGACAAATAGATTACTTCTCTAATACAACATGAATCTCTGTAGTCTTCCATTCAGAATAAATTATAATTGAAATAGAAATACAACATAAAAAGGGAGGTAAGAAAGGTTTTGCTATTTATGTTCCTATATTCTTCTTGCAATATCACATAATATCTGAGAGCTCAAACTTAGGAAATTCAGACTATTTCTAAGGAGTTTTACAAGACTAAGTTCCTTCTTTTAAAAAAAATGCTACTTTCTACTTTAAGGATAAATGAAGAAAAACATGGTAGGGAATAAAACAACTAGCATTATTAGAAAAATTACTCAAAATGTGTATCTTCTTACTACTACTAATATGTATCACTGGCACCATTTTGACAAACAAAACTCTTCACTTATTTGAAGGATTCCTTGGAGGAAGATCTCAAACAATGAGAAGTTATAATGCACAAAAATAAATAATAGAGAAAAGTCTTCCTAATAAGAAATGCAGATTATTTTGTGTCCTAAACACAAGATCTGGCTTTTAGTAGAAGTTATTCTGAGTCATATTTAGCACCTGATTATTTTCTAAAATCTACAAAATACTTTATGAGAGAGTATGTTGCAAGGTTTATATTCTCCAGAAATGTCTAATTTGAAATTAAAGTTGATCTAGAGTAATAAATTACAATATATATATATAACATATAATCAATTACTTGCTGTTCTTTTTTTTTCTTTTACAGAAAAGACAGGATCAGATTTTTAAAAATTAACATACAAATCTTGTTCATAGTAACTTTAAAAAATTGTTTTTTAATTGTAGTTGGAAACTATACCTTTATTTTATTTATTTTTATGTGGTGCTAAGGATCGAACCCAGCGCTTCACACGTGATATATGAGTGCTCTACAGTGAGCCACAACCCCAGCCCTCACAATAACTTATTTTTAAGCAATATTTAAGATCCCTATGAAAAACAGCTGAATAATAAACTGCTGACAACCAAATGTGGACAATGGCTATAGTGAATGAGGGAGAAGGGAAGGAGCAAAATAGCCTACAGGAGGAAAAAAAAAGACAGGCAAGAAAGAAACTTAAGAAATGAGCACTAATGACAGTGAACTATGGTCCAAAATCAACTGGTTATCTTTTGTTCAGCTCCCGAACCCTTTTAGTTCTCACCCTTTACTACAACCCTTCACACAGCCTTTATTTTCCTGGGCTGGCTAGTCTACAAATATTAAATGTCTTTAATGCTATTCTCATCTTTACGTTTCCCAATACATAGGTCATCTTCCATAGCTTTGTTAGTGCCCTAAAAATTTAGGTAGAATTTTCAGAGCAAAGAATATGGAATGCAATTTTTAAATAGTAAAATAGAACTTCTCATACAAACATCCTACATAAGTCAACATTTCCCCACTTATAGGAATTCATCCAAAAGCCACAACAACCAAATTCCACAAACCCGATTTTCACTGAAACTTAGATCCAGAGAAAATCCAGAGGCCACAATATACAAAAGCACTACCCAAAGCATCCAAGAAATAAAGCATGTAGTCAGAAGGAGATCAAAGACAAAAGAATCCAAAAGATCTTAGAAAGTGTCAGTAAAGGGAGCTGGGAATATAGCTCAGTGGTACTGCACTTGCCTAGCATATGCAAAGACCTAAGTTTGATCCACAGCACCATAAAAGAAAACAAACAAACAAACATACAAAAAACACCACCACCAGCAACAACAACAGAAAAACAGAAATATGACAATTTAAATATATATCCTGAAAGAGGTGACATGATAGGCATATCCTGAAGTGCAAGGATAGATAGATAGATGATAGATAGATAGATAGATAGATAGATAGATAGATAGATAGATAGATAGATAGATAGATGATAGATAGATAGATAGGCAGGCAGGCAAACGCAGATATAGAACCTGGTCAAGAGCATGGCAGAAGAAGTAACCCAGACCTACTTTGGAAAAGGAAAGCTGAAAAGGCAGTGCTATAGAAAGAAGCAGACACACACACTGCATTTTCAGGAAGTCTTCTGCCAAGCAAAGAATTATATAACCCAACTAGCAGGCTGTGAGACTATACTAGAAATCTAGGCTCTCATCTAAACAAAAATACTTTCAGATAAAAGGAGGCTAATAAAAGGAATATATACAATTCTAACAAAACATCAGGAAAATGTTATCCTTGAGCAGATGTAAGAAGAGACAGCAAAGCTGAGGTGATGTGTCCCCATGTGGGTTGCTTTTAAATCTCTCTAGAGCCTATACTCTAGTCCCAGGCCCATGGAGCCCACAAGAAACTATCCACTGTTTGAGGGTACCTTCTTCTCCATCCTACCCCCTGAGGCCATTGATGTAAGTGACCTCTGAACAGTCTCACACAACCAAGAAGTTTTCTGTCATTCAGTGACCAACCAAAGCCTGTTGGGGCAACGTTTGGAGCTCCAGGCCCAGGTGTGGGGTAAAGCAGCCACACAATTAACAAAGAATATAACACTGCACCAGGTCTTTCTGTGGCTGCCCCAGCACAAGACTGGTCTCTTGCTCAACTTCAATCAGGATCCCTCACCAACAACAGGTCATCTCTTAGACCTGGAAATCTGTCATCTCTACCATGAAGCCTGGATGACTTTAAACAATTGTTGACCAGTCTGACACTTCATGATCCTAACATCTCTGGTCCCAGTAAGATTGCTAAAGCACTGCATGATGTTGCTGAAAACTTAGACACTGGGTTCTGAGAAGGGGAAAAAAAGAGGCTGAATACCTAGGTTTCCTCTTCCTCTTCCCTGTGCACAAACATAAAACATGCCCTTTCTACAGAAATAAACTTGCTTTAGAATCCCACCTCACCCCCAGAGAGAGATAAAGAAGTAGCACATCAAGGGAAAAAGGACAGGGAAAAATGAATAACAGAGAGTTAAGATAAATTAGAAACAAGGATAGTAGTAAACAGATACTGCAAAATAAAAAAAGGGAAAGAGAGGCCAGTAATGAGAAAAGCAAGGTTTAAAAAAAGAGAGATTAAGATTAGAGAGAAAGTGACAGATATAGCATGCAAAGAAAAATTCATTTTGGACATACAACTGTATGGAATAAATATTTTAAAATATAATTCAGGAAAACTGTGCTAAAACAAAGGAAGACACAAATATAAAGTCAAAAGAATACACTGTACACTAGAGAAGACTGACTCAAACTTTCCATAGTAAGTTATGTCACTATAAAATTATTAATCTTAAAAATATTCGTCTAATATAGATAGATAGATAGATAGATAGATAGATAGATAGATAGATAGATAGACTGGGATGTAGCTCAGAGGTAAAGTGCCCCTAAATCCCCAGTATCAAAAAAAAAAGAAAAAGAAAAAGAAACTTATTACTTTCTAGATGAGACCCTCTGCAATTTAGTGAGACCTTGTTGCAAAAAAACAACAACAAAAAAAAAAGAACTGGAATGTAGTTCAGTGGTAAAGAGCCCCTGAGATCAATTCCCAGTACCAAAACAAAAAGTAACAAAAAACAAACAACAACAAACACTGAACACTAGAATCAAAAACAAAACACTTTTTGAACATTTTAAAATGTTAAGGATACATTCATGATACAGTTATGAAAGCTAGATTCTTCTGTTTCACAAATATCAGCTAAGTAATGAAAGATATGGATTGAGATGTGATTATATATCTAGGACAGAATAAGTGAAGATAAGGATATGTAAAAAGTTTTATCAGTGGATACTAAACTACAGTTAGATAGGAATACAAGTTCTGGTATGCTATTATTACATAGTAGGGTGTCTATAGATAATAATAATGCACTGTACACTTTTAAAAAGCCAGAAAAAGGGAGTGGGGATTATGGATCAGTGGTACAGTGCTCACCTGGTGCGAGTGAGGCACTGGGTTCAATCCTCAGCACCACATAAAAATAAATGAATAAAAATAAAGACATTGTGTCCACCTACAGCTAATTTTTTTTTAAAAAAAAGCCAGAAAATTTAAAGTTTTCACCATAAAGAATTGATAAGTGTTTGCAGAGTAAAACATTAAACAATGGACACATATCAAAGCATTGTACCCCATTAATATGTAAAATTTTATGCTTTATGTACCAGTCAAAATTAATGTAAATAAAGACTAAAATTATAATGAATACTCTGGAAAAGTTTATATGACAAGCAAATAATTTACTTATTATTTTTAGTGTACCTCACTATCTATAGTATATCTTACTATATCATACATGTATTTTCAAATTTCTACCTAATAGTAAAGAAAACAACCTACAGACATTTTTGCTAAAGAAAAAAAAGTATTCATCAGCACTTGGGCTTTACTATAAGAGGTATGGTTAGAATACCAATTAACTAATGATACAATGAGAAAAATGTCTAACTTTAAGAAATTCCTAAAGAATAAATGAAATAAGGTATTTATTTAAAGCTTAGTTTTATGTTTGACACATGGAATCAAATAAATTATTATAGGATATTTTAATATTTTTCCATTGGGAAAAAAACATTAACTGTGATATAATGAACTTTGATTTATCAAAAACTTCTATTTAAGTTTTTTTAAATTATTGATCTAAAAATTACTTTATTTTATGGAAATTATATTAAATTTTAACTGAAATATAAAAATATAAAAGCTAAAATGTAAAAAAAGTCCCGAGTTTTCTATTTTTTAATTTTTATGATCAACACATTATATTTATACATTTTTGAAACAATGTGATTTTTACATTTTTATGATGCAATTGTGTGAACACAATCAAAATCCTCTTCTAATATGAGATATAGAATGCATTACTGTTAATTATACTCACCCTATTATGCCATAGAACATAAGAATTTGCTGTGCCTATCAAACTATAACACTGTACCTGGTGACCAACCAATTTCTATTCCCTTCCCCCTCTACTTGTCCCCATCTCTGATGACCTCTAGTCTATTTGATTTCTATGAGATCAACTTTTTAAAACTGCCCACTGAGTGAGATCAAGTAGTATTTTTCTTTCTGTCCCTGAAACTCTCCAGTTTTAAACATGTCCTTCCTAGATTTGTGACTATGCTTTGAGACTTCATTATTATAAACACATATATTATTCAATTGCATTCAATTTAGTTAAATAGTATTTCTTACACATTGTCCCAGTTTATCTATTATAGAGATACTCTCCTTTCATAAAATGTTACAGTGTTCCATTACATAAATCTTTTAATATTTTGGTTATTTCCAGTACAAGTAATCACAAATAATGCTATAACATGTGAAAGTCACACTTGGAAGAAAGTTGCCAATCTCTCCAGGCCCAGAAGTGTGTATGTTTTGCATGTTGAATTGATTCTATTTTGTATACAGACTGTATGCAAAATAGAGGGGAAATAAGAACATTCATGTCTACTTCTATATGTGGAAAGAAAATCAGGAAGGATATAAAACTGGCAACCAGGGCATAAGAGTCTGAGGTAAAGATTCTTCCCATACACACCTTCCTATTTTTAATTTTTAATAATGTGACTTTGTCACCTAGTAAAAATAAATAAATAAATAAATAAATAAATAAATAAATAAATAAATGTGACTAAGAGAACATAGTAGCAAGAGATCTTCCAAAAATGGTAGATTAGAGGCATTATACACTTGCCTGCATCTCCTTGAAACCAAATTAAAATAACTGTAACATAGTTGCTCACTGAGATGAATGACTATGAGAAAATACCAGGTTTCAACTGTGGATAGAGATTTGGAGAAGCCCAAATAAAATGGACTGTGGAAGACAGAATGAAACAAAATGCACCAGTGCCAATCCCAGGGAAGTATGCCCCAGAGGTAGAGAAGAAACAGAGTCCCAACAAACATGACTGGCATAGGATTCAGCCTCCTGCAGAAATATAGGCTAAGCAAACAACAGTACAGTTTGCATGTTGAATTGGCTCTGTAGAAGACCCCTGTACTTCTTTGCATATTCTCAGTTTTATAATTTGGAGCCATCTTAGAAAAGGTCCTATTGTCTGAGGTTACTTACTGCTTTAGCAATCAGCATATGCAGTAACAGAAGATGCTTCTCATTAGACCTGGCAGTTTGCCAGACGCAGCTCTCAGAGTCTGGGGAATAAGCAGTCACATGTAGCCAGGACTGGAAACACCAGAACCATGGACTGTGGATTATGCAGAACTCACCACCATCCCTTCCACCACAGATCTTTGAGACTCTATATCCTCTCTCCATCCTTGGGGGGCCATACAGGGATACTCCACAGAGCTAGTATTAGCTCTACCCTCCAAGTGCTAAGCTTTGAAGAGAAGATTTGGGGAGTTCCACATTCTGACATGCCATGATGTCAGCATCATCTCTGCTCTAGAAGTGCATAACACAAATAGCTCCAGAGAGAATTTGTTTCTAGGGAACTCTGCATTCCACACTAGCTCATTCTGGTGTACAAAGCAGCTGAGAGGTATTTCAACTGAATCAAGCCACAAATTACTACCATCAGTCAACTGACTAGTACCACAAAAGAAAGGAGTAAGCCCCAGTCTTTTCTCTGTCCAAGCAGCACACAGACTAAAGACAAAGAAATTCTCTGATCAGCACAGTCAAAGAGTTTCTATCCTTCCTGCTCACTTGGGGACCTGAGGGAAAAGAAAATATTCATTTTTTTTTATTCATAGTTTTACTTTTTTTTTTAAACTCAGGGGTACTTTCAAAACTGCACTACATACCCAGCCCTTTTCATTTCTCTTCAATACTGGCTATGAACCTGTGATCCTCCTGCCTCAACTTCCTGAATAACTGGAATTACAGGCATATACCACCACACCTGGCTTAAGTTTTTGTTGTTGTTATTATTTTTATGTGCTGTTTTGTGGTTATTTCCCTTTTTCCCTCTTATTTTTTTGATATTGGGGACTGAACTCGGGGACACTCGACCCCTTGGCCACATTCCCAGCCCTTGTTTGTGTTTTATTTAGAGACAAGGTCTTACTGAGTTACTTAGTGCCTTGCTAAATTGCTGAAGCTGGCTTTGAACTCTAGGTCCTCCTACCTCTGCCTCCCAAGTCACTGGTATTACAGGCATGTGCCACCATGCCTGTATTTTTCTCCTCTTTTTAATATGAAACATTTTTCTTCTCTTCCCTTCTCCCTTTTCTATTTTACTTTTCTCCAACTATATTTTATCCCTTTGATTAATTCTATTTTTATTATTTTAACTGTTTGTTATTTAATATTATTTTTTTTCATTCTTTTCATTTGTTTTGGTATTACTGTTTTTAGTTTTTGGATTTTACTTTATTTATCTATCTCATTTTTTTCTTTCTTCTTTGTTCCTCTTCTTTTTTTTCAGTGATTGAGATTGAGTCTGATTGTGTTGAACACATCAGCTGGGTGCTCTGCCACTGAGCTACACTCCCAACCCAGCTGAGGGGAATTATGCCTTGCTTGGGCCACACTTAAACCTTGGCAGATACTTCAACTTAGAGAATAGGAGGAATAAAAGCCCACAGACTATAACCTGTCTCCAAGCAAGCATGGCAAGATGGGTGAATCTGAAGTCCCTCTTGGGAACCCTCACTACTATAACAAGAACAGAAGAAATAGCATAACTGTTATAGGCACCATACATATGGTGCCTATATATGGGGCCTCAATATCTGTCATTCCCATACCCTATCAGACAGCATATTGCTGATAGGGTTGGAGGTGAGTGTGACAGTGGAGGGAGCTGTAACTGGCCATTGTTTCTCCCCATGAAACAACTAGAGATACCCTGAATGTCTAAACAAAAGATAAAGGCTCCAGGACAACACCACAATTGGAACAGCCAGTAGCAGAACTGCTTCCAAGTTAACAGCCAAGATCCACAAAGCCCAGGGAAACCCCCAACACATACCTGATAGGGGCTTCGATTCCCACTATAGGAGTAATCACAGAGGGTACACTCTATATCTATTGCTGTCTATAGCAAAATTGCCTGAAATACCAGACAGACTACCCTCTTGCAAGTCCTATAAAGAAAATAAATCACTTAGGCTCTGACATATTATATATTGTGTAAAAATCTTTAACCACAGCCAAAGAAGCCACAGGAAAGTACACAAGGAAGTACAAATTGAATTAAATTCAATACTAAATAGAAACCCAGTAACCCAGGGCTCACCAAGAAATAGTGGAAAAGAGTGAAAGATATCCATCCCAGCAGATGAGCAAATCTCAACATACAAACACAAGAAATGTGAAAGCACAAGGCAGTAGAATAGCTCCTGAGGTTTATAAATCTCTAATAAATCTCTAATCCAAAGATATAAAAGTAGATCAACTACTTGACAGAGAAATTAAAAGAATATTTTTTTTAAAAAACAGTTCAATGAATTTCAAGAGGATATAAGAGCTGAATGAATTAAGGAGACCAATGCAGGATATGAATGAGAAATTTGATAGACAGGGATTTTGAAACAGAACCAACCATAATTCTTGGAAATACAAAGCTCAATAAGTCAGATTTTTAAAAACTCACTTGAAAGCCCCACCAAAACATTAGATAGACCAAAAGAAAGAATAACAAGACTTAAAGAAAAAGTTGAGGAGTTATCATATTCAGAAACTAATTTTTAAAAAAATCAGTAAAAATGAACATAATATACAAGATCTCTAGGATACCATTAAAGAACCAAACACAGGTATGATCAGAAAGAATGAGGGAGAAGAGATACAGATTGAAGGCATAGAAAGTCTATTCAGTGAAATGTCAGAAGATAGCTTCCCAAATCCTGGAAAAGACATGGATATGCAGGTCAAAGTGACATAAAGAGCCCCAAGTAGCCAAGCGCCATGGTGCTTGCCTATAATCCCAGCAACTTGGGAGGCTGAGATAGGAGGATCATGAGTTCAAAGCCAGACTCAGCAACTGCCAAGGCACTAAGCAACTCAGTGAGACCCTATTTCTAATAAAATACAAAATTGGGCTGGGGGTG
This sequence comes from Callospermophilus lateralis, assembly GCF_048772815.1. Classification (NCBI taxonomy): domain Eukaryota; kingdom Metazoa; phylum Chordata; class Mammalia; order Rodentia; family Sciuridae; genus Callospermophilus; species Callospermophilus lateralis. The sequence goes on along the minus strand of NW_027513332.1, from coordinate 1,069,148 downwards.
TGGCTCAGTGGTTGAGTTACTCTGAGTTCAATCCCCCGTATCAAAACAAAACAAAATAAATCAAAAAAACCCAAGTAGACATAACAAAAAGAAAAAAGAAAAGAAAAAAAAAGCTTACCCACAACATATTATATTTAAACTCCCAAAAGTACCTAACAAAAAATATTTATAAAGCTGCAAAAAAGAAGGGTCAAGTCATATTTTAAGACAAAGACATCAGTAATAGTGGATTTCTCAGAAGAAACTCAAAAAGGCCAGAAGGGCAAGGAATGATGTATTTCAAGGCCTAAAAAAAAATGTCAAACTCAATTACCATACCCAGCAAAGTTTCCCAAATCAAAGGAAAAATAAAGAACTTTCATGATAAGCATACATTAAAGGAATTCCTGACCACTAAATCAGCATTATAGAATATACATAAGGGAATTCTACACAGAAGTGAGGAAGAAAGACTAACACAAAAATAATGACACAGGAAAAAATAAATTTCAGTAGACGAGATTAGAACAGCTAATAAGAAAAAAAAAGGAGAGAACCAAACAGTATTAATAAAATCATCAAATCTCTAAGATGAATAAAAGAGCAAGACACAAAATAGAACATTCAAAACAACTAGGAAAAAACTTCAGCCTGGGCTGGGGATGTGGCTCAAGGGGTAGTGCGCTCGCCTAGCATGCGTGCGGCCCGGGTTCGATCCTCAGCACCACATACAAAGATGTTGTGTCTGCCAAAAACTAAAAAATAAATATTAAAAATTTTCTCTCTCTCTCTCTCTCTCTCTCTCTCTCTCTCTCTCTCTCTAAAAAAAAAAAAAAAAAAAAAAAAAAAAAAAAAAAAAAAAAAAACTTCAGCCAGGCATGGTGGCACATGTCTGTAATCCCAGCACCTGGGCAGCCTGAGACAGGAGGGTTGTGTGTTCAAAGTCAGGTTTAGCAACTTACCAAGACCCTAAGCAACTCAGTGAGACTCTGTCTCTAATAAAATACAAAACAGGGCTTGGGATATGACTCAGTGGTTGAATGCCCTTGAGTTCAATCTTTGGCACAAATAAAATAATTTTTAAAATTACAGAATAACAAGAAAAAAGTGCACACACACCTTTGAATAAGAATTCTCAACATAAATGGTCTTAATTCTTCAATTAAAAGGTGCAGATTAGCTCATTAGATTAAAAAAGAAGACCAAATAATATACATCCTAAAGAACTCACTGGAAAAAACATACACAAACTGAAAGTGAAAGGATGGAAAATGATACTGTAAGCAAACCAAATCCAAAAGCAATCAGCAATAGCTATACTCATAGATGACAAAACAGAAAAAACAAAGGAGGTCATTACATATTGATAAAGGAAATAATTCATCAAGACACATTAACAATTACAAACATATATGCACCAAACATAAGAGCACGAATTTTATAAAACACCACAGGACACAAAGGGAGAGATGGCCCTAATAATGAGTAAATGCAGTACCCACTTTCACCATACAGACCAAATAAAATCAACCAGAAAAACAACAGGGGTGAATTATACCATAGTTCAAATAACTTAACAGACATATACATCTAAGGGCTGCAAAATGTGTATTCTTTTCATCAGTGCATGAAACTTTTTACACAATAGATCATATTTCTGACCATAAAGCAAGAATTAACTAATTCAGAAAAACTGAAATGATTACTTGTATCTTATTGTATCATGATAGAATGAAAGCAGAAATTTGTAACAAGAAAAACTTCAGTAATTATATCAAAACATTGAGGCTAAAAATACACTGGTGAACAAACAGTAGGTTATGGAAAAAATCAGGAAGGAAATTTAAAAATTCCAAGAATCAAATAAAAGTGAAAACATAATATAGTAGAACCTGTGGGATACAGTTAAAACAGTACTTTGGGGGAAGTTTATAGATATGAATGGCTATATTGAGGGAGGTAGGGGGAACAGATCCCAAATAATAACCTAAGATAAATCTCAAGGTCTTTGAAAAACAAGAATAAACTAAGGGGCCAGGTGCAGAGGCTCACACCTATAACCCCAGTGGCTTGGGAGGCTGAGGCAGGAGCATCACAAGTTCAAAGCCAGCCTCAGCAACAGTGAGTCCCTGTCTCTAAAGAAAATACAAAACAGGGCTAGGGATGCGGCTCAGTGGTTGAGTGACCATGAGTTCAATCCCTGGTACCAAAAAAGAAAAGAAAAAATAAATGAAACAAAGAGCTGTTTCTTTGAAAAGAAAAATGAAATTGAAAAACTTTTACCAAATTTAACCAAAAGAAAGAGAAGACCCAAATTAACAAAACTAGAGATGAAAAAGGTATACTACAAAAGACAACATTCATAAGATCCTTTGGGAAAATCTGGAAAAACTACATACCAAAAAAAATGGAATATCTAGAAAAAATGGAGGAGATTCTGGACACATATTTTAAAAATCCAAATAGATCAGTAATGAGCAATGTGACTGAAGCAGGAGAAAAGTCTCCAAACAAGGAAAAGCCCACGCCTAGACAGATTCAATGCTGAAATTTACCAGACTTTTAAAGAACAGCAATGCTTCTTAAGCTATTTAGAAAAAAAAAAGGAAGAAAATGTTTCCAAACTCAGCTTACCAAGCAAGAATTACCCGGCAACCAAGACCTGATAATGACACAACAAAAAAAGAGAAAACTATAGACTAATATCCTTGATAAACATAAATGCAAATAAATGCAAAATTCTCAATAAAATACAAATCAAATTCAATGGCACATTAAAAAGCTTGTCCACAAGTTGGCTTCATGAAAGGGATGCAAGGATGGTTTAACACACACAATTCAATAAATGTAATATAGCACATTAATACAAAAATTAATAGAGGATTAAAAAAAACATGATCTCATAGATAAGAGAAAAAAACCTTTGATAAAATTCAGTAAAGCTTCATGATAAAATGCTCTGAATAAACTATATATAACACAATCATACTTTAACATATAAAGGATATATATAACACACCCATAGCCAACATCATACTGAATACAAAAAAATTGAAAGTGTCCCTTCTAAACTCAGCAACAAGGACCTGGAGTTGTGGCTCAGCAGTAGAACGCTAGCGTAGTGCATGCGGGGCACTGGGTTTGATCCTCATCACCACGTAAAAATGAATAAATAAAATAGAGGTATTGTGTTCAGCTACAACTAAAAAATAAACACTAAAATAAATAAATAAATAAACTCAGCAATAAGACAAGTATACCTATTCTCACCAATCTTTTTTTTAATTGAATATGACAGTGGAATGCATTACAATTATAATTTTTTATAAATATGACAGTGGAATGCATTACAATTCATATTACACATATAGAGTACACTTTTTCATACCTCTGGTTATATATAAAGTGTATTGACACCAATTCGTGCCTTCATACATGTTCCACCACTCTTATTCAATATAGTAGTACTTAAAACCTTAGCCAGGCCAATCAGGCAACAGAAAGAAATAAAAGGGATAAAGATAGGATAGGAGGAAGTCAATGTATACCTTGATTACAGACACAATTCTATACTCAGAAAATCCTAGACTCCACCAAAATACTCTTAGAACTGACAAATTCAGCAGAGTTGTAAGATTTTACAAAATGCACACACAAAAATCAGTAGCTTTTCTAGACACCAATAACAAACTCACTGAGAAAGAAATCAAAAAGCAATCCTATTCACAGTAGTCTCAGAAAACAAAAACTAAAATACCTAGGAATAAATAAAAACAGAACTGTGAAAGACTTCTATAATAAAAATGACCCCAAAGAGGTATAAACATAAAGAACTTGAGGGAAAAAGAAAAAACTATTGGAACATGGGAAGGCTTCCCATGTTCATATTAGGAGAATATAAATTAAATGGCTATACCACCAAAAGTGATCTACATGTACCATGCAATCCCTAAGAAAATATCAATGACATTATTCATAGAACATGAAAAAAATCCTAAAATTTGTATGGAATCATAAAAGACCTAGAATAGTCAAAGCAATCCTCAGCAGAATGCACAATGTAGGAGCCATCACAATACCTGACTTAAAAATACACTACACAGCTATAGTAACAAAGATATGTACTGACGTAAAAACAAACATGAAGGCTATGAATAGAATAGAAAAACAAGAATAAAGCCACCAATCTTGAGCCAACAGATTCTTGACAAAGGTGTCAAAAACATATCAGAAAAAAGAAACCTTTTCAAACTGGATAGAAAACTGGATATTCACTTATAAAAGACTGAAAATACGAGACCCTATCTTACATCCTGAACAAAAATAAAGTCAAGATGGATGGTTCAAAGACTTTAATGTAAGACCTGAAACTCTGAAACTACTAGAAGAAAACATAGGGGAAAAATTTCAAGATACTGATACAAGCAATCGTTGATTGCCTGAATAGGACTTCAATAACTCAGGGAACAAAAGCAAGAACTGACAAATGGGATGATATTAAACTAAAATGCTTTTGCAGTGCAAGGGAACAACAGAATGAAAAGACAGCCTATAGAATGGGAGAAAACTTTTTCAACTACTCATCTAACAAATTATTAATATCCAGGACATATAAAGAACTCAAAAAACTTAACAACAGAAGAACAAGTAAAGTAATCTAAATTTTAGAATGGGCAGATTATCTACACAGACACTTCTCTAAAGAAATACAAATGGCCATAAATACATGAAAAAATATTCAATATCTTCATCCATCAGGGAACTACAAATCAAAACTACATTGAGATTCTATCTTACCTTAGAATGTTATTATCAAAAACAAAATCCAAAAATGCTTGCAAAGACATGGAAAAAAACCTCTTATACTCTTGTGGGAATATAACAGTACAAACAGACACTATAAAAATGGGTATCAAGGTTCCTCAAAATAGTTTTTAAAAATTAAAAATGGAACTATCATATGATTCAAGTTTATCAATTCTGGGTATATTATTATTATCCAAAGGAAATTAAGTCAGCATACAAGAGATACCTACATATCCATTTTTACTACAGTACTATTCACAATAGCCAAGCTATGGAATTAGACTAGTTGCTGATCGACATATGAGGGGGATTAAGAAAAACGGTATATATTTTGCAGCCATGAAGATAAATGAAATCACGTCATGTGCAGAAAAAAAAAGATGAAATTGGAGAACACCATATTAAGCAAAATAATTAAGAGACAGAACAAGCATTATATTTTTTTCTCATATGTGGAAACTTAAAAAATAGCTAAGATGTAGCACAATGGTAGAGCCTAGCATGCACAAAGCCCTGGGTCCAGTCAAGTCTCCAGTACTGCCCAAAATACATAAAGATAACCTGGAAATAGGAAAGACATTCTTAAGGAAGAGAAAAGGGACAAAATGTAGGGGTCAGAAAGGAAGGACAAGAGAGGGTAGGAGAGTGGATGGATATGATCAAAGCACAATATATATACATGCATTGAAACATCACAGTGAAACTTCTTAATTTGTACAATAAGGACATATTAATAATTATAAATTTAAAAATTAAAAAAATTTCAAAAGAATAACTAAAAGATTAAAGTTTGATCAGTTTCGGGGAGGACTGAATGTAGTCTTTTTTTTGTCCTCTCCACCTATAATGCAAAACATAAAAAACATCAGGTGTCTCACCAAAACATTATAAAGAAGAGGAAATTGAAAATACTCACAGGGGAATAGTTTCATATAGAACCTAAGCACTAAATTGAAGTGATTAGAGGCTACACTACACTACTACTAGAGCTGGAAGTGGTATAGATCAAATATAGTCTGTACATTAATAAAGAGCCTGTATTTAAAAATTTAAAAGGATTCCTTGCTTTTTTCTTTCTTTCTTTTTTTGTAAAATGCGACAAAAAAGCTGTGTACCGTTGAAATAGTGAGCAAGAATTTTTCCTTACTTCTTTGCCACAGAACCCTTCTTTTTCTTATATAATCTAAAAAATTCCTTAAAATCTGAATTTCAGAGCCTCCTACAATAATAAAAAGCTCAAACTAGTTCAAGAGAATTATATAAACTATGCTCTGAACTGTGTGTTAAAACAATTATTTCATATGAAACACTTCACCATTTGAAGTTTATGTCTGACTATTAAAAATCAAAATGTAAAAACTCAGATTTTCATATGTAATGTGACATGTACATGTTGATGATTATGAAAATAAGGTAACAAATATCTAAGTTATTAAAAATTAAACAAATGTTTTCTAAATTTGAAAAACAATGTGACCAATAAAATACTGATTTTTAAAATAAAATAAGAATAAGCATCCATTATACATATATGAACTTAATTTCTTAAATCTGATGATTAAGGAATGCCAGTCTTACATAATTACTATGAAAGCAGATTTTTATCTAAGCTACATAGAAATTCTATTATGAGAAAATTTCTGATCTAAATATTGAGATAGACCATAGTGACTATAAATCTCAAAAAATTCCTTTTTGAGTGGGGGAGTCTCACTATGTTGCCCAACTGGCCTTGAACTTGTAATCCTCTATCCTCATCTTCCCAAGTAGTTGCAAATATAATCATGTGCCACCATGCCTGGCTTCAACCTTTATAAAAATTAAATTCTGAAAGTTTTACCTTCATGTGATTTTTCAAAGGATCCAAAAGATTGAAATGAATATTGCACTTTGGACAAGCTCTTGAAAAAGGTGTTCCATTTTTAGATTGATTTGATGAGGTGTTTGCACCTAAAATAAATTCAGAACATTTATGATTCAAAACTCATCACTTTTGAACATTAAATAATCACTGATAGTTTCAAAATTTATAATAATTTCTAAAATTTATGTATAAATACTATAGTAATTTTTATAGTATAGAATGTCAGATTTCATATTTACCTTTTGATGGCATAGCCTGGGAAGATGTCAGTGAAGGAGGTTTAAGTGAAGGGAATTCAGCTGGAGAATTTGTTCCAGAAACACCCTCACAGGGCTTAGGCTTTTTTGGATTAACACTGTTTACTTCAGAAGCAGAAGGACGTTTTGATAAAAATGAACTTTCATTCACACCTACAATGATTTAAACAGTGGAAAAAATATTTTTGAACACCTAAAATACTACTCATAACTAAGTACAAATACTTTGGAGTTAATTTACAGATAATATAATTAATTATCATATCACACAAATAACAACAAAAATTAAGTGATCCAAACTCAGAGCATATACAGAAATAGTAAAAACATTTATTATAAACTCCAAGAATTAAGATAATTTGTAAAATAACCTTTCTATGCAAGAAATTCTAAATGTGGCTTCAAACAGAAATATATAAACTGCTATTATAAAAGAAGCCAGACCAAAAATTTTAAAGCAGAAAACACTGAACCAAGTTCCCAGAAATAAATTACTTTTGGATACTTAAATGTGGTAGAATTTGTTTAAAAAAAAAACAAAATCTGACAATAACTTTTATTTGTTTTAAAAATTGATACCCTCATATGCTTTTTTATTTAGCAACTTAAAATGTCTACTGCAATGTTAGCTCTTTTCTCACCTAACAAACTGAAGAGTGGTCTACTGACAGCTTTAGGTGATTTTAGCCACTTATTGCCATGTACAAAGTGGAAACAACTAAGTTTGAATAATATTTTACTCATTCATATGAAAGGGCACATAATGCACGAAGTTAGTATAAGGATTTTCATAGTATGTTCCCCAGAATTTAATGGCGTAATTTTAGGGAATATATTGGGCCATGTCTGACAAAAAAACACTTTTCCATTTTATTTATTAGATATTCACATAAAATTTTGTTTGTACAGGGATTTCATTAAAAAAAAAAACCTCTTTCATTTAAAAACCATTACCTTAAGGATAAAAAATTTAGACCTATTTAGAGCATTACTAAGAAAAATGGGGATATTTAGACTATAACCAAGCCAAGCAAAGTCCTTTTAGAAAATAATACACAATGGGCTTTGTAAAAATAGATTCTAAAACTGTAAATCATATTTTAATAATGCCAACTATACACTAAAAGTAGAAGCAGTGAATGAACTACAAACATTCTAAGCTTTTAAGTCAGACAAGATAAGTTCAAATCCAGACTATGTCACTCTCTAGCTATGCACTCTTAAGCTTATTTAATTAATTTCTCTGAGTTTAAGCTTCCTTTTTTTTTGTAAAATAAGTTATAATGCCTTATTTTACAGAGCTATTTAAGAAAAAGATAATATACTTAAAATATCCCAAGAAAATATTTGGTACATAAAAAGCACTCAGTAGAAAGTGAAAGCTACTATAATTACTAACCAAATATTTTCCATCTTTATTTTAGAGGGGAAAAAATTATTCCAACAGATATAATAGTAAGAGCAAATATGCCATAAAAATAAAAAAGAATTATAGTAGTTAGTTTCTCTGTTCCATCCTTTGAGATAACATAAAAATAATCTCCCACTAATGAAGCACTCTATTACAAACTGCAGGTCCATAAGAAAGATTCCATGAGATCCCTTTAGCATTCTTTGAGACGTTTAGGTTGCCCGAAAAACCACTAAGTGCTAGCATTTCAAATGAATCAATTGATTTTGCAACAGGCTAAATAGTAGAAATAGATTGCTTTAATGGAAGAATTTAACAGAAGAAATCTCAATGTTAAAAAAAGTCACTTGCATTTGATTGAACTTCTGATTCTTTAACTTATCTCCATTCTATTAGGCTGTGCTATTCCCTACTTTTAAGAAATTCTATCTCTGCCAGTATAAATCCTATACTCAAGATCAAACTCAAATTCAATCTTCTCTCAACCCTCATAATTTCTACAGTGTGTTACTGAACATCATAGTACATATGATTATTCATATTTATCATACATAACTGCTGTCATGTCATTTAAACCTTGTTAGTCCTTGGGCAAGTCACTTAGCCTCTCTCTGTGTCTATTTCCTGCCTGGTAAATATATGGAGAATAATGCATGAAGACTCCTACCTCAACAAGATGTGTTGAGGCTGCTTTCTATCTGTAACCACTGAGAGAATCCCCCTTTTCTGTTTGTTAACGTCAAACTTACTTTTATTAGAATGTAATTGATTAAAAATAGGCAATAATCATACAGAATAACAATTAACTTCCAGAATTCCTTAGATTTTCAATTTACACTGAAATTTTATTGCAGTACATATTACTTCATCATAATGCTCTCATTGGCTGGAAGGAGCATTCCTGGATCATGTGGATTCAAAACTATCTGTTGTCTCAGTCCCCTTCAGTGCCAGCTATGGAGTCTTGTATTGAACCCATTCCAAGAGTAGATGATGGAGTCCTGGGGAGGAGAGGCTTATGCTTGAGGAAACTGAGGGAACATTACCAAGCAATATTTTTCAGAAATGTTTTTGTTCAGTTTAGACAGTAGGGGTATCATTGTAGGCTGGAAAATCATAGGTAATATTTTTAACAGATAGTCTTATTCTATAACGTCTTCTCTAATTCCTCCAGCAATGTTTTTAGCCTTCATTTCTCTCCCTTTTCTTTATTCTTGCTGGCTCATTTTATACATCTCAGATTTTCCCTAAGTGTCTTTTATAATTTTATTAGTCTTTTCTTTCTAACCAGTAAGTAATCACAGATCATTTCCTTATGTACAAAAGGGTTGGCTAAAAGCTACCATATGTGATTTTTTTAAGGTCTCGAGAAAATACCTACATGTGTCCTGTTCATGGAAAATATTCAATTAATGGCAGCCTATTATTAGTAGTAGTAATATATCTGTTGTTTTAGGAGTAGTATTCTGTCTCATAGTCATGCATGATTAAGAGATTTAAGATTGGCATTCATTCTACAGAGAACCAATGCTGTTCATCCCAGATTCTCTACTGAAATATATGAATGGCTCCAATTTACTTGTTTGGTTGCTTAATATACCACCACATTTGGTTTGATTTAAGTGAGAGATATTGAAATCATTTCCATAATAAATTGGGTCATAAATAATTCCATAAACAATGTTAAAACATTATTCATCAACAAAATACTTTCTAGTGATTTTCAGACTTCTTTGTCTGAGGATTATCTTTTTGCTTTGCTACAATGATACAAGAAGTGAAGTACATGGATACATGTGATACAAGGAGAGAAGTACACGTACACGGAAGACCCGGAAACTTACCCTTGAGCTGTTCCTAATAAATTTGTGAAACCACATTAGGGTTGAGGTTAAGAGATTACCTTTTGAAGTCAATCACCATATATTCAAATCTAGACTTTATCATTATTTTCAGTATAGCATTGGTCATGATACACAGTCACTTAGAATCTCTGTGAATGTACACATTTGCAGAAAAGCTCAAAAGTTTAACCTGAGTGGTGACATGTAAACATTTGACTCAAAATATGTACTTAATGAATGTTTTTTGTTATGATAATTTTATTATATCACTGGTACTGCAATGGGAAGTTATGAATGCTCATATTCCTATGAAATGTATTAGTAGGAATCTTGGCTGTCATAAGGTCTGTGCACTGCACAAAAGAACCAAGTACTATTGCTGCCCTAGCTGAGATTTTTCTGAGCAGAAGGAATTTCAGGTGCAAAGTCAGTGAAGAGCCAGAGTACCAATCCAATAAGCGGTTCAGTAGTTCATTATAATGCCCAAAGAAATCTTGGGTAGTAAGATATATAGGAGATGCTCTTTACCATCCAGTGAAGCCAACATTGCTTTTTAAAAACTGTTTCAAAAACTGGGAGTGTAGTCCAGTGGTAGAGTAATTACATACACAGCATGTAGAGCCACACTCTCGCGTGTGTGCATGCACACACACACACACACACACATACACAATGTCTGTGAAGAAACTCTCAAAAAAATCTATAAATAAAATTAATTAATTAATTTACAATAAGTGAAAAGATACTTGTTAGAGAATATATTTTAATATTGATTTTCATATTCTCTCCTGAGATTACTCAAAATGTAATTTACTTTTCATCAAATGATTTAAAATGGCATTCTGACTACATTAGAACAGAGTTGTTTACTAACTTACTAGTGGTGCTTTGAGTCATGACTTTGCCTCCATGCTGAGTATGCTGTGGGGATGCCTCACTATCCTTGATTCTCAAAGTCACCAGAACAAATAATTGCCAGTCTAGAATAGTTTTCTGATCTTGATAGTAGTATGAAAGATGGTGCTTTTTCTTTTTGCTCTTATATATTAAAAATAAAGATTCAACATTTTTTTTATATATTTTCACCCATATAGGGATTTTTCTTTAAAATAAGCAGGGAGGGAAGGGAGGATATCTGATGTGTCTTTTCTTTTTTGGCCAGGAATATGGCTGTCCTTCTTGAAAAATACAATTTTTTTAGGAAGAATGTTATGCTTGCATCATATCAAGTAGTTGTTCACTGTGTCTAAATGATAAATTTACATAAAAGGTAGTTTGCTTTCACATCAGCATCCATATGTTAAAGATTTTCTGTCAGAAAATCAGAATGAAGACTAAAATCAAGACTTGGTATTGTCTCTTAATATTACCCATATTATTCTATGCAGTGTCTGAAAACATCTGGTCATATGTACATTTGTAAATCCAGGGCTTCCTTTGACTAAAGGGTCACAATATATTAGAAATTTAATATGTTGGAAGCTGTTCATATCTGGTTAGCTGATAAGTATTCTCAAAAGTATTTCACAAATTTAAATAAGATGACCTCTTAACATAAATGTTACTTAAAGTAACAACACAGAACTGCTACTGGGAATGCCCAAACTGTGCTATTTTAATATTGCTTCTGTATATTCTTGGGAAATTCAAGTCTTATTTCAGTATTGCAGAAATCAGAAAAAAATGAAACATTTCTAGGGGTTCAAGTCAGTTAACATCATAACCACCAACCATCAGCAGGCTGTGGGGACCCAGCAGGGATCCAGGTTGATCCCACACAATGAATGTGGGGTCATGGATCTCATTAAGCAATAACAGTCTGTGATAAGGTGTTGCTCCCCTCCCAAAGTCCACTCTAAATGTACTCTCATCTCATCCACTGAGGTTCATGCTGTTCTCAGGTCATTTTGCTCTTTTCCCCCTCTCTCTGTTTCTGTGTGTATGCTGATTTTATATGTTACAGAAGAATTGTGCCTCATGCAAATTAGGATACTGATCTCTCAAAAATTGAAAAGAAAAATAGGGATTTAGGTTCAATAAGATGGTTCTTCAAAGTGCATAGTTTCTGAGACCAATGAGACACCCACCATTTGACCTACTCAGATGTCTTTACCTGAAGTAATTAGGGGACAAGATACAAAAGATATGACACCAGTTAACTTGGTAAATAAATCCAGCAGGGCAAAATTTAGCCAAAGGCTGAAACCAAAAATAAAAAGCAACTAGATCTTGAGTGTATGAAGTAAAGTGTGTATCCCTGTTGTTTTTCAAGTTTTTTTCCTTAAAAACAAACAAAAAGAAACAAAAACTAATTTACTAATTTTATATCTACCTATATAAGATATTCAGAAGTGATAGGAAAAAAATGGTTGTAAAAGTGTACTAGCAATCAAGTCCTACTAAGAATGCATAAAGAAAAAACATCCCTGGGACTGGGATTGTGGCTCAGTGGTAGAGTGCTTGTCTAGCATGTGTGAGGCTCTGGGTTCAATTCTCAGCTATATATATATATATATATATATATATATATATATATATATATATATATATATATATAATTAAATAAAGGTCCACAGTCAACTTAAAAAATATATTGAAAGAAAAAAAAATCCCAATCACTTGATAGTGAATGAGAACGTGTGGAGTGTCCAAGTGTCCTCATTTGGCTTTGTCAGTCTTCATTCTTTGAATCCTTTCCTCATTCAGATTCTCCTAAAACCTTTGTTTCCAATGAAAGCAAATATAGGAAATTAGAACAATGGTATCATGAAATTATCATTAAGATAAAAAAAAGACTCTGAAAATCCAAACTATCTTTTCTTTCATTGTTGGATTTTTCTTCTTCCATAAGAGAGGAGTAATAGTGGCATTGGCAGCCCATGCTCTAGTGGATTTCTCACTTTTCTTTTAATTATTGCACATCTATTGATAAATTAAATGCAGATTACACTCTTAGTAGAGAAGTTTAAAGGAGTGACCATGAACATTTTTTTGTCAACTGATCTTAAATTTGAGATTGTTCTTTTCATAGTACTGAAAATTAAACATAGCTGAATTTAAAAAAAAAGAAAAGAAAAACTAGGCAAATGATAAAAGCCTTGAAAATCATAGAAAAGTTTCATTTCAGAGGACATTTCTGCCCTATTGTTTATGGAGAGTTTCCCGTAAATTAGTTATTACTTTTGAGCCATCTCATCCCTCTTATATATTTTTTTAAGAAATTTGATATTTTATTTTTTAGAAAATTTGTTTGTTAGGAAATCATTAAGATATATTTGTAATATTAAATAGTTAAAACATAAGACCTTGATCTGAAAATAATATTATGAAATGACTTATTTAGAAACATATCTAACATAAATTCATATTAAAACATAATTCATTGATTTAACTGTGCATATGTTTAAACCAATATTCTTGAGCAGCATATTCTTATTTTAGCTGAGAGAACCTTTATAAAAATAAAATATGTTTAAAATGTCAATTTTTATACTGTTAAATGTATCAAAAATTTCTTATTTCTTTTCATCTTCCAAAAGAAATAACAAACTGAATTTTATTCAGAAAACTAAATTTTAATTTACATTTTAGAACATTTGTCTATTTAAATTGAGGCAAAAATATAATAGTATAAATATTAACTTGTGTGCTAGCTTTGTCTTTATGCTTCTGTAATTGTTTCATTAATAACCTATCAGTTAAATGAGAGCAGGTATAATAACATTAAATAATGATGTATTTTTAAGAAGTAACATACAATTATAGCTGCATAGTATTAAATGGATATTAAGTGTAATATAATTTTTGATATTTTAAATTTTTGTGTTGCTGAAGATGGAACCCAGGGCCTTAGGTATTATAGGAAAGCACTCTACTGAGCTACATCCCCAGCCCTTTAAAACTTTTTATTGAGAATTTTTAATGTCATCATTATGACCACCATTACTCGATTCTAGAATTTGACTTAGCATAATGCAATATGATCCACCATATGTGGATGAGGTGTAGGGAGAGGAGAGACTGCTTCTATTGAGCAATATCATATTCCAAGTGGCAAAAAAGAAAAAAAATTAAGTACATTATGTGTTTTATACCTTAATGACATAAAAGCTTTAATGGAATGTGGTTGCCCTGAAGACAGAGTTAGATTAATATCTGGGCCTCAGATTCTGCTACATTCTGGTAAAGTAACTGCAGAAAATCACTTAATTTCTCAAAACTGAGTTTTCGTATCTGTAAAATGTAACATGATGACAATTATCACATAGGGTTGTTTTAAAACTGAATAAGATAATAAGAGTGCTTCACAAATTCTACAGCACTTTACAGAATTATCACTTCATCATTTCACAATGGTAATAATCAATCAGTTCACTTTTATAATTTTTATAATTATATAATTTTGAGATCTTTGATTTTTTGTTTAGTTATTAATTTCTTAATTTCTATGTTTGGCAGAAAGCTCAGCTTAATCACAATTTATTATTTCAAAAATATTTATCACACATATGCAAAATAAAATTGAAATTCCAAAAGCAATGTGAGTGATGCAATAATGAAAATCAAAGTTCGTTTGTTAGGATGGAATAAAAGAAAAAATACCAGCACTGCACAGTACAATCTGTGTGGGTGACAACAGGGTTCCAGAGGTAGAGAATGGAGACACAAGTCACCCGGCACCTCATTTCTCATGGTGTCCTGTGCCCAAAGGAAATGGTGATGAAGCACTGGGGAGATCCAGTTCAGGTCATTGGTGAGTCTAAACGTTTTTTAAGAAAGAGAGTAAGTGATATTTTTTCCACTTTAGCTGTAGGTGACCAGATCAGTATGTAATCTCAAAGGACATGTATCCTAATATACCACTGTTTAAAATACATTTAATGAAAAAAGTCATGTTAATAAATGAAAAATAAAAGTTAATATGGAGTATAAATCATGGCTAGAAATTTTTAAAATATATAGAATTTGGGCCTATATTGAAAAATAAACATATTTAGTATTAATAAACTATCTCCTAGAATCTGAAAGTCTTGACCAATGCTATCATTTTGACTAATTTTTTGAACCACATATTTACAGTTAATGATTTGTCTTTTACACTTGATAACTACCAAATATTCCATCATATGTAGAAAATTATTTAGAAATGTATTATTTTATTCTATACTCATCTTATTAAAACCTACATTTTCAAACTATACAGCCCTATAAGACTTAACAAAGAAAAGTATAATCTCAGCTATAACTAGTTCTCTTTAATGGAATTTGTCAAAGAAAATGACATATCTTTATTATTGTTGAATCCAGAGTAGATTATCCATTCAATTTTATTAACTGAAGAAAAATCAGAAGTCAAATCCATATAGCCCCTAACAGATCTTCTATCCCAAACCCTTTAATGGTTTCCAGTTAACTTTAGGGAAAAAACAAAACAAAACAAAACAAAGAACAGAAACTTTCTTGGCAAGGTACTTGGGATCATGATGATGGTTCACTTCTAGTCAGGTTGGGTCAAGCCCTTTCCTGCCATTGAAAATCAGCCTACAAAGCCTTTCTTATAGCATTGCCCGAAAATTATTATAGTTGTTGCCCAGTGTTAATATCTTTTCTTTTATATTGTGTATTCCTTGAGGATATGGAATCTATATTTATTTCTATCTCTAATGTGCACGGTCTGAAACATGCTTTGACTTTGAAGAACCCTATTGGAACCAATGATCTTGGTTGTTCTTAAAAAAAAATGCCTGATAAAGAGCTTCTTGTGGGGGTAGGCCCTAACTCTGATGCTCTCCAGATGTTTAAGTAATAAAGACATAAATTGGTCATTGCTTGCTTTTTTAAAGACTGGTTGAGAATGAAGCTGAAAAAATGAGAAAATGTGTGACCATTATTTCCTGGGATGAGACACAAGTAGAAAAACCCTGGTGAGCTGACAAGACAGATTTTCAATACATTGCAGCCTATTACAATTTCTAATGCAAATATAGAACTAATCAGTTAAATACAAAGAAAATGCCTCAAAAGATCTTTATGACTCTATTATATCATGCTCGTCTCTGCCACATACAGGTACCCACAAGACTTAATCCAATATTTATGAAATACCTGGCTTTAAAGAAACTATTTGGAGTATTGGTTTCTGGCCGGACTCTGCTAAATCAAAGTGTGCCAGTTTCCTTCTTGCCAAACAGCACAATAAAGCCCTCAGCAAAAGGAATAAAGACTACTGAGAAATAACTGATGAGGCTTTTAATGTCAATAAATGTCATTTTGTGCATCAGTGTTGTGAAAATTTTCTTTTCACAAATTGAAGAAGGATTTTATAAACTCCTCTGTGAAAGGATGGGAATTTAGAGTTGGCATTAGTGGACCCTGTAATAAAAGAAATTCTCCTTCAAGTTCTCCTTGAAGTGAAGAATGACACTGGAACTTTTGGTTTGGTAATATGTGGATTATGGATGTCTTTCCTTTGTACCACTAATTTGTGTGTCATCTTCTTTCTCTGTTTGCAAATATCCTATTGGGAGAAAAAGGAAGTGGAAAAGAATTGAGAAATTGCCTTTTAGATTCATTAGACATTGCATGATTAAAGATTTGCAAGGTGCTGTGAAAATACATTTAGATTTCTGACAATTTTGTAAATGAAGCTCAACAAGTATGCACCAGAGTACGGATCAAACACTTGTGAGGAAGCTTTTACACAGCTGACAGGTCCTGCTAATGAATCCTGGATTGGAACAATATTTAATTTGGCTGTTCCTTATATATAGCAGGTAAGAATCAGCCAATAGCATGAGGTCAGAGATGCCATTTATTTAGCATATTGTCTTTATTACAGCTTGCAATATATTCTACCTTAAAATATGGTGCTATTCAGTGTATGCTTATTTGTAAAAAAATCATTGTGCCATCTCTTAAAGGATTAGAATGTTAAGTGGTATTTATGAAAGAAGAAAACATTTTATTAATTGTTGGCTAAGCCTTCTCTTTTTTTTTGAACTGTAAAATTTGTACATAACAAATTATTCTAGTTAGTCTCATAGACTGCCAAGAGCAAACACATTAAACTCAAAATATTATTTCACATATTTAAAGAACACAAAGGTTAGGATTAGGCTTCTTTATTGAGGAAAGAGTAATTCTATGGAGTCCCAGAATGAAGCAAGGTTTATAACTGATGGTTATAAAGAATGGTAAATAGTAACTTGTATGTTTAAGGGACAGTTTGTAAATTTGTGTCTATACATTGACTTAACAGTTTGGTCTTGTAGATCCCCAGGGACTAATGCTAATACGTAATAAGAAAACACATTTATGCAAATAATTTGCCTAATTAGTTTTCAATAATTTAGTCAACGTTCATAATTTGCATGTTTTTTCCATCTAGAGGAAAATTAAGATACATAAAACATAGGTAATCTGTTAGCAAAATCCTTCACTAAAGATATGGTGTTTAAAATGACAAGTTAACAAGCCCTCAACACTTTGCAGATCTTATGGTCAGCAAGAGATAGCAAGAAAATTCTTCTTACCAGAATTATATTTCTGATACAAAGAGCCAACTCCATATCAGAGAACCATGTATTTTATTTTACGATTAGAAAGGAAAAAAGTCTAAATATTTACACAGTTCTGCTCATCAGACATAAGCCCAGAAACTCAAGGCATGAGCAACACAGTCATTACTCTTAGTATTTTTTTTCTTTCATATTAATTAAAGGTAAAAGTTTTAGTTTTTAAAAAACAAACATTTTGGTTATTGTTAATATTTTTATTTTGTTATGGTTATCAGTTTTTTTATTATACCTGATTAAACACATGAAATAAATTTAGGGAAAGACTTCTTTTCCATATATTTAAAATTCTTCATTCTCTTCTATGTATCTTCCATGATCCAATTTTGTGATATGAGTTTAATAATAAAATATTTGTATTCTAAACTTTCTTATCAGTAGCCAATTTGTGACCTCACATTTTCTTTAAGTAATTAGAAGGATGTAATAAATATGATTAATTGATTACTTTCAAAATATATCAGCAGTTTCACTTTCTCTACAGAGAAGAAAATAGGAGTCTAACCCTGATATTTGGCTTCATAGTACGGTACTTGAGGTACTAGATCTTAAGTGAATTTGTCTGGTGAAAGTTCAAGTTTAACACAAATGCAATACTGAACAAAGAAATCTTCAAACTTTTCTTTTGACATCATTTTCAGGTATTTGAAGGGAAGATGGAAGGGATTTATAATTGGAGCTTAACATGGCTCATGATGTTTTGACTGTAAGCCCATGTAAGGCTACTGATGTCACAAAATGCTTTAGACATTAAAATGCATTTTGCACACTTTATATCAT
Source organism: Callospermophilus lateralis (assembly GCF_048772815.1). NCBI lineage: Eukaryota > Metazoa > Chordata > Mammalia > Rodentia > Sciuridae > Callospermophilus > Callospermophilus lateralis. The sequence continues at coordinate 1,050,633 of NW_027513332.1, read as the reverse complement.
TATAAGCAACAAAAAAATTTGCCTCTTACTTTAAAGAGAACCTAGACCCACACAGTCTAACATCAAATGTCAGAGCACCACAGAGACTAGAACTCAGATCTTTTAAACTCCAATCCCTTTCTTTCTCAACCAAAATCAAAGTGTAGCTTCCCAGAGCAACTACATTAATATTTAATAAAATATTGTCTTATGACAGTGAAGTACTATCAGAGTTTTGTTTTATAACAAGTATCTCAGAACTCAAAGTACATCGTGTAAACGTTTTCTTTCAATACTAGGTAGGACCCCATGGGAGGCTGAAGACATGTTCCAGTAATGGTTTATGTGCACAGAACATTTTTGTAATTCTTATTTTGGAATTGCCTTTAGAGCCTATGGCATTTTCTTTTCAACTCACCATTTTTAAATCTTGGTTTGTAAAGTATAATGAAATTATTTTCAATAATTAGAAATCATATAAAGGTAAAATCTGGGAGTGAAGAAAATGTTTAGACTTGGTATTTTTATTTTGACTTTCAAATTTTGAACGTAATTTTAAGTGAATGGTGTTATCCGAAGGCAATTTTAGGAGAAATATTTTTATGTAGTCTTAATCACATCAATATAACATTCAGGGCTAGGCTCCTATCTCTTTTTGGGTAGAAAGAGTAAAGCTGCTGATGTAAGTATTTTTAAAAGTATTAAATTAATCATATTGATTACAGGCTTCTAATTACTTTAATGGAAATATCAGTTCACAGATTGGCTACTGAAAAGAAACATTAAGGTATGTCTACCTTAAATGACAGCTTCGTTTGGATTCTTAAGGACTTGAAAAGTCATCTAGAATCTCATTTTATCAGGCTATATCTATATAACATGTTTTATATCTGAATATATATAACATATGCAGAATATGTATAACATATGCTTTATATCAAAATATGTGTAACATGTGCATAGAAATAGACACATTAACACATCTTGTATTCCATTTTAATGAAGTGTGAGTGTGGCCAACTTCAATCCAAATCATTCAGCTCTCCTATATAATTTAGATATTACCTAAACCCTTCCCAAAGGAATAACCTGTCACTGAGTGATTGTGAAGTAGTATGTGAGAATGTCCAGCTGCCAACCTATGATGCTGGGGATATCCAGCCTGGCTATGGGCCAGATCACCAGAGCAATAGCCACTGTTTGAGAATGAACCAGGCTACAGTTGATCCTTTATTACTTCAGCTACAAATTCTGCTGTACATTAGCACACTTATCCCTACTTCTCTCCCCAAATTCAAAAGCTATATGCTCTCCAAAAAAACAACTTGGGAGAGTTCAATTATTATAAAACAATTTTAAAATGATTGTGCCTCTGGAATTTATTTTTATTGGTAATTTTCTTCTTCTTTCCTCTCTTCCTTTTTTTCTCTGCTGTGAGCTGTCTCTCTTCCTCTCTCCCTTCCCTTTTGATCACTGCTCCTATCAAAGCAAAAGGAAGGCAGAGATATGTTGAGGGGGTGGAGAGATGTGTGTACTAAGTTCTTACTCATATGAGGAAGGCTAAATTTGAAATAGCTTGAAAACAAAGAAAATAAATTTCAAACTATCAATTTAATTATATTATCATTTTGAAGAACTTTTAAAGCAGTTTGGTTATTATCATCAGGGTTTCTTCTCTGGTTTGGAAGGTGAAAGGTTAATCACTCATTTACTGAGATATGCAGCTTTCTTTCATTTTTCACTTACAATTACCTTCACTTGTTTTAAAATACAACCCAAACTCCAAAATGCATTGTAGTCATTCATTATTTTTGTCAATTAAAGTTTCTAAATCATAGATTTTAAGATAAAACACAAATAAGCATTAATTGATTTCAACCATTGAATGCCCACTTCCCAAAGAAATGAATGAGGCAGATTTACTTTTGAAAATCTGCTTTCCGTGGCAGCTGGAGCATTGGGACTCAGCAGATGTTAGTTTCTAAATGCTGGTATTCACTTCAGAAACTGACTCTGGATGTCGGTGTTGCCTCTCCCCAAGGAATAAAATGTTGACAAAGTGGTATCAATGCTAATGAATTTTTGACTGAAGTAATGGTAACTTCCTACAGCATTTGTGTTCTCTAAGCACTTCAGTGTGATGCAATGGTCCCCCTGATAGATCATGAAGAAGTCATTCATTTATAAATAACAACTTTGTACTTCCTTGGAGGTTTTCATACATAGATCCAATTTTAGATGGATATAATACAAAATTTTGTATACCTAAATTGTCTAAAAATACAATGTTCTTAATGAGGAAAAGTAAGGTTCACAATTGTAGAAAAACCAAATTATAAACACTATGGCAACAAGGCACTTATTTGAATTGCTTAAGAAATTACAAATCAACAAATTGTTTTACATATAGACTGTGCATTAATTCATTCCTGCATTAGTCCCCATTTTAGTCATCATCTCCTTAACACTTAGGTTACTATCCCAGGAGTGGTGTTATAAAGAGGTTGTTTTCATAGAAACTTTTCAATACATGGCCATTTCTTACTATGGGAAACCTAAACACTATGGATAAATCAGAATTTGATTCAATAACAGAAGAAATTCTGATGAGTAGTATATTATTCTTCTATCTGATATAATACACATGAACAACTAATTCTTTTGAAAATTGAAGAAAATGGATTTTTGCACTTGAGTATTATTATGATGATAGTAAGACATGTTCTCTAAATTGAAGTTTACTTTTAAAATCCTCAAAATAGATAGTTTCCTATAATGTATACTTCTAAATAATTCCTAAACTGTGGTAGAATCTTAGTCATTCAAATATTCTTTCAAAACTGCATCAATACATTTTGAACTGTTGTAAACATTTTCTTAAATATTCGCAAATGCAATTGTTTCATTAAAAAGCATTAAAAAAAAAGATTTAAGGATTGTTTTTGTCTAAATGTATGTGGCACTTATGATGATGTCCTAAAAAGCATTGAAAACCTTTATATAAAGCATGTTTTCAGGATCTGATCTCAAGTAAATGTCCTTTTTTCTTATTTTGGCAAGTTGACGTTAGTGTGATGAGGAGGATGGATGCACACAGATAGCGGAATAGACTGTTTTAAGGGGTCAGTGAAAGACAGTGAGATTTTTCTCTAGCTTATTCTTGCTCTTCACATACATTAAAAAGTAAGAGAATTTAGACAAGAAAGAATATTAGGCTTTGATGCTTTATTTTCAGAGGTGACTTGTAAGAAGAAAAGTGACACTATGTGATTTATTCTTATAATAAAATTGTACAGGGAACAAGAAGTACAAAAACTCAATCTGTTGGCCGAAGGCTAGGGTGGTGGAGTGCTGGGCGGTCAGCCTCCCTGACTGGCTGGTTTGGGCCTCTCGGCGGCGAAGGTAGGACTGCCTATCCCTGGCGGCACGTTGCCCCTCTCCAGCTAACTGCATTATAGCATGTCCCCCAAAACCCGGAGACCGCGAGATGGGCTTGCTTAGTGAAGATGCGGCCCCCCCAGCGTTTAGGCCACTCACGTCTCAGCCCGCTTCTCTGTCGCTGGAGAACGCCCGGGTTGAGCAGCTGGGAGAAGCAGGCCAGAGCCTTCTAGGGCCTTGGGCCCGGGGACCCAAGGAGGATGAGCTGGCTCTTTCCCCTAACCAAGAGCGCCTCCTCCTCCGCGATTGGTTCTCCTGGTGGCCTCACCAGCCTCCAACAGCAGAAGCAGCGCTTGATCGAGTCCCTCCGGAACTCACACTCCAGTATAGCTGAAATACAGAAAGATGTGGAATACAGATTGCCATTCACTGTAAACAATCTGACTATTAACATTAATATATTACTTCCTCCACAATTTCCTCAGGAAAAACCAGTGATCAGTGTTTATCCACCAATAAGACATCACTTAATGGATAAACAAGGAGTTTATGTTACTTCTCCATTAGTAAGCAATTTTACAATGCATTCAGATCTTGGGAAAATTATTCAAAGTCTGTTGGATGAGTTCTGGAAGAATCCCCCAGTTTTAGCTCCTGCTTTGACAGCATTTCCATACCTGTACAGTAACCCAGGAGGTATGCCTCCTTATGCTTCTCAGGGCTTTCCATTTCTTCCTCCATATCCTCCACAAGAAGCTAACAGGAATATCACTTCTTTGTCTGTTGCTGACGCTGTTTCTTCTTCAACAACAAGTTATACCACAGCCAAGCCTGCTGCTCCTTCATTTGGTGTCCTTTCAAGTCTGCCATTACCTGTTCCCTCAACGGACACTTCAGCTCCGATAAGTCAGAATGGTTTTGGTTATAAGATGCCAGATGTTCCTGATACATTTCCAGAACTCTCAGAATTAATTTTATCACAACTCACAGATATGAATGAACAAGAGGAAGCATTACTAGAACAGTTCCTGACTTTGCCTCAATTGAAACAAATTATTGCAGACAAGGACGACTTAGTAAAAAGTATCGAGGAATTAGCAAGAAAAAATCTTCTTTTGGAACCTAGCTTGGAAGCCAAAAGGCAGATTGTTTTAGATAAGTATAAATTACTTACACAAATGAAATCTACTTTTGAAAAGAAGATGCAAAGACAGCATGAACTTAGTGAGAGCTGTAGTGCAAGTACCCTGCAGGCAAGATTGAAAGTAGCTGCACACGAAGCTGAAGAAGAATCTGATAATATCGCTGAAGATTTCTTGGAGGGAAAAACTGAAATAGACAATTTTCTCAGTAGCTTCATGGAAAAGAGAACAATTTGCCACTGTTAGAAGAGCCAAGGAAGAGAAACTTCAACAGGTGATAGCAATGCACAGCCAATTTCATGCTCCACTATAGATTTTCCCAAAAACATGAACTGCCAAGAGAAAAATGAGACATAAAACTTAAGCACATTGTTTTATATTTATGATTTGCAAATTGGCATTTCATCATGGGGGCTGAATTCACAGATATACTATATAGATTGTATACAGAACTGAGACTGATTTTGTATAGATCAAAATACTTGCTATGATCTTTGCTTTGAGAAAATTTTCTGCACTATTTGCACTAAAAATGTTTATTTATTGTTGATAAACTATCATATATTTAAGTTCTGCTGCTATTCCTCTTATTATTGATTAAATGCCTATGTATGTAATTTCACCTACTTTTCAGTACTTTATAAAACTAATTTAAATTTGTAGTTTTAATTCAAAGCTGCCTCAGTTCTTTATCAAGAGTGGTGTGGTTTTTAGATTATTATCCTCTCAACCTTTTTTCAAGAAATTTTCAACTCTGGAAAGTCACCTTTTTTTTTCTTTCTGGATGATAAAACTTTTCAAGCGAATTTGTTTTTAAATATTCATAGTGTCAGAAACACCAGACCTGCCAATGTGCCATCTCAAGTAAGTAACTTTTACCTACAATAAATCAAAAAAGAGTAAACCAGCTCTTCATATATTGTTTTATTTTTAAAACTAAAGATACATTTAAGTTGCAAGACAGTTAAATAAATATTTTGCTTAAGAAAATGACTGGTTTCATTTAAACCAGTCCAAAAAAAACTTTCAGGCTAATTCTTAAAAAATAAGTATCTGATGGGTTTGTGGTTAGATGGGTATGCTTTCCAAATTCCTAATGTTAAAAACAATCGTTTTGTTAATAAAAATAATCTAGACAAACAAAAATCAATAAATTTTTTTCATTTTTATGTGAATTCAATTTTCTTGAGAAAAGTTTTATAGGAACTATTAAAAGTACTATTTAGTTTTTAAGCAATCCAAGTTTTTAATGAATTTCCTCTTTATTTGTACTGTGTTCAGTAATTTGCTTCTATGCCATGTCACCAAATGAACATATTTCATAAGTAGCCCTAAATGATTCTAAAGGGAGAAAATTTTGAACTCTAACTGAGGCTCAATAAACTAGTATCTAAATCACGAAAAAAAAACTCAATCTGTTATTGTTACATTATTTACATCTGTACATGTTGTGTTCTTTATTCTGAATGCAGGATTTGAGCTTCAAAATTGGAATATAGAACCTTCATAAAGATTTACAGAATCATCTTCAAACAAGTAACTTCTTTATTTAATGGTAATTATAAGGTTCAAAAACATACTTTCCCTTCTTTTGTAGCATATTTTCTCAGTAGATAGCTCTGTGTGTACTGACATTAAATCATCCTGCTGTCCTTCAAAATACATTATAGATTCCTTAAGTTTTGAAAAGTGGAGATCTACTTAGCTGTATATTTAGTGCCTTTAAAATTGAAAAGACCTAGATATGATTTTAAGTATTTTCTAAAACTCATAAAATACCTTTAAAATGTTAAGTGCTATTCAAAATAATATGTGAGATTAAACTGCTGCTGCTTTTTTTTTGCTCATGTGAACTGTTGTCAAATTAAATGCAATGCTTTTTTTATAAACACAAATTAGCACACTTGCCTTTCTAATGTTTGAAATGATTCAAAAGCATTTGAATCATCTTTGACCCACTTCATTACAAGGGAGGAAAGAATTTTAAAAGGAAATTAAGTTGGAATTAATTATATTTTAACATACATGTTTGAAAGTTTTCTTATGAAAAAAAGTACTTTTTAATGCTATGAATAAGGGATTATCCTTTCCCTCAAAGTATTTGCATTCTTATAGAAGAGTTTCAAGCATTAAAAATTCTGGCTTTGTACTAGGCAAAATACATACAGAAGTATTTCTGGGAAAACAGATTTTTTTTCACCATGTTAAATTGCAGAAAATTCTTGAGTAGGAAAGTCTTATAGACTGTATAAGCATATATGCAAAAGTCTATTAGCATAGAGGTGATAATTTTAATTTTAAGTAGATTAATATACATGTAGTTTCATATCCAGAAATGACACTGAATTCTGTGTCCAGGGCTCCCACCCCAAACCCATCAGAATATAAATTTTGTGGGCCATATATTAGAATAGATACTTTTACCATAAAGGCAAATGACTATAAGCTCAATTAATATCACCATGAAATTTGTACAAAAGGATCTTTGTAGAGCATAGATTATTTGGGGTGGTCATGTGACTAAGGGGACTGTCTCCTTTGCTTGCTTCCTGGATTAGTTTGACTCTACTCAGGATACTCTACTTCCTTTATGTCTTCCTATAAACTTTTTTGTTTCCTGCTACTCTAATATATAAAAAGATTAGCTTCTTAGTAAATGCTCTCAAATCTAGTCCTAGTAAACCAAGAAGTTTAGTTTCTTTGTTTATTCCATTGATATTCCAGTAAATTGGCAAGTTCTTCTTTAATACTCTCTGCATTGAGTGACAACGTCCCTGCTTCTGATGTAGGAGAACGTGGCTAGAGGTGCGTAAAACAGCACTGTACAATTCTGTGAGCTTCTCCAAAAGAGGAAATGAGTGTAACGCAAGCTTTATTTATTGGGATTTAAGTTATAAGTTCTGGAACAGAAAAGGCAGTTAAATAGACTGACACCTGATACTTACACTTGGATTCCAAGTTAATGTCACCTTTGTTTTCACAATTGCTGATATATAGGACTGTTAACCAGGAATTGAATGGACTAAAAACTAATTTCATATTGGAGTCTGACTGATCTTGACATAATAACATCTTTTTGTTTCTTGGTGTTGGCTTTTACCAGAGATACTACACGCAGCAATTTAGCAACTAACCTCTGAGTTTTCTAATCTACTTTGGGATCAGATCATACAAGGTTGAATATATAGCACTGGGTATACATGGCTGCCTGATGGGCAATGAGCACCATCCTGGGACATCATATGAGAGGAAGCCAGGGGAAGGTTGTTCTGATAGTAGGGATTTCCTTCCCAGGTAGTATGAAGGAAGCTGTGAACTTGCTTTTTGGAGATGTATCATTCCATCTTAGGACTCCAGTATCATTGAGTAAATTACTTTTTTCTGTTGCACAAATAGTAGTTCAGAGGATTAAATAAGTTAATACAATTAAAGATAAATCTTTCTACAAAATTCTAAAGAGGTAGACTGATTTTTCTGTGATAGGTGAATTAATTCATTCAGGAAGTACAATTTAAAATGAGCTCTACCCCTTCTAAGTACATCATTGTAAGTATTGGTGATGTAGCCTGGAGTTGAGTATTTGCTCCCTTTATGTAATATTCCAAAGATCTGGGTGGAAGTACAGCCTTGAGTTTCTTTATCCCTTTAAAATCATGCATGATGCTTAGTTATCAGATACATTGATAGGAAACAGTCGATACAAGAGGAAAACCCAGAACGTGATATTTAAATATAAAATATTTAAATTGCCCATGATTGTCCTCTCTCATTTTTTAAATGTGCATGAGCATTCTGTGGCCTGAGAGTTAGACTTCAAATCTCATTCAATATATTGTAAAATATACTGTCATTGAAACCAGAGTTCATCTATTATTTACATTATCAAATTAACATTTTTTGGTCTGGTGATTAATCCAATACCATATTAACACCTAAACTTTTCAGTGGTTGCAAAGATTATAATAACTAAGTAAAGACTCAATTTTTTATTTCATTTTTAAAATTTTTAAAATTTCTTTTTTAAATAAATGATAGCAGAAAACATTACAATTTTTATTGCACATATACAGCACAATTTTTCATCTCAACTTGTATATAAAATATGTTCACCATAATTTGTGTCTTCATACATCTACTTTGGATAATGATTTCCACCACATTCCACCATCCTTGATAACCTCCTGCCTCTTTCCTTCTCCTCCTACCCCACTGTCCTATCTAGAGTTCATCTATTCCTCCCATGCTCCCCCTCCCTATCCAACTATGAATCGGCCTCCTTATATTGGAGAAAATATTTGGCATTTGTTTGGGGGGATTAGCTAACTTCACTTAGCATTATCTTCTCCAATACGATCCATTCACCTGCAAATGCTATGATTTTATTCTCTTATTGCTGAGTAATATTCCATTGTGTATATATGCCACATTTTTTGTCCAATCATTTACTGAAGGGTCAATTCAATTATTTTAAAAAAGCCCAATGGTCTTGCATGTTGTGTTTCTGATCTGCAGAGACAAAAACCTGTTATGATTCAGGTTTCCCTGCAGTAGGTACTTTGGAGGTCATAAACATATAGACGAATAAATCTTCTAGTTTCAAATCTACTTATTTCCATTACTAATAATTTTAAAAATTTAACAGCTCAGAATATGATAAGTAGTCATTACAAAATGGTAGTACTAAATTCACCATGTATATTTAGATTACTTTCACTGCATATTTAAGTTAATTTTTCCTAAGAGAGTAGCATTCAGCTGATTAGGTTTAGTGTTTATGGTTGCAACTCTAATTGCATGTAATGTGTGTTTCAATGAATATTCCTTGATATTGCTACCAAACTTCATGCTCATTCCTGAAGTGTGATTTACAAAGCTTAATGTATCAATACTTCTTCTGAAGGATTATTTATGTGTTTTCTGTTTTATGTGTATAATTTTTCTTTTATACTAATGCATTTTATTTATTTCTGTATTTGTGTTGTTTTCTATTGATTTTTGAAAAGAATAAAGTATTCCTTAGCAACACTTTTATGACAAATAAAGGAAAGGGATCTTATGAACTGTACTGGGAAGGCTGAGTATCAAAGTCTGGGCAGGTTCAGGTGTTTCCAGTGACCAAAGACAGAGAGGAAGTTCCCAAGGGGCTGAGCATCAAAGCAAGTGATCTTGTGGCCATATTTGAGTCAGTGATTTTTTTGAGTTTCTTACTGGAAGAGAAAAAATATTGTAGCAATAGTAATGGATTTGTATTATCATTCAACATAGAATTAAATGTTCTTAAAGTTCATTTGTTTTTTATTTATGACAGTAGAATATATTTTAACATATAAAAGCAGAGTACAATTTCCCATTCATTTGGTTGTACATGATGTGGAATTACATTGGTCGTGTATTCATCTTTGAAGATAGGAAAGTGATGTCAGATTCATTCTAGAATCTTCCCTATTCCCATTCCCCCTCCCTTCCCTTCATTCCCCTTTATCTAATCCAAAATACTTCTATTCTCCCCCTACCCTAATGTGAGTTAGCATACACATATCAGAGAGAACATTTGCCCTTTGTTTTTTTGTTTTTTTTTTGGGGGGGGGGACTGGCTTATTTCACTTAGCATGATAGTCTCTAGTTCCATCCATATATTGGCTAATGCCATTATTTTATTTCTCTTTATGGCTTAGTAATATTCCATTGTGTATATATAATACATTTTAAGAGTTTATTTTTAAAAGCTCTGCTTGTGGTGATTCTTCTGGAATTCCCATTTAAAGCCTGAGGGTAGGTTCCAGGTATACATTTAATAGAGTGGCCCTGACATGATATGCCTTACATTTTTATTTCAAGAAACATAAACTGTTTAAAAGTTAACATCTCACAATGCCTCCCCTAAAGTTTTTTAAATTGATAGATTTTTTAAATACCTTCATTTTGTTTATTTATATTTATGTGGTGCTGAGGACTGAACACAGTGCCTCACACAGGTGAGGCAAGCGCTCTACCACTGAGCCACAACCCCAGCCCCAAAATTGATAGATTTTAAGAAGTACAACTTATTCCCAATTAAGAAAATTCATGTCATTGGATACAGGTAAAATTCCTTTATTTAAAGAGACACTTTTTATTGTTGTTTACTTTCAGGACAAGTTTAACTGTAATTAAATATCCATTCAATTTTAATGCCTTGAACATGACTATCTTTTTGCACCAAAATATTTTCCTCTTTAATTAGGGGTTATAAGTTTACTTATTTGGATTCCCCATTAAAAAAGTACTCTCAATTATAGCTTTTGACCAGAAATGCATATCTAAGGCATTGTTACTGAGATGTATTTGGACTGACATGGTCCAACAAGAATCATATTCTTGCAATTTTTAAAATGATCTATTATTTTTTATTAGTTGCTCATGACAATGCAATGATCTTGACATATCATACATTTTAATCAAAAGGGGTATAATTTCTCATTTTTTCCAAGTGTACAGGTTGCAGAATCACATGAGTTATATGGCCAGGTATATATATACAGCAACACTAGTGACTATTTTATTCTTCTGCCTTTCCTATCCCCCCTTCCCCTCCTCTCTCCTCCCATCACCTCTCTCTACACAATCAAATGTGACACATTTCTCTTCCCCCCCTCACATCATCATACATGTATTTTGTATAATGATGAGGGTCTTCTTCCACCTTTCGTGCAATTGATACAGGTGAAATTTCTAACAAAATTGGATTTGACTGTTTACTTTGTTGCCATCAAAATTAAATTTGTATTTTCTAAAATTAAGAGTTAGTATGTTTCATATAAAAGCAGATTGCTGAGTATGCATTCTAAATAAAAAACATGCTATAATATTAATTTTCACTTTTTTTTCAAAATCGTTCTTAAGAAACTTTCTACTCCACATTTATCCAGTTAAATGTTAAAAAGTAAAAAATAAAAAAAAACACAAAAAACTATCTCTATATAAGCTTTCACTCCACATTTTGCTTGTTCATGGACTCTAGGGACCATAGATAGAGCTGACTTATAGCATTCAGATGCTGGTGCCTTCCAGCCTCATTGGCACCTTCTCATTCTGTCAGTCATGGGGGCTGTAGGTGCAGACCTAGATATCAGAGCCATGATCTTGGCAGAGGTGGTTGAAATTGACTAGAAAATTATACCAGTGTTTTTTTTCTTTTCTAATTCCCCAAGTGCTTGCAAAAATGCTCTTTTCCAGGAAAGGACTGCTTTGTTCATAATGCAGATGCTGAAATTGTGAGCTCTAAAGCTGAAAGTGGCCACGTGCATTTGTGATCCCATTTGAGACAGTGGAAATTGTAAACTTCTTTGATTGCAACTGAATCAAAAGTGGCATTGAGAATGCAGTATCAATTTTTGTTTTTGCAAAACAAAAGTAGATAGAGACATATGGAACTGATTTGATTGTTCCTCTTTTCCTTGTAATTCTCAGCCTTACCAATGCCATTGAATATGTGTCCACAGAACATGGACTGCACTCATCTGCCTTCATTTACCTTTATCTAATGCAAAGTACTTCTATTCTCCCCTTACCCCATTGTGAGTTAGCATAAGCTAATCTGTTTTATGCATTCTGTAGAAACTGTACTTTGAATTTTGTATTTTAACATTTTTACCTCATATGTTTGTGGATCCAGGAAAATATTTGCCTAATACTTCCAATACTAGTCATTGCCAAGCATTTTATAAACTCTTGTTAACACTAAGATACTTATTTCTCACTTCCATACAGTTAGTAGTATATACATTTATGTTATGGGCATCAGGAAGATAAATAAGAAAATAAAAATGATTAGATAAGGGAAAATATTTAAATTTGTCCGTAAGATACTAAATAGCTTTTTACAACATGAATATTTACAATTTCAATTCTGAAATTTCCCAAATAGTGTATGATATAAAATTTATTGGCTTTTAATTCAAGAAATGTTTTTTAAAAACTTAAAAGAGTAAATGATAATTTAAAATATCTGAAAGTATGTCAATCTCTGATACAAATCAGAATATTACTAAATATTCAATGTGAATCTTACCCTCATATTTTTTTCCATAGAACCTAGGTTTGTTTTCTGTTTTGTTATGTTTTGTTTTTTATTTTTCATTATTATGCACAGGCAGATGCCTAATGGAACTGGCCTATGTTCCATCAAGTAGGTCAATTCAAATCACAGCAAAGGGACTTGCAAACTAGATTTCTATAAGATGAATGAAATACAGGGATGATTTTGCCTTTGCACATCAGATATTTAATTCTATTTACTTTTTTAAAAATTTTAGACCTATGAGGGCAAAGAAATTTTTTATTTTTAAGCTAACATTATGTTTTGTCCTGAGATAAAAAGGGTTTTTTTGTTTGTTTGTTTTTAACCCTGCAAGATGCACTATGGGTATGAAGTGCTGTGGACAGGCCAAAGGTAAAAATGTCTGTTTTCAATATGTTCATGTGCTAGCACACAGCCCTTTCTTGGCAGTTACATAGCTTTATTTAGTCAGCTTTTACAAACTGCAAAATGGTAGCATGGGGAAGCACCTTGAATCAACAAGGTTTGTACAGAATCTTCCCTGGAGTAATTATATGGAAGGTAAACATTCATCTGCTCTTGTTCTTTTCTGTTCCTCCTCTAGTTTAAGAGCCTCCATATTCTCCATAAAGCTTAAGTTACCAGATGCGATAAACAGAATAAACCGGCCAGATTTGTTGTAGTCAGCAGCCTTTGGAGGGGCAGTGTTAGGTGTGACTTTGTCTCCAACTATGTCAAATTATAGAAGTACCCTCAGAATCTGGACTCTGCTGGACTCAGTTGCCTGTTTTGGATGGTTGAACACTTTCCAGGAATGCTTAGATTTATTAGTGTTGTTCCTTCCTTGCGAAATGGTATTTGGATGCACAGGACAGTCTCCTGCCCTTGTGGAACTGTATGATAGGAGGAGACATCATGGTACACATCAACTCCTCATGCTGGTCCTTGACTCTTGCTTGTGCTGAGGAAGTTTGCCTGGCCTTAACCCTGAAGACTAATTAATTACATCTTCTCCTGAAGCCTGTGGTGGACTTTCTAAGTGTTCCCAGGGAGCAGTCATCATCCTGTGCTGAATGTGTCCCATGTCATTTGGCTTTTTGCTGATGGTGTGGCCTCCCTGAAGTTTGTGACTTTCATTTATGGCCTGAGCAGAAAGTCAGGGCCTGGATTATGTTTACTTTGCCGCTGTCATGTTGAACTTCTGTTTAGATTCTGTTAGACTCAGCTTACTTCTTTGCCTCCTTTTGATGACCTTTTGATGGAAATTCTGAGTCACTCTGAGCCAGTGGAAAAAAGTACTGATTGGTTTGTCCTGGCAGGTTAGGCTCAGAACTGACCTATCAGCTCAGCTGCAGCAACTAGTCACTTTGTCCAGTGAAACCACAGAGGGCATGGAAAATGAAAGCTTTACATGACCAGGGAGTGTAAAACCAGGAACTTCAGACTTTCTCTGACTTGGCATGGTACAACATGTGAGTTTTCAGCTTTACTATGGTGTGATAGTGATTTGCATTCTGTAGAAACTGTACTTTGAATTTTATATTTTAACATTTCTTGGGCCACATGATCTTATATTAAGTTTGAACAACCTGTCCTCTATAGCATATTGTGGTATTTGATAGGTTAGGTGTACTTAATGCATTTTTCCATTTATAATGTTTTTAGATGATGGGTTCACCACTTTGCAATGCCATGTTAAGTGAAGAAATATTAGTATTTGGAAAAGGGTGGTAATGGCTGATGACCACTTTGCCCCTACAAGATCATATCCCTAAATTCCATAGGGAAACAAACCAAAAGCCTGCCTGTAAGTTTCTCATATTCCTCTGACTTTTATGATCTTCTGGGCCTTTGTTACTGAGCAAGGAATGTGTATTACTTTCCCACCATGTGTTAGGCATTTCTTTCTCCTGAGCAGCCCAAAGTCATCACATCCTACTTTCCTCTTTTCTGAATTGTTTATACTCTCCCTGGATTATCTGGGACTTAATAGTACAATGATCCCTGGCAAACAGCAATAACTAAAGGTGAGGAATGACAATTAGAGCAGCTTATTTCAAAATTATTTCTGTGTATATGATCGGTGTGGTTAGTATATCATGGTGACCACAATTTTTCCTTGAAAGTTTTCCAATTATCTTAGAGTAAGTAGTACCTAAGGCTCACTTGGTACCTTCCCAAATGTTGCTGGGAGGCCTTCTTGGGACCAACCACATTCTAACCTAGTTGGGTAGCAAATTCTATTTCTTTTCTTTTTCAAAATAACTATTCTTAATTTTTTAGCTTCTTATATTATTCCTGATACACTGCAGTACATTGAGAATATTAGTGTGTGCTCTCTTTATAAGCAAGGTGTCTTTGTTTACTTAACCTGTTTATGAATGAAATGCTTGTCCCAATGGAGGTATATTTTGCCCATGGCTTGCCATACTTTCAATGGCTCCTCATCCATGCACAAACAACTGCTTTGCCTCTTCTGGGCAATGAGAGATTCCCCTTTTTCCCATTCAGGGATCCTGGTAAAAGGCCTACCAACAAGGAGGGCCTTCATTCCTGGCCAAAGGCTGAGGTTGAATTAGCGACCTTTCATGAGGCAATTTGGTTCACTACAGTGCATGAATCCTTTTTAAATCAAAGCACATAGGATTCCTAAATAGCAGGTCTAATTTGTAGCATAGCAATTGCTACAGACTAATGGAATGTCTCATTTTGCTGAAAGTTAGTGGAGACCTTCCTGAGTAGGGGTTGACTATATTACTGTTTCTGGGACTCCTTCATCTCTCTTCCCCATAATCATTGAAGTTTGACTCCTATGATGTTGCTCCATGGAAATAAGGTCAAATATCACACTACGGGGACACATGCCCCCTCTTGGAATGTTCTTTACCAGTGGAATTCACCATTTGTGAAATTTGGACTTCCTCTATTTTGCATGTGTATTAGAGCAATATATATCCTATGACAGGGAATCTACTTGTGCCTCTTCTCTCCCAAGACCCTCACAGCACATTTACAAATTGCAGTTAATTAACCTATCATAGTATCCTTAAAGAAAATGTTTTTCCATCAATGGGATTTCTTTCCCAGAATCATTTGGCAGACCATACCAATAAATAGAGTATTTAGTTCTCATGAAATTATTTCTGAGGGTCTCACCCTTGAATTTCCTGCCATGGATGTATACTACATTTAATTTTTGAAAAAAAAATAGTGACTAACTAACTTCATTAGAAAAAGTAACAGAGAGCTTTCAGCATTTAGGGTATCTGGCCTCCTGCTTTGCTGGGCAGACTACTAATTGTTATAAGGACAACAAAGGGACATGCTACTGTTCTGATCTCCTGTGTGGCAATATGAAGTCTTATGTATTTTGGTAACTCAGAGGACCTCTGGAAGATGCACACAGATGCTTTCATTGACCCTGATCAGATCTCTGAATAACACCTCACAAATGTGAGGATTTTACATGATAAAATCAGCTTGGTGGCATAATTTATTCATGCATAAATTACATACTGTATATATTCAGATTGTCTATAGGCTTTCTAAGCAATTCTAACTTTATTTTTAATGTGAAAAGTTAGCAGAACTGTTTTAGAATTTGTCAGTAAAGAACTTCCAACAACTAAGACCTGAAAGCAACAGATCAAAACAGATCTTCAAAATGTCATGGTGCCTCTCTGGCCTCTTTCCTTTCAACTTGTTCAGGAGACTGTGCACATGAAAAAACAGAGTAACATACAATAGTGGTAATTTTTTTTTTATGTAGGAAGAGCTACATAAGTGTGTATCAAATGCCAAAAGGCACTGGAAGCTGTCGCTGGGGATTGTACCCACAACTCTTCAGGAAGCTAGTGGTGACCTCTCAAGCTGAGTTCCCAAACCAGGCTCCTTTGCCCACCATACAGCATGCCAGTCACTGAAATGAGTTTTGTAAAGGAGCAAGAGTTTATCCACAAGGTGGCCAAACATGAAGATGGGAAGCCTAAGTCTCATATTGACCTCCTGAGAACAGGGTTTGAGGACATTTATGGGATATGGAAACAGGGTATTTAAGGCATGGGCATGATTGGAGGTGAGGTAATCAGTGGTTTTTATAGGTGTAATTAACATTCATGGCTTTTCCTGGGTTGTGTGTTCAGAAAATGTCAGCATTAGCATGATATGAGGGTGGAGCTTTGGCCTTTTAACATCAATAGGACACACATTACATACCTGAACAGGCCCATGGAAAGAGTCCTTTTTAAAAAAACAAGCAAAAAACAAAACAAAACAAAATGAAAAACAGCCTTCTCATGCCTGAAAAGAAACCTAGGTAACGATTATCATTATAAAGCCTGTGCCAGAGTTACTGGCTACAGCAAGGCTAGTAGGAGACTAATATTATTTTGCTAAACTGAGTGACCTTCAGAGTTAGTGATTTTTAAAGGGAATGAAAAGAAGTAACTAAGCAAGGAGAATAGGGTCTCAGAGTCAGAGAAGTATAAAGGCTTGATTAGTTTAAGTGAGAGTAGGCTAGCTGTGTTTGCTATAGGCAAGTAATTGTCAAATTTAGGGTTCTTTCTTCCCTTGAAGACTTGGGAGAAAAATTCTTCTGATGATTAAGTTCTTGAGAATGACCTGAGTGGGGAATAGGAGGTTGACCTTGATGGAGCCTTTGTGCTTCAGAAGTTACATATTCACTATTGTAGGTCCTTCTTTTACTCCATGCCCAAGGGATGATTGTGGCCTATCTAGCAAGGGTTTGATTTTAAATATACTTTAATTGCCTCAGTATTACTGAAATTTAATGAACATCTCAGATTGACCAATATAAACATATTTTCAATTTATTTTTGAGTTGTTTATTTGCAGAGCCACTATAGAGTATGTATGCATTTCATTAGAAACTGTTTTACCATTAGGTTTCCGAGTGTGATTTTTTTTAATTATGGATGCACTTTTTGGGAAATTGCACACCAGCTCAGGCTTCTGGAAAATTTCAATAAGCATGGGGAAAGGAGTCAGAGCATACCTCCATGACTCTAGAGATAAGACCGCATTTTCTTCACCCTGGTAGCTAGAAAGCTTGCATATAGATAACTGGAATTGTTCACTGAGGAATCAAAGCTAAAGTAAATACTTTTGTAAATTCCAGGGTTATGTTCAAAATCTCAGGTGTAAATCCCAGAGATCTCTGAGAGAGTGAGCAAGTTGCATGCATCCAGCTGCCTGCATCTTTATGTGAATACTGCTTATTCTCTGCCCTCCAACTCACACTGATTATCTAGAAACACAAAAGAGACACCTGTGAATTCAGATGCAGTTAAGTGAGGAAACAAACAGAGCTGGTTCCTATGCCATTAGAAAAAATGTTAACAGTGATTTGGGGGAAAACTTACCTTGGCTACAGTTCCAATTTAGCATTTATTTGAGTGACATTGGGATGCCCTGAAGTTGGGCGAATCTTTTAATTTATCTGTGCTCTCATGCTTGTTAGTGCTTGCTTTGCAGGCACAAGGCCCTGGATTCAATCCCAGTACCACACACACACACAAAAATGAGAAAGCATTCACTTATTTTCACCTTT
This sequence comes from Callospermophilus lateralis, assembly GCF_048772815.1. Taxonomy (NCBI): domain Eukaryota; kingdom Metazoa; phylum Chordata; class Mammalia; order Rodentia; family Sciuridae; genus Callospermophilus; species Callospermophilus lateralis. The sequence continues at coordinate 1,032,527 of NW_027513332.1, read as the reverse complement.
CAACTCTGAGTATTTTTTTTTCTCTTAAAAAAGCTGACACTCCAACAGTCTTTAGGGCAGTGTATTCACTGGGGCCACCAAAGCATTGATCAGTGTAATCATCTTTGGCCCGAATAATGAAGGCAGGGCAAGTCCTGAGCTTTTCACATGATTGTTGCTCGTTTAGTTTTCTTCATCATCTCATCTTCTTCTGCAAATTATTCAGTATTTTTTAGTTACCTCCTGAGGAACCTGTAGTAAAGCTGGCAATGACTGATGACTAAGTCATGGAATTGCTGCAAATTGCAGCACTTAGTGTGACCTCTTGATGTAATTGCCATGAGGGCAGCAATATCTGGTGCAGGCAGCCTGACTGTCTTTCATCAGGTGGTTGTACCTGGAGGGAAATTATTAGGCACTTCACACATCTTCTTATTGTATCTTCACACAATCCTAAAACAAACGTATCCTAATTTCTTATAGGGGGGAGCAATGTTTCTGTGGAAGATGGCTTCCCAGACTTTTGAAGCTTACTCTGTGCATTTGGGGCCCTGTGGACATGTTTTTATTTCTATAAATAGATTTTTGTTGTTGATGCTTTTGTTTTGTTTATTCTTCCAAGCTTTCTTTGAAGAGACTGAAGATGGTGAAGAGGAGGCAAGAGACAAGTAGCTAATGCTGTGGGCAGTGGGAGAGCTGTGGTGACAGAAATAGGTAGTTTACAAAATTTTAAAAAAAGTTGTGTTAATAAGATGTTCATTTCCTCTTACCCATGAAGAAATGCAAGATACAACAGTGTGCCACATAAAACATTTTCCAGAATCCTTGCATAGAACAGTATTTTCCCAAATGTACCATAGTAAAAACTGCTTTTCATTTTAAATTTGTGCATCTTGTTTGAAATTTCAGATTAAAATGTAAATAGCATATGAGATTTATGATATCACAGCATAGCAAGAGCATAAAACTAAAGAAAGAGAATTATGAAAGAAACAAAATAAATTAACATAGCTGAATGCCTGGGGGATGCCAGAACCCATGCTCTGTGTTTTTTGCATATTTATTCACCAAATCCTCCCATGGGCCCTGCTATGTAAGAATAAAGAAATTGTGTGAAATATGACACCAGTTGTACAGTGTAACATAGATCATTATGAAGTCACAGCCATCAGCTGCAGGATCCACACAAAAACTGCCTTGTCAGAGCCAGCATGGGGGATTCAGGTCAGAAATGCAATTGTGACTGTGAAGTTAAGATGATTCAGCACGGGGATCCTCTTCCTCATTGCACAGTGGAAGCAGTTTCTCTCAATGTAGGCAGGGGCATAAAATGACTAAACCCTTTCAGGGATGTTTCTATGAAATTAAGTCAGTGTCTAAAAGCATTTAGTGTATTTCAGTTCTCCAAGAAATGACAATGCAAAAGGATTGTTTTTTTGCAGGGCTATGGGCCTGTACAGGGCCTTGTGCATGCTAGGCAAGTACTGTACCACTGAGCTCTACTTCCAGCCCAGGATCAGTGCTTTAAGTTCCCTGAAGATACCATCTACACCACATGACACACCCACTGTTTTGAAATTAATCACAAGGAGATACTCACAGAGGTGAACAGATGGTGTGTGCAAACTACTTATTGACTCATTCTTTGTTTAAAATGTTTTTTAGTTGTTGATGGACCTTTAATTTATTTATTTGGATGTGGTGCTCAGGATTGAACCCACATGCTAGGCAAGTGCTCTGTCATTGAGCCACAACCCCAGCCCCCCACCCCATTGCCTCATTCTTTACAATCATCATTCAGCTCATGTAAATAGATGAGCACATGACACATCACTACACCTTCTTTTTATGGAATACTGGAATATACAGGCCTTTTCTTTTAAAAGAATGAAGTAAATATACTTATTGATAAACAAGCTTTAAGAAACTTTTGGTAAAGCACAGAAAAACAATGTACTACTGTTGGGAGCTGCCACATAGGAAATGAGCACCCCTTAGCCTTGAGTGATGAGAATGTGGAGATGTGGCAAGCCAGCCATAGGCTGTGTGTATGTGAACTATGGACATCGAACACAAAAAGTGGACTGAATTGTTGTTGTCCCTCTGTTCTTTGTTCTTTTCACTTGCTCTGCCATAATCCCCACACTCATGAGATGGGTGTGGCCTCCCTAGATGTGAGTCAACCTGCTAACAGCAGAAATCATGAGGCTAGATTCAACCCCCTGAACCCTGGCCCTTTGCCTTATTTGAATGTCTTCTCTTTAATAAAAGGGTTCATCTCTCTCTCTCTCTCTCTCTCTCTCTCTCTCTCTCTCTCTCTCTCCCCCCCTCTCTCTCTCTTTCTCTCTCTCTAATTTCATGGACCCCTAAGGTCAGAGGAACCATCACAGGATCCAAATAAAAAGGTATTTGTCTGTCTCTGTGTGGTTATTTCATGCAACCCAGTTCACCTGGAGTGACCTTGAGTGTTTAGTTGTGAGATACATCATACTACATTGTGCAACGATTTGAAATTCTTGGGATTAACATATATACTTTTGTGCACATAAATGTATGGAGTATTTCTGAAAAAATATTTAAGAAATTATTAATGGAATTTTTTTTCTGGATATAGAAGTAGAGGTAAAGGACATGAAATTATTTCCAGTTTTAAATAACATGCATGCATTGCTATTCAATTAAATACTAGGATTTGAAATGAACAGAGGAAAAAAAATACTTTAGAGAATTTTTTAAAATTATGGCATTTAATTTTCTATTTTAACCTTTTTTAAAGTATGTAGTTCAGTTGTGATGCTTACATTGTTAGGCTACAGAACTCTGGAACTTTTTTATCTTACAAAACTAAAATTCTGTACCACTGAATAAAAATTCCATCCCTTTGTCTTTTGGAAGCAAACTTTCTTCTTTGTTTTTATGATTTTGAATATTTTAAATACTTTATACCAAGTGAAATTATACAGTGTATATCCTCTTATTACAGACTCATTTTGCTTAGCATATTGTCTTTAAGGTTTATCCATGTTACGGCATGTGATTAGTGTTCCATTTTTTTATAAAGCTGCCTGTATTCTACTATATGTACATTCCACATTTTCTTTATCTATTAATGTGTTCATAAATATTTTGGTTGTTTCTACTTCTTGGCTACTGCAAATAATGCTTTGGTGAATATGGGTATACAAATATTTCTTTGATATCTGGCTTTCAATGTTTTTGGGATATATACTCAGAAGTAGGATTGCTGGGTTAGAATGTAGTTCTTTATTAAATTTTTTTGGAGAAACTTTCATGTTTTCCATAGTGGCTGCATTATTTTGCTTTTTTATCAACCACACATATGGATTGTAATTTATGTGCACTCTTCCCATAAAATTGTTTTAATTCATTTCCTTTACCCATTGAAATATAGTAAGTTGTTCTTTCTTATCCATGTTTCTCTTTCTGTGTCTTGTTACTATGGTCAACCATTTCTTAAAAATGCTAACATTTGTTTTTATTCTTTGAAGAGAGAGATACCACAATCACATACATAACATTTATTACATATTTATAATGGTTCTATTTTATTATTAGTTGTTGATAATCTCTTACTGTTTCCAATTTATAAATTTAACTTTATCACAATTGTGTATGTATAGGCAAAATCTATATTATTGGGCATCCTCTGGGGTGTCCAAACTTGGCTCACTTTGGGATGAGGGGACAATTGTACCCTTAAGATGTGTAGAGAGAAGAAGTCTTCCATGGACCCTGATTTCTTGTTGCATTTTCTTGTTGGATTTCCCAGAAACACAAGGCTCTGGCTGCAGCTTATCCAGGCAAGGTGTATTTGAAACAATAATCCTGAGAAGTGAGGTGCTGTTGCCCCTCAGATGAAAGTCAGGCCTTCTGCTGCTGTCCTTCCTGTGACTCAGGATTCCTCTGCTGTGGAGCACCCTGCTGTGTGCACCAGCACACATGATGCACTCTGGGTCATTACTTAGGGAGGCCCAGGGAACACACATGATCTTCACTGAGCCTACTCTCCTCTGTTGTGGGATGTTTTCTAAAATCCTGCCACTGTCTAGAGAGTTTCCTGGGTTGGCAGAACTACAGCTTCCTGCCTAAGCTTTCCTTTATGCATCTAAAGCACTATCAGTTGTTTTCTTTTCTCTGGGTCTTCCAGGTTGATCTCTTCCTTCAAATTACACCTTTTGCATAAATTCTACCACATATAGCATGTATATGATAATGGCTAGAAGACATTATTTCTACACTTTTTGCAAAATTTAATAAATTAAAATTAATTTGATACATTTAAAAAACTCATTGCTTTTATAAATTATTGGTTAAGTGATGATTTAGTCTTGAGTTTCCTTCATATCAATATAATCTAAATCATTTATCTCTGCAGTGAATATATTCCTAACACAAGCTCTTTGACAAAAAATAAAAATAAATACCACTTCATTTAAAAATAAATATTTTTGTTATAATACCAGGGATTGAACTCAGGGGCACTCTACCACTGTGTCACATCTCAGCACTATTTTGTATTTTATTTTGAGACAGTGTCTTTCAGAGTTGCTTAGCACCTCCCTTTTGCTGAGGCTGGCTTTGAATTTGCAATCCTACTGCTTCAGCCTCCTGATCTTCTAGAATTACAGGTGTGTGCCACTGTGCCCAGCTACCTTTTTAAAAATTAAATTCATACATTATCATTATGAATAATATTGGGGTTCATTTTGACATAATTATACAAGCATGAGTATAATTTGCTCCAATTCAAGCCCCAGTACTCCTCCTTTTTCTCTTCTCTTCGCTCCCATTTCTTTTTTTCTACTGGTTTTCTTCTACTTATTTATCATTTTGTTTAAAATAGTCTTAACAGATATAAATAAAATATATTTCTACTTGAAAGATAAAATAACAAGTCCTCTAGAGATGTATCTAGCTATTAAGTCTGATATGGTGTCTTCATACATACTGGCAAGGACAGCTCCAGGGCAGCAGCATGCAGCTCACCTTCTGTTCATATTATGAGTACCCTCTGCTCCCTGATTTATGATTGGCAAGAATTCCTTTCATTTTTTCCTTAAGAAAGAATGCAGGTCTTCCCTCGCTAAGAACTGAGGGAGAGCACAGTTTAAAAAAAAATATTAAAAAATCAGGGCACATTTCTAAAACTAAGCTGCAAGCACAGAAGAAGGGAAGACAGAAGAAATGCCAGAACTTGTCCTCAAAATATGTCTGCAACACACTGAGCAATGCTCAAAATAAATCACATTTTCTGTGCATCAGGCAAATGAAAGTTTTTTGGGTTTGAGCACTTGTCTTCTATTTTATATTTGTTTGTTCTTTTTGGAAGTTTGAATTTTAAAAATTCTATACAATTCTGTATTGCAAAAAAGTTTTAGAGCTATCAAAAAGATTCTAAGACATGAATACAGGGACTGGGGTTATGGCTCAGCAGTAGTGTGTTCACCTAGCACAAGTGAGGCGCTGGGTTTGATCTTCAGCACCATATAAAAATAAACAAAAGTAAAGGTATTGCGTACAACTAAAAAACAAATATTTTATAAAAAGAAGTGAATACAAAATTTCTGTGGTAATATTTTTTAGTCTGTACATCCCTAAGTAATGAATGAAAGAGTTAATTAGCTCTATCTTCTTGAAGTAGATCAATAAGTGTGTACAATCAATTAGCTTTCAGCAATATCCAGACTTTATTGATACACCTGCCTGTCAGTCAGAGCAATGAATCTTAAAACTGAAAGGAAAGAGTTTTGTCTCAGTTTCCTAGGGGTCCTGTACCAAAGTACCAGAAACTGGGTGGTGTGAAATGTCAAAAATTTATTCTCTCATAGTTCTTGAGGTTAGATGTCCAAAGACAATGTGCAGGAAGGGATGTGTTCCTCTGAAGGTTCTAGGGAAATATCTGTCTTAGTTTCTGATACTGTCAGCAATTATTGGTGTTCCTTGGTTTGTAGATGCATCACTCCAGTCTGTTATCATATGGCATTCTATTTCTGTTACATCATTGTTTTAGTCAATGGTGCTTCACTGTGACCAAACAACCTTACAAAAACAACTTAAAAGAGGAACAGTTCATTTTGGCTCATGGATTTAAAAGCTCAGTTCATGGTCAGATAACTTCATAGCTCTGGATCTGAGGTGAGTTATATGGTACAAAGATGTGGCAGAGGAAGTCAATTCAGGACACAGAAATAAGGAAGAAGAGGGAGAGGTCTAGTCACCAGTGGAAAAATATGAACTCCAAAGGCACATCCTCCAGTGACCTACTTCTTCCAGCCACATCTTGCTGTGCCTAGAGTTATCACTCAGTAAATCCATACCAATGGATTAAATCACTGATTAAGATAAAGCTCTCACAATCTAATAATTTTATATCTCAATATTCTTGTATTGTCTCACAAATGAGCTTTTGACTTCATGTCTAAAACATAACATTCAGCCCAAGCCCCTAAAAGCTCATGTCTATTTCACAGTGCAAAATAGACTTAAGTCTATTTTAAAGAGACCCATAGTCTTAACAGTTTTAGCATTATCCAAAAGTCTAAGTCCAAACCCTCATCTGAGATTCAAAGCAAACTCATGAAAGTTTTTTCCCTGTAAAGATCAAAAGTAAGTCACATATAACCTATATAAATTTGCATAGAGTAAATATTTCATTTCCATAAGAGAGAAATAGGGACATAGATAGAAGGGATGGAACCAAACAAGAAAAAATCCACCTGGGCAAACAAGTTCTGAAGCTCCATGTCCAATATCTGGAACACATGGCACCACAATTTTTCCCAAAGGGCTTGTATAACTTCACATCTGGACTTGCTGCTTGTAGCCCACATGGCCTTCCTGTTTGCTTTTTATCTGATCTGTTTCTACAGTTTTCCTCAGCAGATGTTCCATGTTACTAACACCCTTGAGGATCTCCAGTGCAGCTTTGGCTTCCTTCTCAAATATTCCTGTATCATGTCTCAGGGCTAGCCCACTAACTCCAAACCTACTGCACTTTGCTGGTCTCCCAGATCTTTCTTAGAAATCCCAGTGGAATCCTTCATGACCCTAACTTTATCATCCTATATTCCTTCATTAAAAAAGCACCACATGCTTGAAGCCAGGGTCTGCCATCATCTTGAGCAGTACACAAACCTCTTACACTATTGGCTACAGCAGCCTCTGAGTGCCTGGGCAATTGAGCATAATGAAACAACTTATTAGACCCCCCACCCTGTGCAAGAAGAATCCCCCCATGGCTTCTTGTCAATGAAATTTTTGTTTTACATCCTTGAATCTGAAATGGGTATGCTCTTTCCAATTTCCAGGATGCCCTCAGTCAATCTTCCTGTTTTCTGTATGCCAATTACTTAGCATCTCTTTAGTGACTATAAACTCTAACAATCACAACTACCTTAGTCCCAGTTTTATTCACACCTTTCTGGCCAAAGTCCAAGATTTTCAAATCTGTGTGCTTTGCTTTCTGTTTCTGATTATCATGATAAATTGGCTAAAATCCACCAGCAATATCCATGCCACCACCTGAATGCTGTACTTCCTTGAGATTTCCACCACCAGATTAATTTAATCACATTTAAGTTAAGTGTCACAGAAAGTCTCAAGGCATGGGAAAAATATAGCCAAGTTATTTGCCAAACTATAACACTAATGGCCCCAAGTAAAATTTCCAATAAAATCCTCCTCTACTGAAACTTCATGAGCCCAGTCTTTATTTTTCACAGTTCTATCAGCATTCTGGTGTTTTAAGCTCCCAGGAGAATCACAAATTAAATTCTGTTTACAGTATTCAAAAGCTTTTCCAGCTTATGTCTCTAAACTTTTCAAAATCCTTCCCCAGAAAATCAGCTTTGTAAACCACAGGTTCACAGCAATGCCCCACTCTCATTACTGATTTCTCTTTTAGTCAGCTTTGTTTCACTGTGATCAAAAGATCTGACAAGAACTACTTAAAGTAGGAAAAGCTAATTTTGACTCATGGATTCAGAGATTCAGTCCATCATTGAACAACTCCATAGCTCTGGGCAACAGTGAGTTCTTGCTCTCATGAGATTGGATTAGTCAAAGGTGAGGAAGAGGTGAGGCCAGAGATGAGGCAGAACATTATGGTGGACAGGCATGGGAGAGGAAAGCAACTCATATCATTACAACCAGAAAAGTGAGGGATAGAGGGGGTTGGTATTTCTGATTTTTTCCCAAGGGACAAAATATAAATCCCAAAGGCACACCCCCAGTGTTTCCTTCAGTCACGTACTACCTGTCTACATTTACCATCTCGTTAACTCCTATCAGTGGATTAATTCACTGATTGAGTTAAGACTTTCATAATCTAATTATTTCCCCTCTAAACTTTCTTTATTGTCTCACACATGAGCTTTTTGGGGACACCCCATACCTAAACCATAAGAATTCTTTTCTATTTTTGTTTTTCCTCTTCTTATAAGTGCATTGGTTATACTGTATTAGAGCTCCCCCCAGTCACCTCACCTTGGTTATATCTGCAAAGACATTTTTTTTCAAATAAAGTGACATTTAAAGATTCCTGGAGTTGCTAGGGTTTGAACATATTTTGTCCTCACCAAAACTCTTGTTGAGACTTGATCCTCAGTGTGGTGGCTTAAGGCCTAAAAGGTGATTAAATCCTTAGGAGTAATTAATGCTTGTCTTGGAATAGTGAGTTCTTGCTCTCATGAGATTGGATTAGTCAGTGAGAGAGGGTTTATTCTAAACCAAGTGTTTTGCCTCTTTGCATGTACCCAGTCATCACTCTCCCAAGTGATGCCATCCTGCATGTTATAACGTAGCATAAATTTATTTTGTACTTTCTAACCTTCAGAATTATGAGTCAAAATGAATATCTTTTCTCTATGAATTATGTGGTCTTTGACTTCTGTCATAGCAATAAAAAGAATAGATTAAGGCAAATTCTTAACAACATGACAACACTTCAACATGATAGTGGTCACTGTAATGGTTAATTTTATGTGTTAAGTTGACTAGGATAAGGAATGCCCAGATAGTTGTCAAAATATTATTTAAGTATATCTTGGAGGTTGTTTTTGAAAGAGATTAGCACTTGAATTGGTAGACTGAATAAAGAGGATTGCCCTCAACCTCATCCAATCCATTTAGGGCCTAATCAGAATAAAAAGTTGTAGGAACAGCAAGTTTCCTTCCTGTTTGAGCTGAGATATTGGTATCCTCCTGCCCTTTGACATTGAGGCTGGTTCTGAGGCCTTTCGGACTCAGATTGGACTTAAACCTTTGGCTTCTTTCTTCTTAGACCTTCAGGCTTAGATCTTACACACAGCAGACTATGAGACTTCTTGGCTTTCATAATGTTGTATGCCATTTACTAGAATAAACCTCCATATATCTTCATCTGTTTTATCTGTTTTATGTATCTGTCATCTGTCTGAATTTTCTGTTGATTCTTTCTCTGATTAGTCTTGGAAAATATAGCCAGAAAAGACAAAGGTGGCATAAGTGATAGTTTTCTAAGAGAAGAGATATTTTCTCATTTTGTTTGGTTTGTTTTTTGGAAGGGACGAAGAACTAAGATCTGAGGTTTAATAAGAAATTTATTACAAAATGCTTTTGGACTCTTCATCAAACAGAATGTGTGTGCATGAAAGAACAGCAACTCTGAGGGCTATGTGGCATTAGATCCAGAAAGGAAGCCCAAGTTTGAGTCAAGATGAAGAACAGTGGCATATAATATTCTGTGTATCAGGCTTTGTTTTAATCATTTCAATAGTGCCCAAGCATGAGGACAGTGGCCAGAGGTGTCCCGGGGCACTGCACGTGTGAGGATGCTGAGTTATGTCATTTTTCTGGGCTCCTGTTCATAGATGCCTGTCACCTTTGTTCAAGTTTTCAGATAGAAGCAAAGATCCCAAACTGTGCAGTGCCTATATGGTTTCTGTCTTCCTAGCAAGGGTGAGACAGAGAACAGGCATGGTTTCCTAAGTTCAAAAGGCAGCATTGAGGAAGCATTCAGTGTTGGGAAAAATGCTTTCTTTGTGATTGATGCAGGCAAAGAATCAACAAGGCAAAGGGAGAAAGGATGAATTGAGGATACAGGTGAGAAGTTGGAGGGGTATGACCCACCTTCAGAAGAGGAGAGAGTCCACCTGATTTCTGCAGCCTTATTTCACTTGGCCTCCTAGCTGGTGGTCAAAGAATATTCCTACACTGATTCTTATCTATTTATAATTCATTATGTAATTCTCATATGCCTTTTTAAATTTATGTTCTCATGTAAGGTTAATTTGCAGTTGAGCTTGCTTCGTTTTTGCTTTCTGCTTTGTTTTCTTTCTCCTGATTTTAGCTTTATTATTCCAAGTTATTTCTTTATTCAGGTACCATTTTACTGATTAACACCATTTTATTCTGAATGCCAGAGGCTGATTTTGTAGTCTTCATATCTATTTCATCTATTTGGCAGCCCCATTTTGTTCCCAAGGGATCCAGTCTAAAGGTCATTCACCTGGGAAACTCTGCTCTCAGTGTTCTATTAACTGGATGATTTCAGTTGTAGGTGCTTTCAATCAAAACCAACTGACTGTAGTTGGTTGCTGTAACATCCAAATCATAGGTTAGGAGGCTGTAGATCCTTTCTTTTCCTCTCAGTGGAATCCTGGGTGTGAAGATTTCTGGGATTTGTTTGTTTGTTTTGGTTTTTGGTACCACGGTAATTTCACCACTGCGTTACATCCTTATTCTTGTTTATATTTTATTTTGAGACAGGGCCTTAATAGGTTACTGAGGCTAGCTTTGAACTTGTGAACCTCCTGCCTTAGCCTCCTGAACCACTGGGATTACAGGAGTGTGCCACTGTACCCAGTGATTTCTGTCTTTTATTATTCATTAGTTTAAGATGGAAATATTTTAGTAATGGCAATATGTAGATGAAATAGTGGGACTCTTACTGTGTAAAATTTTGATAGGTAGAGAAAATCTTGTTTACATCACCTGGTGGGTAAGTAGGATGAATACCTGTGTTCCACCACTGGGTGGCTTCATATGAAGTGGAATGTCAAGTGTCCCGATGGCCTGCAAATGGGGATGAGGACAGATGGCAGAGGCCCAGAGTGCACAAGAAGTCTCTACTTGTGTGACCAGGTGGATGGGGTCCCATCACCACAGGAAGTTTATATGCCAGAAGCTCTAAACTTCTTTCCGTATCACTAATCACTGTGGGCTTCACTGGCAATCTTCACATTAATGAAGATGTTCCTTTATTTGTTTACTTTTTTATGGTGGTCAAATACACATAATTGACCATTTAAAATCAATTTTCAGTGAATAGTTCATTGGCATTAAATACATTCTCCTTGCTGTTTCATCATCATCATTATCTATCTTCAGAATTATTTGTTTTCCCAAAGGGAAAATGCATAGCCATTCAATATTGACCTTTTTTTTCTGAGCTCCTGTGAGTACCATCATTCTTTCTGTCTCTATGAATTTGGCTACTCTTGATACCGCATAAAAGTAGAATCATATGGTATATGTCATATCATGATTGGCTTATTTCACTCAGCATAATATCTCTCATGTTAGAGAGAGAGAGGGAAAATATATATTTATCTACTTTATTTTAATTAATTTTGTCAGCTCTTGGTTTAATTTGTTCTTTGTCCAGGCACTTTTGGTATAAAATTTTGGCATGATATCTTTTTATTTTCATCAATCTCATTATATTTCTTTTGCAATTTCTTTCTTGGCTCATTGGTAATTTATTTCAAGGTATGTTGTTTTATTTCCACATATTTGTACATTTTCCAGTTTTCTATCGATCACTACTTTGTTTTTTTTTCCATTGTGATAAAAAAGATACTTTGTATGATACAGATACTTTGAATTTTACAAAATTTATTAATTATTCTCTTATGATTTATGGTGTTGGAAAATGCTGCATGTGCATTTGAGAAAAATGTATATGCTTATTTTTAGGCCAAATGTTTTCTATATCTTGTTAGGTCTAATTGGTTGATGATATTGGCTAAGTTCTTTTAATTCATTTTGATCTTATTCTATTCTGTCCAGTATTGAAACTGTGCTACTGAAGTCTCTGACCATTCTTTTGGGTATATCTAATTTATGTTCAATTTTTGTTGTTTTCATATTTTCATTTTATGTTCAGTGTCAATGATTTCTATTTAATTGAAGGGACTTAATGTTTGCTACATATATATTTATTATGATTTTTACATCATTTTGGTCAATAGATCATGTTACTATGTTATTTGCCTCTTGAAACAATTTTTGGCATCCTCTGTTTTTGACTGCTGTTACTAATAACCATGCCTGGCTCTCCTCCAAATTTCATAAACTATCTTGTATACTTGAGTCTTAAGTGAGTTCCTTGTAGGGAATTTAGATCAATCCTGTTTTTTTATTTAAACCATTACAATAACGTGCACCTTTGAATTGGATAATTGAACCCTATTTTATTTAAAGTAGTGACTTCTACTGGTGGCCTTACAATTGTGTGTGAGGATACCGGGGATTGAACTCATGGACACTCAACCATTGAGGCACATCCTGAGTCCTGTTTTATATTTTACTTAGAGATGGGGTCTCATTGAATTGCTTAGTGCCTCAGTTGCCATTTGGTAATTTGTTTTCTCTGTTTTACATTTGTTTTGTTTAGTGGCTTTCTTTGAGTTTCTGTTGTTCAGAGTTTTTTATACACTTCTATTTTCCCTTAGTGTAATTTCTGTAATTTTTTTGTAATTATCATAGATTTTACATGTAACATCCAAAAGGTAAAACAATCAACTTTAAATTGATACCAGCTTAATATCGTCACATACAAAACTCTTTAGTACTGCTTCCTTCATTTTTATTATTGGTGTTACAAATTACATCTTTATGTATTTTTTTTACCCATCAACATATATTTATAACTATTTTATGGCTTTGGCTTTCAAATATTATAGGGAAATGAATTGTAGCTATAACTAAAATTTCAGTAATTACTGATCTTAAATTTATCCATGTCCAATTTATCTACAGCCCAAGTGTGCCAGAGTAGTAGGGTGGGTTACAGACAGACCAAAGAAAGTGACTGAGTACAGTTTGGAAGACATGTGGTTCACTGGAGAAAGCTTGTGAGAGATTAGTGACTGCTGTAAGAATAGTTCAGTGCTGACAGGCTGACAGCAATTCTGCCCCTCACAGTACTTTGCTAGCTAATAGCTCTTTTCTCTCAGTGTTTTGTTCACTGGTGGCTGGCTGGACAAGTGATATATATCTTTTCCACAAAGTTCTCTAATCCATGTCTGTCCCCACTCAGAGAAGGGTTTTTATCTTCTATTTTTTTGATATGTTAGGCTGCAGAAGCAGTGAGGTCATCAGCATTAGCAGGCTTAGCCTGAATAGATCCTGAGGAGCAACTCTCCTGATGTATATGCAAGAAAGTAGCTTTCTACACATCGAACTGTTGTTCTTCAGTTTCCAGTGTGCAAAAAAGAATGCCAGTGTCCTTTGAGACAGTATGCATCCAGACTTTCCAGTTTAGTCTTAATTTCATTATTCCCTTAACTTGCTGAGGTATTTTGGGAACAGAGAGGGGACATTCAGGGACATAATATATCATTGAACCTCTTTGCTTTAGGGACAATGCACCACGTACTTACGTTTACTGGAGAACTTGATACTCTTATATGGCTTTGAGTTACTTGTTAGTATTCTTTTATTTCAACTTGAAGAACTCTGTTTAGCATTTTTTTTGTAGGGCAGGTATAATGAAAATGGACTGTTTCAGCCACTGTTTTGTGAGAGAATGATTCAGAAGAATTGCAAGTTCAAGTCTATCCTGGTAAACTTAGTGATGCCATGTGACTCAAAATAAATTCCAAAAGGACTGGGCATGTTAGAATACTTTGTTAGAAAACTGGCCTAGCATGAATGAGGACCTGTGCCCCATCCTCAGTAAAGCAAAAAAGGAAATAAAAACAACTTTTTCTAGTAAGTCCAAAACCTATGATTTCAGGAGATTTATTTTGTTCTTTTGAGTAGACCAAGTTTTATTGTTTCTTTGCTTATTGAAAATTGAGCATTAAAGAAAACAGCCACCACACTAGTTCTGTTCATGAGTAGACCTCACTAGCCAGCCTCCTTGAAGGCTTATGCCTTCTGAGAATTCTTATGCAATATCTTCCCTACCTGTTTCTCTCTCTTGCCTCCTTTGCATGCCTGTTTGTGCTTCCACCCTGTTTGAATTTCCCTGGGAGTCTACCCCATCTTTTTTATAGGGACTTTGAGCTGCCCTATCATATTCCTCAGTCAGTGGTGTCCTGCTTTAGGCATCTGTAGTTTCTATAAGAATGTTTTCCATGAATTCTACATATTACTTTCAATGGTTTCTCCTATTCTGAGCCACTTCTGGCTCTTTGAGCACTTAAGTTTTGTGCTTCAGGAACCAATTGCTCAGGTAGAGTTACAAATCATTCTCTGCTGTCTCTGGGTTGTGGAAGTAACTGAGTATCCAGCTGCTGAACCCCCTAAACTGCAAAGTAGGGCAGGGGCAAGAAAGAATGAAAAAAATTCTTACCATTTTAAATTCAGCTTCTTTTAAAATTTCTATTATTCTCCTATAAAGTTCTTTTAGTGTTTCTAGTTGTTCAATGTTTCTGTTAGAGATAAGGGCCTGGAGTTTACTTGTCCACTGTTTCATTGCCATTATTTTTCTTTATTTTTAAAATCATAGTTTTAGTAGCAAATCTGTTGCAAAAAGTGCACTGTGTATATTTTAGTAATCAATAATTTTATTTGCCTTTTTTTATGGTTTTAAACTAGAAACAAAAATATAGATTCCAGTCAGTGATGAATGAAGAGCATTTTTGTTTTGCCCAACTATCATGTACAAAGAAGGCTTTTGGGGCTGCATGTGGTTAATATCACTTTTACAGAGAATTAGTAGGCTGTCCTTAACTGAACATGCTTCCTCCAGACAGCTCTGCTCACCAATGAGAGACAGCTCAATTCCTCCAGATTCTGCTAGAGACACAACATGTTACCATTGAGACTTCAAGGGCACTTAAGATGCTCAGTTACCCAACCCTGAAACCCTTCTCTTCCCCATCTGTGCTCATTTTCTTGTCTTTCACTGACATTTTTTTGTCCAACTTTCCCTGAGGGGTTTATCGTTGTGAATTTCACTCAGGGCTAAGTGAGGCCACTTTATGGACTCACTAAATAAACTGTATCTTTTTCTAAAATTTTCATTTTATTATTTATTTATTTTTTAACTTCAGTATTGAGAGTGGAAGTAACTGAGGGTCCAGCTCCAGTGCTAGGACTCTAGTGCTTCACCACTGCTACATCCCCAGCCCTTTTCATTTTAAGAAAGTCATGCTAAATTGCCCAGACTGATTGTAAACTTGTAATCCTTCTGCCACAGCTACATGATCACTTTTGCCGGGTAATGTTGCCAAACCCCAGTGCCACTAACAAGCCTCAAGTCGATGCTTCTGGCAACTGTAGTTAAGATTGAGGGGCCCTGTTTGGGGTGGCTTCTCAGGTCTTGGTCCACATCTCTTCCCAGCAGATACCTGGAGTGGGAAAGGCATGCTCTCCTGAGCAGAGGAGCCTGACTTACCCCTCTGACAGGTTGTTGAAAGACAAGGGGCTCAGGGACCTGGACAGGCTTTGCAGGACCCAGGTGATGAATCCAGTTGACACATGAGGCAGAAAGAAGGCTGGCCTGCATCCTGCCCCAGGAGGAAGAGTGGTAAACACCATTTTGATATAATTTTTAGGAAAGAAGATAACACAAAAACACAAAATGCACTTGTGCTCCAGGAACTCAACTTGGAACTGAAGAAGCTTCACAGAATTGTATTCCAAATGAAAGGTTCTCTGTTGCCACCCATTCTTGATTGTTCATTATCTCATCTTTTGATACTAAAATCAAAAGCAGTGTCCTATTCTCTTTTTATAAAACACCCCCTCACTCTGCCTTGCTCCCTGCAAGCCCTTCCTTCAGTCCCCACCTCTGCAGGACCCCTTCATGAGTACCAATTCTACCTTTGTCCATAAAGCCTGAAAGACTCCCATAGCTCTGCGTTGCTGTGGGATATGGACTATCATTCTTATTTTGGTATTAAAGACTTGCCATAGTGTGGCCCTAATTCACCTCCTGGACTCAACTTTCTCTTCTCTTACTTTCCTAAATAACAGTGAAAATCCATATTTAATTCACAAAAGACTGAAAAGTGGTGACTAGATAAGCATATGATTAATTTTGTAGCTCCTAAGAGCATATGGATCACTTATATCTATTTTAAGCAGGTTCGCATTTAAGCTGCACACATACTGTCTACATCGTGGGACAATCATGCCCCCAAAAAGATGATTCTGGCAGCGATGGACGATGTATACTATCATGGTTCCATAAAATTATAAGGAATCTGAAAAATTCCTACTCACCTAACAATGAGGTAGCTGGTGTACTGCAATGCATTACTTACATATCAGTGGTGTTGCTGTTGTAAACAAAGCTACTGCTCTTACAGTCTATAAAAATGTGGCATATACAAGTATACAGAAAGCATAATGCTTAAGAATGATAATCACTGTGTTACTGGATTATGGAATTACTATACTATACTTTTTATTATTATTTTAATGTGTGCACCTTTTGCTTGTATTTTAAAAAGTTTACTGTATGACCTGTTAGGTCGGCAGCAGCCTCATACAGCTCCTGCTTACCATTTTTCTTGATTGCATCAAGTGGTCACATCAAAGAGTTTTTCTTTATCATCCATTTGTGTAAATGCACTCTGTGATGTCGGAACAATGATGGAATACTCTGTGACACATTTCTCAGAACATGTCCCCATCATGTACTGACACAGGACTGTGTTATGATATACCATAGTATTGTAGTTAATCGAATTTAGTAAATTGAGACTTAAAAATATTATACAAGTATGTGTTGAGCAAAGGTAAACATAAATCTCTTCATAGTAATAGAAAAGTGATAGTAGGAAGTCTGATTGTCTTTTTAATAAAATATACCAAAATTATATAAATGAAATTACATTTACTTGGGGAAAAATGTCTTATAGTAAATTGTAAACACCAAAAGACATAAGGGAGGCATGTGCACAGTTTTAGTTTTATATTCACTTATGTATGAGTGAATATCTTCAACACATCTTTTATAAAATTATTTTGTGTTTTAAAAGAATGTATCAAAAAGATTCCTTCTGCTTAAATTACTTGATGTGTCAATTCCTCATTTAGTGGTTTTTTTTTTCTTTACACAGTAGGATTTTAGTAGCCATAAACTGTAACTGATGATCATGAGCACCAAGGCAAATGTGGGATTGTAAGTAAAGGTGGCAGAGAGAACCTGAGTCATGGGGAGCCAATGCCCAGGAGACTGCTTCCTGATTGATACCTTACTCGATATCTGAGAATCAGAATAATCTTCTAGAAAGACTATCTAAGAAAACATCTAGCCTTCCCAAACTGCATTTATTTGGAATTAAAAAACTCATTTCCTGCCAAATCAGTTTTTTTCTTCTTTTTTTTTTGTCTCCACCTTATTTTTCTTGCAAAGACCAAGAGGTATTAAACCTTACTCCCTTATTACTCAGCACAGTTCCAAAACATACCCATCGTAGTTCCTGTAAATTAGGGAGGTGAACTGTTTTCTGTTAGCTGATGGTGAACCCAGCACTCTACTGAGGTCCCTAGGTGTCCACCACAAGCATGTGGAAATTCAGGCCTTGGAGTACCCAGCTTCTGGTGCTTTAAAAACTCATGTGTATTTATTACTGTTACAGAAGATGACACTTCTCTTTCTGCTGTTGTTTCTTCTTTCTCAATGTTCCTCCTTTGCCTTATTACATGAATCCTAGACAATGGTAGTCATGTGTAAAACACTATCACATCTTCCCTGGTGGTGGGGAAAGGAGATGGGTGTCAAGGAAATCATGGTCATATCTATTTTACCCAGGAAAGAGATTAAGAGATTAATACAAAGTTAGAGTTACAGCAGGTCAGGAACACTTAGATTTTCTGGCTTAAAATATAAAACATATATGTGTATATAATATATAAATTGTGTATATAAAACATATATGTGTATATAATATATATATTGTGTATATAAAACATATATGTGTATATTATATATATATATGTATATATAACTTGACTACTTATGAATTTTCATGAAATAAGCTGACATAAATAGAAACAACTTATATTATAAAATGTAAACATTTTATGCTCCAGGAAACATTTGTCAATATATGAAAGTAATATAAAATAATGTATATCAAAACTATTATAGGAATGCTATATTCACAGCCATTTTAAGTGATTTTTTCATAAATCTTGTACAAATCATGGCTTTTATATTGATGACATTTAGTCTCTGGGACTCTCTTACTTACCTATCCTCTCAGTCTTAGTGTCCCCATTCCAAGAAAGGAATGATTACTTTTTTCTCTTTATTTTCTCTTTCATCATGATGAAAATGGTTGAATAATTCAGACACAATATATTATTATTGTTGTTGTCATTATATCTCTAATTAACAAACCAAAGTATGATTTCTTTTATTCTCTCCCCACTAACCCCTTCAAACTTCATTCACTTTCATCCACATTCCAAAATATTTCATCTTTGTTTTGAAATCAATTTGTTAACTTAATTAGGTTGGAGAATGATGTGTTAAAATCAGCCATATATAGGTTAAAATCCATGAAATATGAATTATGTGTTCCACAAATGATATTTATTATTATATAATTTATTAATTCATGAGACATATATGAAATAATTACCTAGTAGATTATACCATACTGTGGTAGGATTGTAGAAAGAAATATGACAAGTCCTTGCTTCAATAGTCTTTCTACCTAGTGGACACAACAGGGATGTGAGCAGGATATTGCCATATAATCCATGTTATATAAGAGGATGGTTCAGGTACATAACATGTTTGTTGAGGTTTTTTTTAGTGGTGACTACATATGCTGACATTTCTCCTTCAGACATCTGACTAGCTTAATTCCTTTAACATTGTTTTTTCTCTAATTTGAAATTGGCTTATTTTCAAGTGAATTGTCCTGTTCCTGCCTGCATTTATACACTCTCTCACAAACTGTGTTAGTTAGCTTTCTGTCACTGTTACAAAATACCAGAGAAAAACAACTTAAGGAATGAAAGGTTTATACATTGTTTCTGGATCTGTGTTAAATAAGAGCATCATGGTGAGAGGTGGAGCAAAGCTGTTTTCCTCATGGCAGCCAAAAAGAAAGAAAGGGAGGGTGGGGGGAGAAACAGAGAATGAGCACATAAGAGAACACAGAAGAGGAAGGGGCTTGATACAAAATATATCATTTGAAAGCCTTCCCCAGTGAATTACTTCCTCCAATTAGGCCCCACTTCCTAAAGGTTGTTCCACCTCCTTATAGGACCATAGGTTGGCAAACAAGCCTTTAGCAAATGGCCTTTGCACAACATTTCATATCTGACTCTTAAGAGGCCTAATCAAACCTATATCACTTTGTATCCTCTATGAGTGTCCTCCTTTTTATTCATGGCATTTTTCAGACTACTGCCTCCATCTCACAGTGTGGGGCAACCTCTAAATTCCCATATCCCTTGCAAACCCAAGCATACTTTTATCTTAACATGTGTAACAAATTGTGAAAAATGAATACAGAAGCACTAACTTATTTACCCAAAGAAAAAACAAGTATTTAATAGTTGAAGGTAGTAAATAAAGCCTGATGCCCAGAAGTTTCTCCATCTAAAATGTAGAATTGCTATATCCAAATCGTTCTCTTTGTAGGAATGGGCAATGTGAAACTAAACTCATGGCTGTAAGATATGTTGAGCAATTTATAGATAATACTGACCACAGGTCACATCTGGTTTCTTTCCCTTGGCTTTCTTAACAGCTTAATCTCACTGAAGAATAACTGTGCATATAAGTTTAGTTTCACTATTACTTTGATCCCTGGATTACAACCTCAAGTTAGAGTTCTTTGAGGTAAACATCAATTTTGTTGGTGCTCTAAGGGAGTCATGGTTGGGTTTTGGTGGTGCTCAAGGAAAAAGGCAGAGTTGTTAATCACCCTAAGGAGTAAAAATCTGCTGCTATAACAGAGCTTTCATATGTTTAGTACCTTGTTAACATATTGGCAATATGGAAGAACAGGCTTGCTCTAGAGAGCAGTAGACCACTAACTTTTCCAATTACTTCTCAGATGACTTAAGCCATAAATTAAAACCCTTGGGTGAGGCAGAAAGAGAGTTTATTTTGAATTTGAAAAAAAAAAAACAGAATGTAAAGAAAGATCTTTTGAATATGATGGAAAAAATCAATGCCTGTGTTTTAGACTGCTACATGACTCAGACAGAAGAACTCAAATACTCCAGAGACCAAGCGTCTCTCAAAAAGTACTTCCCCATCTAGATTGTTAATGAAGCCTTGCTGAACATCTATCAGGAATTGTGGTGACCTTCCTTTGAGCAAGTGACAAATGTTCATGTTTGGAATAAAATTGTTACACTTTACACTGTGAAGGGTAAAGCTAATGGAGAAGTGTTGTGACAGTTCTGCTTGTACCACTATCCAAGTTTCTGAGGATCATATTGCTGGAAAGGACTTAAGGGATTGGATTCAGCTACTACACAGTTAAGACTTCTTCCTTCCACATTTCCCATGAGTGATTCTTAGTGAAGGTGTTAAAAATGCAGGCTCTGAAGCCAGAATGTCCTGGTTTCATCATTTCTGGGCAAGTAGCTTAATTTTTCTGTGCTTCAGTTTTCTTAACTATATTATAGATCTGATAAAATGGAAATTCTTGTCGCATATTCTTTGCAGGGTTATTGCAAAAATCAAGTTGACCAGTTAACTCCAAAGCATTTAGAAGACTTCCCAGATATAATAAGAGGTTTTACATATATTGGGCACTGCCATCATCTATTGTGTGATCCACATTTGTTGAATTTAAAATTAACCCCAGAGATGTTTATTATTTGGATAATCTGTTTGCCAGTGCTCTTAAATCTATGACCAATCCCTTCAGTATAGCTAGGAGGAGGCACAAAAATAGTAGTAATAGCAAAATATTTGTAGTCAATTAAACTTGAGTTTGAATGCTTGAATGACATAAACTTATTGACACTGTTTGCTTCTAGTAGAGAACTGATAATCCCTTTACAGAGATGATTGTCATTAAAGACAACATATGCAAATTACGCAGCCCAGCTGTCAATCACTGATTAGAATTTCTGTAACATGTGGCAAATGGACTCCATCATTTTTCATCTAAAACACAAAGGTTTTTGATCTCTTTCTCCCTAGTTGAATTTATAAAACAAAGCCAAAATGTCACAATTACTAATTCACTTTACTAAATAGACCAAAGAAAATTGTAGCATCACTTTTTTTCACTAACATGTAACTTTGTAGTCCACTGACTGGAAGGGTCTGGGTACATGAGCCATCCAGTTGACAAGCACAGGTGTCCTTTTGTGTCCAGATTATCCCACAGCTTTATGAATTAGGACTGAATAAAAAAGGCAGGAAGTGAAGTGCAGTTGAACTTAAAAGCTCCATTATGCTGCTACTTAGAACAATAAAGTGTCTGACAAAATAGCCACAATCACACTGAAGATTTTAGACTGCTGTTTAAATAGTAAATACTGCTGCAGAGCTTAAGAAAGGCACATCATTTTTGTTTTTGTTTTCCCAAAGCAAACTAAATCTAGCTCAAGATCCTCATCCCCAGACTTTTCAGTAAGTGCAATATCACTGTTTACAAATCCACTTTTTTAAATAAAATCTATACAAAGCTTGTAATTGAGGCAATAATTTTGCCATGTGCCTTTTTGTAGTCTGTATTGGAACATTTACAAGATCTCCTGAAAATCTTTGTGCTCCAGGACCTAGATGTCTCCAGTATGGTAGCCACATGTGGGTGTTGAGCCCTCAATATGAGGCTGGAACAGCTGAAGAACTGAATTGAAATATATATATATATATATATATATATATATATATATATATATATAAAAATATATATATAAATATATATAAATATTTATATATATATAAATTAAATATATATTATATATTTATATATATAAATATATATATATTATATATATAAATATATATATATAAATATATATAAATATATATATATATATATTTATATATATATATTTGAATTATACTAATATATTATATATTATATATAATTGAATTATACTTATATATATATTATATAACTGAATTATACTAATATATATATAATTGAATTATACTAATACATTAGAATAATTCAGTTTTCAGCACCACATATTAAAAACATAAATAAAATAAAAAGGTTCATCTACAATTATAAAAAAGATTCTTAAAAAACTGACTTCACTTATTTTTTTGAAGTTTTAAAAATGTAGTTAGCAGAAAATTAAAGTTATATACATTTATCTCATATTTCTATTTGACAGTACTATTCTAGAGTTTATGAGATGAAAACTTTATCTAACTTATTTCTTTCTGACTTAGGTCCAGGCTGATGTTAGATGATATCCTGTGTACAACTAATAAGTTGCAAGTAATTTCTATGCATAACTAAAATGCAAACCAAAAAGTTTCAATTGTATGGTTCTGTAGGGTATTATATAGTTTTGCAGCTAAATTTGTAGATATTATTCATGTTTTAATTTCCTAACAATTTAACTAAATTATCTGATGGTTGTACTGAGCAGAATTTTGTTATAAGTCAAAATTTTGATTTTTTATTCTCTTCCAGTTTTCTAGCATATACTGGAAAGAATAATTAGTCCTACCCCAAGCCTGGTGGCTCACACCTGTAATCCCAGTAATTTGGAAGACTGAGACAGGAGAATCACAAATTCGAGGCCATTCTCAGCAATTTAGTGAGGCTCTACCTCAAAATAAAATATAAAAAGTGCTGGGGATGTGGGTCAGTACAAAAAAAAATTAGTCCTACTGATCAAATTATACAATTAATATAAACTGAAGTGTTACTCTGTGAACTATTTATGTGTGTATCTGGAAATAAGTTTCATTGAATTGTCTTGCCTTGCTTCCCTAAAATCACAGTTTCAGGAACTGAAAGTACTGATGATGAGTAAAAACTGTTTTCTTTTTACATTATCTGCTCATGTGTTTATGTTAATAAAGGCAAAGGAACTGTAATATTTTTTTAAATTCCATCCCTAAAGAAAACTTTGCAAAGGTCCTCATACCAGTGCTGACCCCAGAATTGCCTTACTGTGGACAATGTGATATATTCTTCTCTCTATCACATTGTCTAAGGAAGAGTCTTGCATGTTTTATTTGTGATATTTTATGAGCTAAAAAAAAACCTGAAGCCAGTTCATAGATGTGTTACTATTTCCAGGTATGCAGAACTCCATATTTGTAGCCTTCTGGAACACTTGCTTTGCTAACTTTCCCTCCCTTTTTTGTACAATACTGGGGATTGAACCTAGGGACCCTCAATAACTAAGTTATATCCCCAGTTCTTTTAATTTTTACTGTGAAACAAGGTCTTGCCAAGTTGCTGAGGCTGGCCTGGCACTTGCAATTCTCCTGCCTCAGCCTCCTGATTTTGTATCTTGTATTAAAATCTAAATTCCATTTCAGCACACAACAATTTTTGCATAGTTGACAAATAGAACATAAAGTAAGTTCAGGCTGTGTGTGTGTGTGTGTGTGCGCGCGCGCACACGTGCACGCACGCAAGCGCACATGTATGCAGACTGGGATTAAACCCAGGGGCACTCTACAACTGAACAAACCTTTTATTTTATAATGTGAGACAGGGACTTCTTACATCACAAAGGCTGAACTCAAACTTGTAGTCCTCCTGCCTCAGTCTCCTGAGTAACTGAATTTAATGCCATGTGCTTCCTGACCAGCTAGGCATCTTTTGTAGGGTGGTTACTGTTCTTTTAATTTTTGTATTCACTTGTCTAGAGAAATATTTAAGTGAATATTTACTTCATGATACATTTCTAATTATTCCAGTAATTATCTGAAGCATGGACTAGGCTCAATAGCAAATAATCTCATTTATTTAGAGGAAATACATAATTCCAAAAATATTTTGGAGATATATTTAACAACAAACATATGTCCTTAAAAGGGACTTGCATACATTAAGCTGCTTCCCTGGGCTCAGCTGGCACCCCATGTCCCCACGTTAGCATCTCACACTCGCCTACTAGCACTCGCTTGGGGCTGGTATAGGCCTCCTGGGCATGCATATGCATGGTCCATGGCTGTTACTCTATTTTGGGCCATTGAAGAACGCAACACATTTTATGGCTTCATAAATTTCAACACATTTGACACTGATAAATACAAACACTATGAAATAGCAAAAAATTGAGATTTAAAATGGAAAATATCAGACCACCTTCTGCAGAATTTATGCAAGATACACAACATTCTCCTGATAGTAAGACTCAAAATGTTACTATAGGTATTTTCTGAGTAAAAGGATATATGTTGCTAAACTCTTTGATCACCATGGTTTTTTCCTTGTGGATGATAGCACCCCAATGGATGCCATTGTAAAATAACTTCTTGGTATGTATTAAAATGTGGAAGGTGCCATTTCCATGCACTGTAAAGTCTGCCTTGATCTCATGTCCACTCAAATAGGCCACATCATAAAGCATTATGGGAGGAGAGCAGCTGAGACTATTTCCTGGGTCCAAATCTGTAGACCCAGCTCAGAGATCAGGCCTCAGCAGAAGGATTTGGTCATGAAACAAACCAGTGTCTGGCTGGATATGGACCATATTCAGCAAAAGATAGGGAGACAGAAGAATGGAGCACACTAAGCAGCATCAATCTTCATCAGACTTCTCTTAGGTGTGGAAAATCACCTAAGAGGGGTGTGGAAAATCAAGACAGTGTGGAAAATCAAGACAATCAGAAACCTGAACAAGGTAGTGATGGTGACATAATAAATGGAGTTCCACAAGGTGATAGAATTGGGGCCTTGAAAAGCTGAATACCATCAAAATCTAACATTATATCACCCATAGTAATTCTTCATTACACACTTCACAGTTTTAAACATTTGAATGTAACTGTATTAAAACAACCAAGTAATCTGATTTGAGGAAAAGCAGTTTTAGCAGTCCCTCTTTAACAAGGACTAATATTTTTGCATGAAATAAAAAGTTGTGATCAGAACTGAAGAAAGAATCTGGGAATAGAAAACTCTGAAAAGATTTAGAAAAATTTCTTTCAGAACTGCCGCAGTCTGGCTGGACAAGAATAACCGAGCCGCCACAAAGCCTTGTAGGTTCAAACAGCAACTACTTTATTTCAACTCTCACTGGCACTGCAGTCACGTTTTTCTGCCAACGCCACCCACGCAGCCCTTCCAGAAACCCCCCACATCAGAAATCCTGCCTCCAGCACTTCCCCAAACAATGGGAACTCTCCTGGAATCCCCAGGAGAACTCCAAAGTAGCCCGGTGCCCTGAGGCATCAAGAGCCGCCCCATTGCCCGATGGTAAAGGTCAAATATACAATACAATCAAGCCAGCATCACAGCAATTATATATAGCTTAACTCAAATCATCATCTAAATTGTTTGCTGGCATCACCTTTCAAACATTCCCTCAGGCAAATGCTAGGCTTCATTATGACTGACCTGGCTCTCAACACAGAACAAAACAAAATTTCAGATGCTTTAGTTGCTTTCCGCCTTAGAAATTTATCTGAACAAGAAAAGATCCACTAGAGTTTCAGTAACTCAGAGTCTGAGGTTTGAGCAGTGACATGAAGGGCCTGATTCACTTTTGTCTGAATTAAACCACAGAAACACTGTTATCAACTTACTTTCAGGTGAAAGTAGCACACATTTCACCATCCAGAGTGTTGCCCAGTCTGTGTGGTGCATTTTGTCCTTCTGCTGATAATTATATTCACTGATGGCCCTCAGAAGTGTATCTAATGAGAGATTTTGATGTTCTTATTTTTTATTTACACTGTGACCCCAGCAGATGCTCCTGCCATGGATCTTTCCAAATGGGATACTATTCAATTTAACCATTCTGCCTTTTCTCTTTGAAATATTGTTGTGAATTTCACTATATGAAGTACTCAACTGATTTCCTTTCAAAAAAGCATGATTTACAAGAGAGAACCTTTGAAAATGACATTTAAACACTCTTTCATATTGTAACACCAAGTAGTACATTGCCAGGGAACTTTTATGGATACTATAGAAAACTTAGGAGGCAGAACTGTTTTCTAAGTTGGAAGATGATTGGTACTGCTTACTACGGGTTGTTTTCCACTTAGTTTTTGTGCATACTAGTCTCAGTGGCATTCCCAGTGTTCTCATGTAGCCCTATTGTCTGCTTTGGGGGCTTGATGCAGACATGCCAGCCACACAGACTATAAATTTTCTGGAAGCCTTGTGCCAAGGAACTTCCTTTTTGATATTACTTAGGGACCAAAGTATCAGAAGGCTATTCATTACTGGGTATCCCAGTCAGTAAAATTAAAATTTTGTTTTCTTCCATGTATGAACAAACACACACACACACACACACACACACACACACACACACACTCACACATACACACTCACACATACACACTCACTGTTGGGCTTTGCCTCTGCAAAGAGCAATCCCACATTATGGTGGCTTTAAAAAGAAATAATATCAATAGTTTTCATGGTCTCCCTGTACCAATTTGGATTATTAATTCTGTGTAATCACACTGAAGACATTTCAGTGAAAGTGGTTAATTTTGAGCTACAGTTGTTGGCAGTGACAGCACTTAATTGTTGAGTGCCTTCTTTCTTAACCTTCCTGGAACACAGCCAGGTGTGTGATGCACAATTGTCAGAGAAATTATTCATATGCTGCTAAAAAAAACTGGTTTTTGTAATTAAAGAATATTTTGAAACCACATTGGTTACTTCCCTAAGAAGTGAACACTATCCATCCATCGTAACCATGCTGTCCTCTCCTAGTCTGAATCCTGGACAGAGGTCCTTTTGGAAGGCAACACCAGGCAATGCTTTTCTTTTCTTTTTTTTATTGTTGGTTGTTCAAAACATTACATAGTTCTTGATATATCTTATTTCACACTTTGATTCAAGTGGGATATGAACTCCCATTTTTACCCCGTATACAGATTGCAGAATCACATCAGTTACACATCCATTGATTTACATATTGCTGAAGCCAGATTTAAAGTTAGGTAGTCAGTGTAGTTAGGTAAATTGGGTCTAATACCGAGTGAAATCTAAAATGGAGGCCATGCTGGGAATGACTCAGGGAAAATGCAGGACAACTCATGGAATGTTAATGAAGTCCTGAAAAGGCCCTAGGCCAAAGTCCACCTCAAAGAAATGTTAATGGAGCCTGGGAAAACAGCCCCAACAGACTTGGAGATATCCCATCCCAAAAGGTGATAATTAAGCCCACCTGTAGGCCTCCAACCTACATTCCATCACTGAAATAACTATAAAAAGGGGAAAGAACAGCCCTTCCACGGATTCCACCTCTTGGGTCCCCTTCTTCCTCTGGGAGAAGTCTTTTCTGCTGTCCTTTAATAAATTTCTAATTTCTACTCTGACCTTGCCTCGGTGTGTGCTTTCTGGTGTTATTCTTCAACACTGGGGAAGCAAGAACTCGTCATCGGTCAACAGCGGTTTCATTGCCATACTAGTGTCTGTTGTATTCTGCTGCCTTTCCTATCATCTACTATCTAGGGGGTAGAGAGAGAAGAAGGGAGGGGAGGGGGGAGGGGGGATAGCAGGCAATGCTTTTCTTCAAAGACAAGGTGAATGTGTGAGGAAGACTGAATGCACAGAGCTGCCTTTTTTCAAAGTTGTAGCAAGACAGGATAAATTGTCCTTGGATTGAAACATGACATGAATGGGAACTAAGGCACAAGTCAGATGGCCATATCTTTATGGGCAATTCTTTCTGCAGTAGACTCTGAGCGGGCAGGATCTTGCCAGTTTCTTAAACCTGGGGACTAGATCAAGGAAAGCAGTGTATTCTTGTCCCTGAGGCAAAAAAAGCTAAGAGCTGGGTGGAAGGAGGACCATTCCATGTGCTGTTTCATGCTGAGAAAATACGAAACACTTGAGCTGTGCCCAGGACTTAACTGCTGTGACTCAGGGTGAAACTTGTAAAGGCCAAGTCCTCCATAACTAATCTCAGTGGATGCCAATCCATATGCCCACCTGCAGCAGATGGTTATGTCCTGTAGCAGAATGAGTAGATGTTCTTTACACCTTGGCTCATGCCATATTCTGGCCCCTCATAGTGCACAGCCATCTGGGGACTTGGTCAAAACTTTTGGTAACCACAGGGCTTTTCTCTAAGTTGCTTTTTTGGGTTGGCTCCTCAACTTTCCATCTAAAATCACTGTCATAATCACTGTATGTAAGTAGTTGACTAAATTAGTCAGAAGACACTTTGGATTTGTTGAAGGCACATTCCTTCAGATTCCCAGATGACTAGTGCTATTACATCAAAAGAATTTCATAGCAACAAGATTAAGCTTACTGGGGACATGTGTATGAACCAGAAAATTTCTGGGTCTGACACATGGAAAGTTTTTTCTTCAACAAATAAGTGCAAACTCCATCCAACAGGAAAACACAAAATACACAAATCTTCAAGGATTGTAACTTGGAGTCCAGTTGGAGACCTTCCTTCTATAGAAAATGAAGGAGTACATTTCAGGTAGAGTGATTCTGCTAACTTATGGGCCTGAAATACCTTAAAATATACACCAAAAGCACTTCCAGTAGGATTAAAATTAGAAATAAATATTCATAGGTGCACTTCACTCAAATCATCAACCATCAGGAAGAGTCCCAGAGCTGAGTGTCTAAAAAGTATGCTCCTCTAGCATAGAGAAAATCATGGTGTATAAAAGACACTAGAACACTGTTCTCAACAACAGAGAGGGTTGATGGTAAGCCATTCTTCATTCACAGGCACCCTTGCCTGTGCTGAGTGGTGGCTTTAATTTTCTGTAGAATTTTCCAGTTATAAGCTTGAGCCTTTCAACTTCCCCATTTGCCCCAAACTCACCTTGCTACTGCTTACTAAGGGTTGTTTTCCACTTAGCTTTTGTGCAGACTAGTCTCAGAAGCATTCCCAGTGTTCCCATGAAGTCCTATTGTCTACTTTGGGGGCTTGAAGCAGACATGCAGGCAACACAGACTGTAAATTTTCTGGAAGCCTTGTGCCAAGAGTACCTTGAGTTTTTGCTTTTATTGAATTGCCATCCATGACAGATGAGCAGTGCACTCTTTTGGTGTTTTCTAGAAGGAACCACCTGCTTCTTTTCTTTTACTTATTTTTATAGCATTTAAAAAGTAATGATTACCAAACTTCCCCCGCCCCCCCCAAAAAAAATAAACAATTAATGAATAGTTCTTGTCAACTAAAATGTTCTAGTGAAGCTCACTGCTGCTCTTCCATTTCTTCTTAATTTGAATGAACAATATCTATACGTGCAATTACTATGGGGTGTGTTTAAAACATGGAACAATTTGCCCATACTCTGAAGGAAGTTACCTCCTTATCACATGGAAGAACTGTCATAGAAGAGTAATGCAGTATTATATTAATAATTTGCAGACTAATAATCTGCAATCATGAACAGATTATTAGTTTTAAAAAATAAATGGTTAATCAGTCTTTGATCATTGTTTTGATTTTTTTTGTTGCTGTTGTTTAAATGTTTCTTATCATACTTTTAAAGCTGACAGAACTGATTGAATGTTGATTATCTTGAAAGTATTTTGAAGATAGCTTTACAATGGCCTGTAAATTGTGCATATATATGTAGATTGATACATATTCTTGATTTGAAAATATGGTATATTATTACTGGTTTTATACAAAATACTGAATAGTAAAATTGTATAATTACATAATTAAAAGTATTACGCCCCAAAATGGGAGTGGCATAAGTTGAGGAGTCTTCTGAAATGTTATTCAAAAACATAACCTGATTTTATTTTAAATAATAATCATTCATTTGTTATAATCATTAAGAAAATTCTTTACCTTTTCTCTCTCCAAAAAATTTCCATTCCTTCTTAAAAAAGTAAATTTTTATTTTTATAGTTTTTATACCTTCCCTTATTATTGGGTAGTGATAAATAATTTATTCCCTGCTCCACTGAATATTCTAGGGTTTGATGAGAATACATTCTTGAAAGAAATGAAAATATCAAGTTATTTCACTTACTACACTGTGATGAATATGCTCCACAAATATATGAAATTTTACCAAGCTGGGGAAAATAGCCATAAGCAGTATGAAACAATTTCTGATAAATTAGAGAAGTGAGGAGAAAAACATATCAAATGTTAGAACATTAATTAAAATAGTCAAGATAAACATTTATATTCAAAATTTTAAAATTCCTCAAGAAAAAAAAATGGATAGGACCAAGAAAAATAAATGAGTCATTTTTATAGATACTTCTATTTGGTTAAAAGTTAAATTCTTATCAGATGTTTTCCAGAAAGGAATTGGAGGCAAACACACATAATATCACCAAGACCCTGAAACTTGGCTCATCACCTATCAGCAAAATTTATTGTAGTCTAACATTTTTGGAATAGTTAAAGAAATTTGCCTACAGTGAAAAATTTGCTAAAATGTAAAATTTGTTTAATGCAACTACAGACTTGTTATTCCCATGTCACTAGTGTTCTCTTTGATTCATGTGCTTACATTAACAAGAAAAAGTGAAGTTTTAAAACTCATTTAAAACAGTATATTCTGTTTGGGTATGGTGGTGCATACCTGTAATTCCAACAGCTTGGGAGGCTGAGACAGGAGGATCACAAATTCAAAGCCAGCCTCAGCAAAAGCGAGGTGCTAAGAAACTCAGTGAGACCCTCTCTCTAAAAAAAAAAAAAAAAAAAAAAAAAAAAAAAAAAAAAACAAAACAATATATTCCATCTTACTCCATTTTTTTCTAATTATTGAGAAAGTGGATATAGCATTTTAATATAACTCAGGATCTTTATGAAAATTAGTAGATATTTTACTTGTGTTGTTTCACCCAGTACATTTGTGAAAACTGCAATTTAAGAATAAACATTGAGGGCTGGAGATGTGGCTCAAGCGGTAGCGTGCTTAAGCGTGCGGCCCAGGTTCAATTCTTAGCACCACATACAAATAAAGATGTTATGTCCGCTTAAAAATAAAAAATAAATATTAGAAAATTCTCTCTCTCTCTCTCTCTCTCTCTCTCTCTCTCTCTCTCTTTAAAAAAAAAGAATAAACATTGATGTTCAATTTTCTAAAGCTATCTTAAAACAAAGAGTATTGTGCCGATAGAAGTATGAGAATTTTCTCAGGGTTCATGGAGAGACTTACTAGGCAAGATATATTAGCTTTCTGATCTCCAAAAGACCCCAGGATTCATCAAAATTAATTTCAGTCAGTCACACTGGTTCATGTCTGCAATTGCAATAACTCTGGGGTGAGGCATGACTATTGCAAGTTCAAAGCAATGTTCAGCAACTTATTGAGGCTCTGAGCAACTTAGAAAGACCGTGTATCCAAATAAAAAGTAAAAAATGGGCTGAATATGTGGTTCAGTGCCTAAGTAATTCTGGACACTCAAAGGGAGTGAGGAACCTATTTCCCCGACCTACAGCTGCACCTGCTTCCAAATGGGACAGAGCAAGAGGATTTAGTCAAATTTAGCTCTGATTTAGACTGTGCTCTTGTGTGACTTTTTCTAACTTAAGGAAACTTCAGATTAGCAATGTTGAAATTTTGCTGAGAGGTGACAGTATAGTTTTGAGTCCATAGCATGAACCCTGAAGCCAGGCTGTGTGGGTT
This sequence comes from Callospermophilus lateralis, assembly GCF_048772815.1. Classification (NCBI taxonomy): domain Eukaryota; kingdom Metazoa; phylum Chordata; class Mammalia; order Rodentia; family Sciuridae; genus Callospermophilus; species Callospermophilus lateralis. Next base: position 1,000,639 of record NW_027513332.1, on the reverse strand, counting down.
CCCATGGAAATTCTCTCACTAACAGCTCATGTAACCTTGGGCTAGCTTCCTGAACTCTATGAACTTCAGTTTTCTCCTTTCAAAAGAGGTTCTATGCCAGGCATGGTGACACACCAGTAATCCCAGCAGCTCTGGAGGCTTAGGCAGGAAGACTGCAAGTTCAAACCAGCTCAGCAACTTAGCAAGGCCCTAAGCAACTTACTTAGCAACACCCTGTCTTTAAATAAAATATAAAAAAGAGCTGTGGAAGTGGATCTGTGGTTATAAAAAAAAAGAGCTGGGGACGTGGCTCTGTAGTTAAGTTCCCCAGGGTTCAATCCCTGGTACCCCCCCCCAAAAAAAAAGTTACAGTGATGTTTAAATGAACAAATATGCCTAAACCACTTAGCACAGTACCCATCACAAAAGGGTTATTAATCAGTTGTGTGAGTTTATAAGTTTGTACTGGGTCCAAAGAGTCATATGCTAACATGTCTACCCAATTCCAAACTGAGTGTTATCAGTCATTACAGCAATAATTTGTTATACGTTTATCAGCATATGGCACATCAAGAATTTTAATATGTAACTAACACAGACTAGTTTATGTCAATTCTTTGCTTTTCTATAGATGACATAAACATTTAGAGGTTGTCCCCTAATCCTCAACCCACTAACCAATACTCGTGCTCTTCAATCTACAATAAAATGATGCCCACAGGAAGTTAAAAACATTGTATTAAAATGCATTCAATACACTTAACCCACCAAATATCAAATCTCAGCCTAGCTTGCCTTAAACAAACTCCAGTGGTGTGAGTCTGCTGCAGAGCAAAATCACTGATGCCATACCTCTTTTTGTTGCGAGGGGGTACTGGAGATTGAACTCAGGGACACTCAACCACTGAGGCACATCTCATCCCTATTTTGTATTTTATTTAGAGACAGAGTTGCGCTGAGTTGCTTAGGGCCTCGCCATATTGCTAAAGCTGAACTCGAACTTGTGATATTCCTGCTTCAGCCTCCCAAACTGCTGGGATTACAGGTGCAGGCCTGCACCCCTGTGCCCAGCACAGAGCTCAATTTATAACACAGTGTTGTAAGGCTCATGGAATTCACTGAATATTGAACTCAACGTGAAAAAAAAAAAAAAAAAAAACAGAGTGGTTGCCAAGATCTGCTCTCACATCACTGTAAAGTTGAAATATTTTAAGTCAACCCATCATAAGGTGGGGGCCATCTCTATTTATGGAGTGCTATCAATCTGTCTAGCACAGACTCGCTCATTATGGGGTACAGAAATATCCTGAAGGTCCAAATAACAATCTCCCTAACATATTTCACAAAGATAAAGCCATGAGGAAGAATCAAACTCACGCCCACTCCCTGCCCATCAACCTCTGCTCATCTCTTAGCTTAAAGGAAGAGCAAGCAGGAATCTGTCACCAGCTAGCTGGGGAGCATTGCTTTCTCTGGAATCATGCTTAGTACCACCAAACTTTATCAGCTACTGTTTGTTTCCTCCCCCAGGAACCTCAGGTCTTTTCCCAGATAATGTGGATAAATACAGCCTGGCCCTGAGGCTGTATCATCTGCTGCTCTACCTGTACTCCTACTATATACAAACCTAGCAAAACCATCATGGACCATAGGAGGGGCACACAGAACCCCATTCACGATCTGAGTAAGAATGTATCAGGACTCCAGAGTAAAAATGTATCAGGACTCCAGAATGTGTAAAATTGCTTTTTCTACCACTTTCTACCACTGGGGGATATTCATTTAACCCTTTTTAGCTGTGTCTTATGATGTAAGCTACTTGAAATTGTGCATGATACATTAATCACAATATCTAAGGATTATAGAGAATATATTCTTCTAAGCACTTTTTCTAACTCCTCTTTGCAACCCTGTGAAGTATGTTGGTAATACTCCACTTGACAGGAGGAAAATCTGAGCTTTAATACATTATATTGTGGGCTGGCATTGTGGCTTAGTGGTAGAGTGCTTGCCTAGCACAAGTGAGGCACTGGGTTCAATCCTCAGCACCACATAAAAATACATAAACCAGATAATGATATTGAGTTCATCTCTACCTTAAAAACTATTTTAAAAAAATGTCTCTAGTAAGACTCTAACTCACACAAATATGCACATCAAATGTCTTTGTGACTTAAAACTGCTTCCTAGCTGGGCATGCCTGTAATCCCAGCAGCTCAGGAGGCTGAGGCAGGAAGTTGGCAAGTTCAAAGCCAGCCTCAATAACTTAGCAAGGCCCTAAGGAAGTCAGGGAAAACCTGTCTCTAAATAAAATAAAAAAGGGACGGGGCTGGGATGTGGCTCAGTAGTTGAATGCCACTGAGTTCAATCCCAGGTACCAAAAAAAAGAAAGAAAGAAAGAAAGAAAGAAAGAAAGAAAGAAAGAAAGAAAGAAAGAAAGAAAGAAAGAAAGAAAGAAAAAGGAAAAAAAAGAAAAAAGCTGTTTTCCAACTCCCTTCCTCTTAGGTAGTGAAAAATTTCACATGTATTAGAGATAACTTTTTTCCCACTTGAAAAGTGGCTGCAGCATCCTTCAGAGCTAAAGTACTTCACCTCCCCAAAAATGTGCAGGCATATACTAGATTCACTAGGAATCTGTGCCTCAATGAAACCTGAGGGGGAATGTGATCATACTTTCCAATTCACAAAATGTTTTTATGTCATCTGCACAGTCAAATGCAAAGAAAAAAACTGAGGATTATCCACACAACAGACAGCAGGCTTTAGTGTGAAAATCCCAGCTCCTATCCCTGCCCCCCCCAATAAAAATTTATGGCAAGAACTTACATTAGAAACTGCAAGATTCTTGCTGAAACTGTATATGCTAACCATGGACAAACTGAAAAGTGATGACATGTCTAACCATTTGCTTAAAAAGTCACCAATCTTGTTTGTGTTTACCAGTGGCTTATCTGCAGGGTACATCAGTTGAGGTCACATTGACTTTATACACCCATGTGTAGAAGTTACATTTAGTTAGAAGTTACATTTAGTTTAGAAGTTACATTTAGCTGTGTGCAGTGGTGCACCCCTGTAATCTCAGCAGCTCTGAAGGCTGAGGTAAGTGGATTGCAAGTTCAAAGCCAGCCTCAGCAACTTAGTGAGATCCTGTCTCTAAATAAAATAGAAAAGGGGATGGGGATATAGCTCAGTGGTTAACTGCCCTTGGGTTCAATTTCAGGTATAAAACAAAACAGAAAAAAACTTGTTTAAATATGTGGATTGATAAAATAAAAACAACAATCATTCTTCATCTTTGAAGAGGGGAGAATCCTTGTAAAAATGCTAAGCAGAGTGTTTGTGAGGGGTGACTATGAGGGGATTTTCTGGCTTATCAGACCACAGTACAATTCTGCTCAGAAATTCATTTTACCAATTAATTAAGAGATGCTCAGATATTGTGAAAACAATTTCCTAGAAATGGATATCAGAGAAAACAGGTTTGTAGCTGTAACTCCATTCCACTTCTTTGAGGCACAAACTTTTGGTACATTTTCTCCAGGACAAGCACTACCTAGCATTCTAGCTTTTAACAAAATGATTCCAATTCTCTTTATGACTATGGAATTATAGAAGAAGGGAATCAATAAATCTTAAGTAATATGCCAACAGGTCATGATCATGTATAATAAGTTCCTGTCTTCTATTTCAGTCTCAATTTATGTTAGGTTCTTAAAAAGTGTTTACAAATATTTGTTTCCAAGCCAAAGGGACATGACATAAGCCCCCCACCCCCAGCTCCATCTGTTGGTGGTAGACAGAGTCTTAGTTCTGTGGCAGGCTTGAAAGTTTCTTTCTTTATAGGATTCATGATATTCTGATTGATATATTTCATTCAGGGTACCCTCCCCTTGCATCCCTTCAACTCTCCCTCTGACCCCTTTGTCTATACTACAGTTATGGTATATGCAGTTTCAAATATACCACAACAAAACCCACTATTCTATATAATTAGCATACACAAAAAATTCCCCCCCTTTACAGGGGATTGAACCCAGGGACACTTAACCACTGACCCACATCCCCAGCCCTTTTCATATTTTATTTAGCAACAGGGTCTCACTGAGTTGCTTAGGGCCTTGCTTTTGCTGAGGCTGGCTTTGAACTTGCAATCCTCCTGCCTCAGCCTTTAGAGCCACTAGGATTACAGGTATGCACAACCACGCCTGACTCAGAACTGTAGTTTTTAGGAGAGGGGTCAAGGTACTAGAGTGGATGTTTCAAGAGCAGCCCCTTGTTCTTCTTTTGATGACATACTTCAGTGTGCTCTCATTTCTAGCAGCCCTTACTTCCAAGGCTTTATGGAATCAGCCAGGTTTTGACAAAGCCGTTACCTAAAGTCACCACCAAAAGGGAAAGGAAAAAAAATTCCAGTGTGCTCTTTGCATTTCCAGAATTATCCCTTGCTCTGTTCCATGTGTTCTCTGGCTGAAAGGCTGCCCACAGAGCAATCTGCTTTATAACTCAGAGACTGGGGAGGCTTCAAGTTGCAAGTCACATATTAACAAAGAGGATTTATCTCATCACTGCAGCCCAACAGATGCACACAAACTTCATACTTACTGCAGATGCTATAAGTGTGCTCCCAATTTGCTTTTTTGCTATTGGTGCCTAATGGAGAGTAGAAATAATGCCACCAATATTCTAGGGTCACACTACCTAAGGATTCAAGCAGGCTGCTGGGCTCCATCTCCAATGATAAAAGGATGGGAAATAAGGAGGAGAGAAACATTCTGAGCCTGTGCTGTCTGATCTCTGCCACAAAACTTCAACCCTGCCATCAGCTGCAAACACGTATGGGCACTGGAGATCCAGTGAGATACTGTGATATTCATTTACTTGTGTGTGGGAAGGGTGGATGAAAAGCTACACATATTTAGAGTTTCAACAATAATTTAAAAAGTGGCATGACATCCTTGGAAAAAGAACTCCTTGCCTCTAAACTTAAAAGACATGGGAAGACAATTGCTTAGAATAAATCAATTTGGATGGGTACAGCCACTCTGGAAAGCAATATGGAGATTCCTCAGAAAGCTTGGAATGCAACCACCATTTGACCCAATTAAACCACATGGTATCTCATCAAATAGTGTGCCCCCAGGCCTTCCCAACCCCCATCAGGATCAGCAACTCTCTCTTCCCTTCTATGGCACTTACTGGATTATGCCATGATGAAGTACTATGGGACTCCCCCCAAACATACCCATATCCTTGAGCTTAAACACAGGGACACTCTATGAGCTGCTTTCCCAGTCCCTTTTCAAACTTTATTTACATACAAGTTCTTACTACGTTGCAAGGGCTGGCCTTCAATTTGTAATACTTCTGCCTCAGCCTCCTGAGTGACTTGGAAGACAAGTGCCAGGGCTCCTTGCTGGTGGCTAGGGGCTTCTGTCCTCTACTGAAAGAAGCTTCCGGAAGATGAGGATCAAGATTTCCCTCAGGGTATCATCCTTCTCTGCATCTACTTATGACATTACCATATTCCTTGTCCACTAGATCTTCTGGGAGGCACCAGCTGAGAAGAAGATCGAGTGTACTGAGAAAGGGAAGAGCAACCATGTGGATGCTCAGGCACTGCTGGCCTCCTGGGCCTCACAGGGCACTCTTCCCTGCAGTATTGTCATTTGAGGGCAGACCTCTCTTTAGCCTCGGCACTAGTGGCCCTCACCTAGGGGTCTCACTGACTGATCCCTTTATCCCCAAGATGGAGTGTTTCAACTGCATCTGCTTCCTGCAGCCTTACAACACCTCCCATCTCTATGTCTGTGGTACCTACGCCTTTTAGCCCAAGTGCACCTACATTGTGAGTGCTGCCACACCCTGGCTGCCTGCCACCCTGGCCTCCAGTATGGGGTCCTGCCCTCATGCTCATCCTCCTGACTGGCTCCCTCTGCCTCTAGAACATGCTCACCTTCACTTTGGAGCATGAAGATTTTGATGATGGGAAGGGGAATTGTCCCTATGACCCAGCTAAGGGCCACACTGGCGTTCTTGTAGGTGAGTGGATGTGCCTGTTTTGGGTGAGTCCCTTGGAACTTGACACACTCTGGGGTGTCTACACCTTGTTTATGGCCTGACTATCCTTCCATTTCCCAAAGACGGTGAGTTGTACTCAGCCACCCTCAATAACTTCCTGGGCACCCAGCCTGTCATCCTCCAGAACATGGGGCCCTATCACCCCATGAAGGCAGAGTACGAGGCCTTATGGCTCAACAGTGAGCAGGGAGAAGGACTGGGGAAGCCCAGGGTGGGAAACCTGTGAGGTCCTTGTCACCTCATGACTGAACCTCTTTGCCTTGCTGCAGGGCCCCCACTTCATTGCCTCTGCCTATGTCCCTGAGAGTGTGGGGAGCATCACAGGGGATGACGACAAGGTGTACTTCTTCAGTGAGAGGGTGGTGGAATACTGCTGCTGTACCAAGCAGCTGCTGGCCCAAGTTGCCCGTGTCTGCAAGGTATTGAGCCCCCAGCCTGAGCCCTGGGAACCCTGTGGGCTGGGCAGCGGCTGACCCACTGCATCCCCTTGATATCTGCCAGAGTGACATAGCCGGTGCACGCACACTGCAGAAGAAGTGGACCAAATTTCTGAAGTCACAGCTGGGGTGCTCAGTGCCCAACCAGCAGCTCTATTTCAACCAGCTGCAGGATGTGCACACCCTGCAGGGTGCCTCCTGGCACAAGACCACCTTCTTTGGTGTATTTCATATGTGATGGTGAGTTGGCCAGGAATGCTGGGGTGGGGATGAGCAGGTGTTCAGGTCAAGGGCAGTATGTGGGTGGGAGGGCCTGAACCATGCTGTCCTATAGGGACATCCAAGTGGTCAGTGTCTGGAACACTGAGTACTTGCCCCTTTTAAAGGCCCCTGGGGAAATAAGGCAAGGCCCTGCCTGGTGGCACCTTAGATCTGCCTGCTGGTATATTCTTCTGCCCATGAGCATTTTCTGCTGATCCCTACATTCCTGCAATCTCTGGAGCTGGGGTGAGATGTTAAGGTGGGCATTGGACCTGACCCTTGAGATCCCTCTCTCATTGCAACAGGGATAATGTGGACCTTTCCTCAGTCTGTGAGTACCAGTTGGAAGAGATCCAGTGGGTGTTCCAAGGTCCATACAAGGAGGGGGACATGGTGGGGAATCAGCAGGTCAGGCCCAGAGCACCACTGGGGACTAGGCAGAAACCAACCCTGGGTTGTTTGAGGAAGTGCAGAAGTGGGGTCAATACACTGACCCAGTACCCAGCCCCCAGCCTGGTTCAGTGAGTCCTTTGGTCAGGAAGTGTTCCCTGTCAGTTCCAGTGGCCTCCCACCAGCTGATAGCTCCCCTGTCTATACCCCTACCCCCACAAGTGCATCAACAAATGGCACCATCACCATGGTCACACCAGTTCTCTGGAGCTGGCTGACAGAACCCTCATTTTCATCAAGAAGCACCCACTGATGGACGCGCAGGTAGAGCCTTCATGGGGCCAGCCCCTGCTCATGAAAACACCAACTTCACCCACCTGGTGGCTGACCAATTTACAGGATTTGACAAAGCCACCTATACACTTCTGTTCATTGGCACAGGTAGGTAAGCTCTTGGGTGTGTCTGGGGCTGGGAGACACCCAAGAGCCTCATTCCCTGTCATTGACACTCCCTTCTCCAGCCTAGCACAGACAAAAAGTAACCATAAAATATTTACACTCAAATGCACCCAAAAATGTCACAGAGACACCAGCAGGGAGGTTTTATAGGTGATTCTTCATGCGCCTGGAGGAAACTGTTGCTTTCGCTCCCATGCAAGGATTTCTAGCAAACAGAGTGAAAGCTGCCAGCTTATTTAGAAGGCTGGGAAACCTGGGTTCCCAAATCAGTGAGCAAGAATTCAAGTCAATGAAATTATGGTCTCATTTTTCCTCACTTCTGGTTTTAGATACAAAATCCTGACAAGAAAATTTAATGATGTACTACAAAACAATACATGGCATGGTGGTGTTAGTTGGGTGCCACAGAACTGTATGCTTCATAGTAATCACAAGAGGAAATTTTGTGTTATGTCTCCTTCACCAGAATAGGAAAAGGTTATTTTTTAAAGAAAAAATACATAATCAATTGGGCATTATCCCAACAATGCAAACATGGTTCAATATCAAGAAGCCTTACAGTCTAATCCATCACATTAGAGAGCTAAAAGGAAATAAAAGCATATAGCTTACTATTTAATAATTCAAACATTTAAATATTAAAAATAAAAATCTGCCAGGTTAAAAAGAAAATCTATCTATTTTGGATATTGAAAAACTATCTATTTAGATAGAAAAACTATCTATTTTGGATATTGATTATATCAGTATAATTTCAAGGACTATAACACACACACACACACACTCATAACAAATATTAATATATTATTAGTGGCACAGAATGTTAACTTGAGGCAGCTCTGCTCATGTGGGGCAAGGAGTATATAAAAAGTCTCTGTAACTTCCCTCAATTTTTCTATGAATCTATTTTTTCTCTTAAAATTAAAAAAGAGAGATCCATATATCTCAAGACATAAAATAAATAGTATCTACATCTTGCTCAGAAAATCTTTAAATATATGAATACTCTAAATTTATGTATACAAAATTAATACTTAAATGAAAATTTAGATCATTGAATTATTCTGACTATAAATGAAGTTAAATGTAATATATCCTTTGTTCCAGTTATTTTACTCATAGATTTAAGTTTAGAGCAATTCTTGAAAAAGTTTGGAAAAAAACATAGACATGATTGCTTTATTTTGGCATTGTTCACAGAAATGTCAGAATTAGAGATAATCAGGAGAAGTTGGAGACAATGTTAAGATAATTATACTGGATTTGTACAATTTCAAATGTATAAAATTGAATTATAGCTATATGAATTAAGCACAGAAGACTTATTTAGTGAGACATATTTATATTTATCCAAGTACATACATAAAACTCACTAGAAATCTGCATAAACAGAGAAGTGGGCATTAGGGATGAAGGATAAGAAAAAGGTGAGTTAGGAGAATAGCATGAGACAAAATGCAGAAATTCATGAGATGACCCCTGTGCACCTGAGATGAACACAAAAGAGAAACAACTAAAAATTTATTTACCTAAATAAAAATCATTTCACCATTTATTAATCATTTTATCCTATTAGGAAAATAAAGTATATACATTTATTTGTTTATTATTATTGTTGTACTTAAGCTGGAGAAAGAAAAGAATGAAAAGACTCTTTCTCAAGGTAACTCAGAGAGTGGAAAAGCATAAATAAAGCAATGATCATGGATGACTTCTTGAGTAATGATGGTTCATCACCATTTTCTCTCATTAGAGTAAATACAAGAGGGAAAATGTTAGGAAATTAAGAAAAGTATAAAATCACCCCAGAGGAATAATACGCAGTGAAAATAATTCTTCTATTTATCTCTAGTGGCAAATGTCAAGGAATTATTTTACAAAGAAGCAAAAAGGAAGAGAAATATCTGAATTTTCTTTGACGGATTTCTTTTTCTATTTTAACTTGATTATGAAGCAGAAATGGATTTCTCATTTTGAAACCAACAAAGGGTGGCATTTTGGCCTTCTCACTCTGACCTTGTGTGGATTTTCTATTTGCATATTCCATCTCAAGTGCAGTATTTCTCAGTATCAAGCACTAGATACACAGCAGAGCTGTGCTGCTTAATATATCATCTGTTCAAAATGGTTTTGCATAATGGCTCTATGTTGCTTGGAGATGTGCACTTAATTGCAGCAATCCATACAATACTCTGTAATGCTCCACACCTTAATTAGCTCTTCCACATATTAAGGGGATGCAAGGAGAGGGAAAATTCTTCTAGATGTTAAAGGAGAATTCACATAGTTTTTCCTCAACTGATATGTCATAAAATATTAAATGACATTTCCTTTACTCTTAAGAACTTTTTGAAGAGTAAAGTATGAATAAATTCTACACATCTTTTGCCACAGTGGGAGGGGAATAGTTTATTTAAAACAAGGGCAAACTGAGGAAAAATTATCCTATCCTAATGTCAAATTTAATGCATGTGCTCTTTACCTTGGCTTTCAAAATTGAAAATTAGCATAGATATCTGGACATACTATCTTAATAAGAACATCATTAATTATAATATTCTTTAAAGATCACTGTACATCCACAGTTGGTTTTAATTTCATATTTAGAAATATCAATTTTAGCTGTTTAATTTGATAAGGTAAAACATATAGAGAAAAAACCTATGATGATAACACAGAAATTTTTATTAAAAATTTCAAATTTATTAAAATTTGTCTATGCTCAATCTTTGTCAGTTCTAGATTTTTTTCTATTTTATAAAAATAAATTTTAAAACATATTTCTGATAGGATTTAAAATGCAAACAAGTAATATTAAAGATACACCAAGATATTATTGACATATAGTGTTAGCATCTCTTTGAGGCACTATATAGTCTAAATAATTTTTTATTTTATCTAAGTCTCAAAACTTTATGATGTAAATATTTTTAAGCAAAATTCATAGAAGGAATCTATGGCCTCAAAAAGGTTAAGAAACTTGATAGGGCATAAATACTAAATGGCACAAATACTAAATCTGGCACTGACAAAGACTGAGCAGAGATATTTAGTTTGATTCTGAGTACTGAAAGGAGAATAGCAATAAGGATGGTCAGAATCGAGAAGGACATAGATAAGTTTATATAACTTCCTGTTTTACACTAAAGTGCATACTTCAAGTGAACTTCTCAAGTACATTTAGTTTGAAATATATGTTAGAACTTCATACATGTCCATTGATAAATGAAATTGATAACTGAATTATAACAGAATGAAAGGTTCAGAAAAAAATGGAAAAAATAGCAGAAAAAAAGTATTCAGACCATTCTTTTAGTTATTTTCCTGACATCAAATTTCTTTGTATATCATGAAGTTATGATATGATTATGATAAAATTATGATATGATTCAATCTGTTATACTAACCAAGATATAATTGCATGGATTTTATGACCTATATAAAAAAGAATTAAACTTTAATCATTTATTTTATCATGACAACAATCTTTATTATAACTTATAAAAATAGAATAAGTATACTTTTGGCTCATAAGTATGATGATTATTGGGTGTTCATGTGGCTGGTGTGGGAGATGTGCCTTTCCCTACATCTTGTCACTACATCTGCACATTACTTATCTGTTGTCAAAAAAGGCTAAGGAAGGTATTTTATTAGGTAAATTTAAACTCCTTCCTTCTCTCTTGAGTTCTTATTTCTTTTTAATAAGTGATATAATTCCACCTTACTCTGATCTCTCCTCCTGGGGCCCATGAGCCACCCTAGAAATTGTCTAAAAAGAACAAAAAGAATTATCTTTCTTATTACCTTCCAATACATATCACATACTGTCCTGTTCAATTTTCAATTTAACATACTGTCTTGTTCAATTTTCATTTTTTTTATTTTTTATTTTTTTTTACAATTCTATACCAACTAAAGGATGAAGTCTAACTCTAAATAATGACAGATCTGAACTTTCTTGATCTCTTTATCCTATTCACATAATTCCAGTATATTATATTTTCACTTCCCTGAACACAGTTGCTTCAAAATATGTTCAGGCCTCATCTCCTGGATGAAAATTTACAGAATAGCCCTGAAAAACTACCCTAAATTGTTTAATTATTGTATTTTGCACATAAAAGTGAAAACAAATTTTTCATTATGTGGATTCACCATTTTCAGAATGTTAATAGTATTTGTATGAATGTCAATGTTAATTTTTTCTTACAAGCATAAATACCAAAAGAAATTGATAAAAAATTCTTTAAAATTATTAAGGTACCAACTAATTATAACAAAACTAATGTTTCATTTACACTATTTTTATTAAACAGATGGAAGTCTGATGGCTTTGACAAATAGATAACATAGAAATCAAGATTCAGTGAGGGAAGGAGAGAAAGAGAGAAGCACACAGGCAACTTCACATAAAAAGGAGCTTTGAGAGCTGGGATTTGCTCGCCTAGTGTGGGTGGGACCTGGGTTCAATCCTCAGCACCACATAAAAATAAAGGCATTGTGTTCTGTCAATGTACACCTAAAAAGTATATATTAAAAAAAGAGTAGCTTTGAGTACTAAAAAGTTAATTTTTAACCAATTAATCTCTAAGACAACATGGATCTGAAAGTTTTTATAATTCTTACACTTTTTTAAAAATTCTAAGTAAAAAACTTTCACACACACAAAAAGAATTCTGAGCTAGAACAACAACAACAAAAAAAAAAAACTTTAAAAAAATGTTTAGGAAAACTGAGAGCTACCAAAGGTTTATATTGCACCAGAGCCAGTAAAAATGTGTTTAGGACAGCAAATATTTTAGTATATGAGAAGATAAATCTATACACAACATACAGAATGAACTTCAGTTTCACATAATTCACATATTGTTATTGTTTGTTGTGAAGCTTTTAAGAAATACAAATATCTTAAAAGAAACAACTGAACCTTGCCAATATAGTAAGAATTCTTGCCAAAAATGAATGTATGTTGTTCTAACTCTTTAAGTATATTCTTTGCCAAAAAGAAAAGATGTATACTAAATAAGATTTATTTAAGATTTCTGAAGTTAAATAGCAAAAATGCAATTGAATAAGTGATATTCTAAAATTGTTGGATCTTGAAATATGCATCTTTTTTAACAAATTGAATTAGGAATAATGAGATTTTAGAAAAATCTTATCAATTTTAAGGAAGCTTGCTACTTTAATTTAAGTACCTTTTAACTCAAAAACTTGGCAACTCAGAGATGTCACATGACTCAATTATATGCATGTTTAAGAACTGTATCAATTCAACACACACTCATTCAAATGCACATTTTACTGAGCACTATATCAATATCAATGGAGGTCATAAATGCATTAAAATACTGTTGCTATCATGGAGGATTTTATAGTCTAGTTGGAAATTCAAGACCCTAGAAATAACAGCAAACAAAAGGAAGTGCATAAAATTGTAGCTTAAAAGAGTCACAATATTGGTGGGTGCTTAAACAACATTTTTGGCTATGAATTAGCTTGAGTATGGCTTCATTATTGCATTAGCATTCTTCAAATATAATACCATGCATAAAAAGAGCATAATTTTATTTGGAAAAACAACAACAATAACAAAATAATGGAAAATAACTTTATTCCCAGAGAGTGTTATTAAGGTCAAAACACTGAATAAATGAATCTATTCAAAGTATTCTTTCATGTAAATGCTAAAATTAATTAGAAAAAAGGTCATGTTTAGTAAGGGGAAAGACACCAATAAGTTGTAAAAACATTAAAACTAACATGAATAGAGAAAATCATCAAAGAGCAGCATTTGTTTTGATAAAAAAAAAACAGTTTCTCCAATTAATAATTATTTTGAGTTTTGGTGAGTGGGGAAAAGTTCCAAATATCAGAGCTAAGGAGGAACTTTTTGAAAGCGTCATCATTAGAGAGAAATGAGGAAATCACAATATGCGACTCTTTCGTTAGAAAGGCCTGGGGCTCATCCAACCTGAAGGCAATGGAGGAACCTCTGCCCTGCTAAATGAAACTCTCACAGCATTCAGATCTCACAGATCTTCTCTTTTCATTTTCATCCATTTTGCATCTTCTTTTTCTTTCTAATCTCATTTCTACTAGAATTTTAGCTTTTCCAATGAATTGTCTTACTCTTTCCATCTTACATATATGATTTGGTTTCTTCACTGGAATTTTGGTTTTGCTTTTATTCTAAGATGCATTTCACTCAAATTTATTTCTTAGCTCTAAATACTACTCTCAGATTTTAAGCCCAGTTGAGATAATTTTCTTTTTCCTTTTTCGCTTTTGATTTCTATATCTCCTATCAATATATTTCTTCTGAATTTAAGGTCAGAAAAGTTAGGGGGTAGCCTCCATTCTGCTTAGTCTGAAATATTGACATTTCCTCTTGCAAGCTTGTGTTTTTCTAGTGATCAATACAAAGGAGAAAAAACAGCAGAAATAATAAATTGATAACTCATTGCTATAAAATTTAAGTTCAGTCTTAAAACCAGTTCCAAAATAAAAATATAGTGACATAAATATGTACAAAAGATTTGATTTTATTATCATATTTTAACTGACTCATGTTTTCATCTAAAATATTTTGAGAGGTCTCCAAAAAAATCACAGTATACATTTATATTAACGTCAGAAAACTCTTTCTCTCTATTTAAAAAGATGTCATCCACTCAAACTCATTTCTACCTCTAGTGTGGTGCCTTAAGGCCATCATATTCTATAGTCCTAAGAATAAATTTGGGATGCTTTCTTGAGAACTTTTAAATACTAGAGATATATAGAAATTATTTTGGCTTTGAGCAAAGAAGCCTATTCTTTATTTTACTCTTTAGAGAGTACAATTAGTCTACATTGCTTTTCCCCTAGGATACTATAATTTTGGCAACTCTTCCATTCATTGTTCTTACCCAAGGTACACGTGGGCCACAGACTTTGAAATAGAAACACATGCTCCATTTGAAGGACAAAGATTTGTCCTAGTCTAATCTCAGTGAAACTTACAAATATGGGGGCTGCATCAAGAAAATTGGGCAAAAAACTTGAAAGAAAATAAAAACCATTCTCAGCTCACTAATGGAATGAAGAAATATATTTTTGTGTTTTATTTTTAAAATGGGGACTATCTCATAACCTCTGAAAACCAGCACAATGTCAGAAAAAATTATTGCTTAATAAAACCACAGCAACAATCACAGCTTACCAACAATAACTCTGAGTTTTATTTTTACCCTTCTCTAATCCAAAGAGTCTCTCTTATTTTTGGAGCATAGTGCTGTCTCTGGCTAATACAAGTTTCCCTAGCCAGTGTCTCTCACAGGCAGATAATCTAAGAATGGCAAAAGGCATGAAGACTGTCATTGTAGGTTCTTTGCATGGCTTCCCATTATACAAGAAAGTACCTCTTATCTTCTCTGGGACTCATTTTTTCTCCTCTTAAAATACAATAATAATTAAACTTACTTACTAGGGTTTCTTGGGAAATTAAAATAACTAATAGAAAGAGTGATCCATGCACTTATTAAATTAGTTTTCTTACTTCCCTCTATTCTCTCTGTATTTGTCAAGGTTCATTAGAAAAACAGATTCAATAGATTGTTTGCATGTGTGTGTGTGTGTGTGTGTGTGTGTGTGTGTGAGAGAGAGAGAGAGAGAGAGAGAGAGAGAGAGAGAAGAAGAAGAAGGAGGAGGAGGAGGAGGAGGAGGAGGAGGAGGAGGAGGAGGAGGAGGAGAGGGGTAGCGGGAGGAGAGGGGATACAGCTTTAGTTTTAGGCATTTGCTGAGATTGATAATTCTAAAATCTGCAGAGCACTCCTGTGGGCTAGAAAAGAGATGATGATGTAGTTTCAGTCTAAAGGAAGTCTGGCAGCAGAATCATGCTTCTTTAGAAGAACTCAGTCTTTTCTCATAAAGCCTTCAGATGATTGGATCAAATTATGACAGGTATTTTGTCTTACTGAAAATCTATTTAAATATCAGCCACATCTAAAGAAATCTTCATAGCAACCTCTGTAATGGAATTTCATCAAAATTTTGAGACTTATTCAAGCCAAGTTGACACATAATGTTAAGCATCACACTTCAATGTAGCAAGCAGTAACCACATTTCAAGGCAAATGCAATCCATATATTCTATACTCTTGTATAGCAGAAAGTCTATTCCATTTTCTCAAAAGTAGGTGGGAAAATTCAAATCATAGGATAATGAAACCACCTTATCTTAATGTAACTAAATTTGATTAAACATTTTTATTGAACATTTTGTTAGATATTCACCTCCTAAAATTAATTGGTGCATCCTTTATTACCAGAAAATAGGAGGAAGTATGTGTTACAATAGTTTTCCTTATTTCTGTAATAAGCTTTTTTTATCTTAACAGAATCAGATAAAGTTTGGGAAGTCAGGAAATGTCTCACTCAGAAGATCCTATTTAAGATTGGGAATCACATAGGGCTATATGTTCATTACACTTTGGAGGTGGGTTGACAGAAACTAATATCCTAGTAAAGGAAAAGCTTATACATAGAATCTGAGGCAATTTTGAGTCAGCAGGAGATGGGGATAAAGAGAAAAAAAGAGCCTGTCCACCACTCCAATATTAAGAAAAGGAGTCAGAGCAGTGGGAGGTGCTCTGGGAAAAGCTACGAAAACCTGGATTTTCATGAGGTTTTCTTCTTTGAGGAACCAAATGTCTTTTAGGACCTGTCTGCTTTGAGCACCACTTCAGTGACTTCAGATCATTACCCCTGCCCCAGGGTTTACAATTGTTACCTGCAGATAATATCATTACTAGAATTATAGTGAACAACATTTCTTTTTTGAGAGAGAGAGAGAGAGAGAGAAAGAGAGAGAGGAGAGAGAGAGAGAGAGAGAGAGAGAGAGAGAGAGAATTGAGAGAATTTTTAATATTTATTTTGAGATTTTGGTGGACATAACATCTTTATTTTATTTTTATGTGGTGCTGAGGATCAAACCCAGCACCCTGTGCATGCCAGGGGAGTGCTCTACCACTTGAGCCGCATCCCCAGCCCACCAATATTCTTTTTTTACATTTTTAATATAAAATGTTTAAATAATTGGAAAAGTAGGAATAATATGACTACAAATACCTGTGTTCCTGATTCTTGGCATTTAGGATCTTAAAATTTAGGACAACATTGCTTCTAAGCCCTTTCATTAGGCAGAACAAGGAAATACATTTGAAAAGTCATGAATTCTTAGAATGTCAATTCAAATTTATTTTTTTTATATATTTTTACTTTGTCTCTAACAATGAAATCTGGGTTTCTAATAACAATAACATGTAACATGATATATTCCAACAGGTTTGACTTTGATTCTGTTTCTTTAAATTTATTCTCTGTTCCATTATAGGTAATAGTTTATATTTATTTTGTTTTTTTTTATCATTACTTTTTTTTAATATGAGTATAATATACATGTATTCCTACTTACTTTTCCTTTTTTAAAAAAATGTTAAAATATAGCTGTGACCCCTGCTTGTAAATATAATTATGGATATTTTCAAAATATGGAGATAAAAGGCATGCCTGTACATCATTGAAAATGACTTACTTATTGCTGCTTATACAATTTAGTATTTACCTTTGGTCTAACAATTTAAGACAAAATTACTTGTTAAGAATTTGTTTGCTCACTTATATTAAAAGTAGTTATCATGATTGTAAGGTTTATAATTTTATGGTTCTACTTTTAAATTATGCATTGTTTATCTGTCTTTTAAAAATTTTACAGATTGTAAATCCAGGTTGCTTCTGGATTATTATTAAATGAAGTGAATTGGACTATCCATAATGAAATACTGCAGTGAAAGACTTTTATAACAGCATGTGTCTAGATACAGAAATAAAGCCATGCATACTGGAAGAGGGGCAGTTATATTCTATATGTGCTTTATTCACTGTGTCTTGGAACACTACTCACAATGTAGAATACTTTGTCACCTAAGGTGTTAGGATTTTCAGCACAAGGTAGAAGATAGCCATACAAAGACTAGTTTTGTAAGATCAATGTTGGGAAATTGGAAATGGCAAAACATCCAAATCCAGGCATTAGAGTCATAGTCTAGGGTATTGGAATGAGAAAATTATATTAAATCCTCAGCCGGTGTAGACACTTCAGCAGAGGGCTTGGAGTTCTCAGTCTAGTGCTGACACCTCCCTTTTGGTTGCTTTAGACTTAGGCCCAATGCATGCTTCTGTATTTTGCTTACACCATGTTATGGCCTGCCTCTTTTTGACTTCTTGCAATATCAGTGCCCATTGTCCACTGTGTGATGCCACAACCAGCATAGCCAAACTAGTAGGTTCCAGTGAGAGACAAAGAGGGATGAGAAAAATAAACACACACACACACACACACACACACACACACATGATTTTTAGGTTTGGATTATCTGTTGAGTATGATGACCCTGTGTTTCAGTCAGGATGTTGAGGAACGTCACTTAATTGGAAGTGGTTCCCCTTAAGAGAAGCTGGTGGAGGCGATCCCCCACTCACTGTCTTAACAGGGTCACAGTGAGAAAAAGTGTTGGCAAAGCCACTCTCCCACTGTCTTGACAGGGTCACAGTGAGAATGAATGCTGGCAAAGCTATGCTGGTTGGTGGGTAACCGAAACCATGAGACCCTTTTTTTATGTAATTGGGACTTTGCATTTTCATGCTTATGCTTCTCACAGGAGGCATAGGTTTGTCAAATGCCAAACAAATTAAATTTCAGATGGCTAGAACATAACAGGTAGTTTATGCCTTGGAGGCTGTTCTACCACCCCTCAGCATATTTAGGACAAAGTAAAAGGCTATTCTTCTATCTTAGTACATTGTGGACAAACCTAATTATGGACAACAATCATCCTCTGATAGGTCATGAGAACTAGTGCACCTTAACTGAGAAACAAACTCTTTGAGAACTAGTGTACCTTGACTGAGAAACAAAGAAACTCTTTGAGAAAGCAGCTCAACCAGTTTTATGAGAGTAAATTTAGAAATTAATTAAAATAGCTTTATAAGACACAGTTTTAGAATAATGTAAGAAATATTATTTTATTTAGATTCTTAAGTTTAGAAATTCTTAAGTCTTTAGTTGTATAGGTTTCTGATATGTTTTAAGGATGATTCATATAAACTTTAGAATATTTTAAATATAAGATTTAAAGGGACTTTTTTATATGGGAATTTTAAATTAGAAATAAAGTACAAGGGTACTTTAGGTTAATGATTTATTAAGAGACTTAGAGTCTGTTACGTAGTTTGGCATTAGTTAATAAGAAAATAACATCTTGGGAAAAATAGTAAATCTTGGGAAAATCTGAAGAATGTAAATTAGTGACATATTTTATTAATGATTCTGTACTTTTAATAATTATATAACTGAAGGTCACATCCTGGGAAAATGTAAATTAATGTACCCTCAATCATGGTTAAGGTAATGTCATGTCTTGGCAAAGTTTTAAATTATATAACTAATGACGTATTGTGAATCTATAATAATGAGAAAAAATGTAATAAAAGGGGACCCAGAGAAAGCTGATTTAGCTCTCTCTCTGGAGATTGCTCAAACAGAACGACTTCTGTCTCATCTTTTCGCCGATGCCACTCATCCTTCAGGACTCCCTGGACCCCGCTGGGGCTGGACCCCAGCAAGAAGCTGCAAGTATTTATTCATTCAGCCCCTCAATAAGTAGTTTTTGAAGACTTACTATGTGCCAGACACTGTGGTGGGTCCTGGAAATATAGCAGTAAACAAAACAAATAAAAATACACATCTTCATAGAGCCAAAATTCATTTGTGACAGGATGTAAACAAACTTAGAGGGTGGAAAAAGCCGTGAAAGTGAATGGAGAGGATAACTGTGTGGTTGCAGTTTTATATCAGTCTCACACATGACATGACTGACAATCATTTGTAAGCTTTCTGATTTCAGAAGTTAAAGCAATGCATTTTTAAATTTTTACTTTCTAAAAATTTTCCTTAGTTAAGGAGTCACAATGATTTTATAGTACTCCCCCTAACCTGTGGTGATATGTTCTAAAACCCCAAGTGAAAACCTCTGAATATAGGTTGGGTTTTTCCATGTACATTAATATTTATGATACTTTAATTTATAGATTAGTCACAGTAAAAGATTAATAATAATATGTAAAATAATAATAATAATAATAATAATAATACACTTTAATAGTTTGCACTTTGGGGCCATTAATGGTTACTTGAACATAAGCACCTGCAATATCAATTCTATAATGGATATGGTTACTGAGTGACTAATGAGTAGGTGGCACATGCAGCATGGGTATACTATACAAAGGAATACTTCATGTTCTGGTCTTGATGGAACGAGATGAAAGGAGACGGTGAGATTTTATCAAAATACTCAGAATCGAGCATAACGTAAAACTTGTGAATTGTTTATTTCTGGAATTTCCTATTAATATGTTCAAGTTTTATTTAACCAGTGAGCACTGAAACTCTGGATGAGGGGACTACTGTAGTAAGAAAAACAGTGGAACAGAATCTGGGAGACCTGTATTCCTCCTGAAATTCTTTAACTTGGAGACTGTGTTTAGCTTAGCAGGTCCAGATGGTGACATCTCTCCTCTTCAGTAAGGTAAAATGTAGGCTGAGATGGTTTCCATAGGGAACTTTTGGTCCAATTATGTGACTAGAGATTCTTGACATCAAACATAAAAACCAAATCTTCCTTTTCTTTTGTAAGTTTGTGTGGTATATTCCCAGGAGCCAAAGTGGTGGTGCAGAGCAGCCTCTCTCTTCTCCACCTTCCTTCCTGGAAAGGGCATATGGGTTTGGGCACTTTGCTTTGCATCTCCTGGAGCCTTCACCAGCTGTTCTCTGTTGCATTTCCTCAGTTTGCTCCTGTGATGGGGCAAGTTCATTTGGAAAGTGTGGCTGCAAGAAAGACAGTAACAAGAGTAGAGAGGAACACTTATCTTCCCAGAAGGGTAGGTTGCTGGTCCGGCCTCAGGTTGCAGAGATCAGATTGTGTGCTCAAGTGTGTGTTCCTTATTCTCCTGCTTATCAAAGTGGCTTCAGGTGGAGAGAGAGATCATAATAAGCTGGTGACTGGGTGGTGACTGGGCAGTCATCACTGACTCTGGGGCCACATGTCACATTTACTAGAAAACATGAGCAACAAGTCAGTCTCAGCATTTTGTGATAATGTTTCTGATTTCCTTCTCAGAGTAAAAGATTGTCAGTTTAATAAATAACTATGAGTACTCTTCTATTGAAGGAGGAGCAATACCAAGTAAACTTCAGTTGCAATAGGAGGGGTCTCCTGAATAGAAAGAACAATGTGACAGCAGGAATTTCCAGATATTGGGGATTTATAGGTATTTAAGAAAAAAGTAGATCCTTCTCCAGCTTGTAATTTTGCATGTTTATAACCACAATTGTTATTAAAATAACTTGTTTTTAGCTCCTGGGGACTTTCTTTTTGTATTTGGTATTTTGATCTAGGTGTATTGAGACAGGAGAATAAGATGATGAAATTAGGCAATCACCTTTTCCTAAACTTTATGAGACAAAAGATGATGTACATATAGGCATGATGAGGATCCAGGGAAGAGACTAGTTCACATTGAAATAATCTGGAAAAGTGAGCTGTCATTTGCCTTAATCTGAAGAAAAAAACATTGTACTTTTTTGGTACTGGTTTTGTTTTGTAGTATTGAACCCATACATGCTATCCTCAGCCCATACATGCACTCTATCACTGAGCTGCATACCCACCCCCAGCCTGATATTGAACTTATTATCCAATCTCAGTATTTTATTTCTTGCAAAATTGGCAAATACTAATTATTGCAAAATCCATCTATTTACAGAAACTTTCATGTAATGCTGGTCTCATACCAATGTTGATATTTAAAGATCATAAATAGAATTTCTTCACAGATTTGTTCATTATGTCTCAACCACCAAATCCTCATTGAAACACTTTTTTTTAAAAAAAAAATTTTGGGGCTTCTTTGTTGAAATTTTCATATCAACATATGCTCACCATCAATTTATGTACTATATGTATATTTGTGCTTTTTACATAAAAATAAAGATTTTTTTGTCATTCTTCAAGAAAGAGCTTTTGCCTTGCCTGTAGTAGTGCCATTAGAAAAAATTTTTGTATGTGTTTTGTTTTACATTAAGCACAATAATTATATAGGTATATTTTAAATGAGTATATTATTCAAAATTTTTGTTTGTAATGGAACTATCTCTGTTTCACTTTTAAGAATCCGGGTTGATGTAGAATATTTTATGCAGCTTCCCTATAGAGCAAAATAATTCAGACAGTATTGCACAAAACTATTCTGTGAAGACAATGCTGAAATTCTGTAAGTACAGCTTCTTCAATAGTTTGAATCATTAAAAAGTCTTAAATTAAGTGTTTATTTGAAATCTGTTCCTTGTCAGGAATGCTAAGAAATTCAGAGGTCTCTGTTCTGCAAAAAGTGGCTTCTGAGTCACTGCCAAATCTGGCTGTGCAGCAGAGTCCCCTGGGCAGCCCCATCTCCAGAGGCTTAAGTTGGGGTCAGGGAATGAAGAGAGGGCCTATGCTGCTTGCCCTTTCTAGTATTTTTTAACTTATAAAAAGTAAGAAGTTATCTATGAAGAAAATATACAACACAATCATGGCAATGAAAGGTTTATTAACCAGGCATGGTGCTGCATGCCTGTTGTTCCAGCTGCTTGGGAGGCTGAGGTAAAAGGATCAGTTGAGCCCATGAGTTCAAGGCCAGCCTGGGCAACATAGACCCTGTATCAACAAAGCAAAAACCAAATATTTACGGTATTCCTCTCCAGACCTGTGTCCTTCCTCCTATGAAGACTTGTGGTCTATTAAGCATCTCAGTAAAAAGATTTATAATTTTCTTCTAGATCAATAAAAATTTTTAATGTATTATAAATTTGCTGTAGCTATTATGAAGGCAATGTTTTTACCTATATGTTTTTTCCTAACTGGTTATGATTAATACATACATAAAAAACATTTATTTCTATATGTTTATTTCTTATTCAGCTACTTATTAGTGCTTCTGTTTATCACTTGCTTCCTGACTGGAAATTTCTAGTCCTGCCTAAAGCCCACAGGTCCCACATGTTAATGTTTTAATTTCTCTGATTGTCAAGCTTACATGATTATCAGCAAGTCACTAAGTTGTAGGTTTTATGCTTATATTCTTCTTGGATGGACCAGGAAGCTGCTGTCCTCCTACAGAGGTTGACTCTCTATGGGGGGGGGGTGACAGTCCCTGGCAAGGTAAATAAAACTCTCTTTTGATTTCTAATTCAAATTTACAGTGTTTCCTGGAGTGCCTCTCCATAACACTTCCATTCCAGCAAATGCCATAATTTCATCCTTCTTTATGGCTGAGTAATAAGGAATATATATTTTTGTTACAATGTATTTTTACATATTAATTAATACAGCTTCATACATGTTCTTTTAAAATCCCAACATGATTTATTTAAAAAATGAGCACTTTGTGTAAAAACTATAAAGTTTTTAAATTAATAAAATTCTAAAAATATATAAGAAGGAAGAATAACAGAAGTTCAGAGTAGACTAGAAGTTACCAAAAGCTGCAGAAAGAAGGGGGGAGAGATGGGAAAGGTTGGGAAAAATAAAATAATAAACATCCCAAGGTCATTTTTAAATGAAGAATCTTCACCAAGTGAAGCAAAGCAATTTATTGAATAACTTTTTTTTTAAAGAACAATTCACAATCCAGCAGCACAAAAGTAGAAGAATAGGGCCACAGGATCAGGAGGCATTTACAAACAGAAAAGAGATGTGAGGTACAAAAACAACTCAACTGGTTACAAAGTTAGCTTTTCGGGTTGCAAATTGTGTTTGTCTCATTTGGTCAGTTCAGACCTCCCCACTGTGGTTGGCTAGGACTCTCTGTTAAAAAACAATACTCTTAGTTTCATTTCAATCCTCTAAATACTAAAATAGATTGCAAATGAAGGTTCATTTCACAGTAGCTTTGGGTGTAGGAGAGCAAGAGAAGGATGATGTGTACACAGAAGACATGGAGCCACACTATCCCTCCAAGACTCTCTGTTTCCACATGGAATTGTAACCAACAATCCAGGATTTTTGTTTAAGGAAATTAGACCCAGAGGAGCTTCTGAATTAATCTGACCTATCCCCAACTAACTGCCAGTCTTGATGGCAAAAATGTCCTCGGAAATGTAGAAGACCAACCTCTAGGGAAAGATGAATTGGGTGCACCTGACTTCATCACACACCTCCGCCCCAGCCAAACCATGCAGATTTCTAAACTGTTACATAGTGTTTATGTTGTACCCGGTACTCTATGTTAACATTCAGATGGTTTAGAAAATGCAGAGACACTTCACCCCACCCCTTGAGGCTCAGGGGGCCTTCAGCATCACCCCCTCCTTCTCAGAGGGAAGGGGTTATTTCCGTGGCAGGCCTGAAGGTCTCCAGATGTGCATAAGGCAGCTGGCCAGGGGGTCGTGGTGCTGAGAACTTCTGTGGCTAGTGAGCATACAAGCATGCCCAGGTCTTCTCTCCCAGCCTCTGCAACTGACTCTGCACTCAGGTCTATCACTGCGGGCAGCATGGACAGCAGCCAATTAGTGCACTCTGGCTGGCTGAGGAAATCACCCCCAGAGAAGAAGCTGTGACTCTGTGTGAGTACAGGCGGGTACAGGGGTGCTGGGGAATGGGCGGACAGTAGGTGGGGCCAGGCGCCTTCTCTACAGACTCGTCCCAGCCAGTCTCCCTGGAAACGTAGCCACTTTCAAAGTTCACATTGAGGGTTTTGGAGGCAAAGTGTGGATTTCCAGGGCGGGGTGCCATAGTTACCATGGAAGATCAGGCTGAAGTTTCAGCAGGGAGCAGGGTTCAGCCCTCTTGCCCATGCCCTTGTGGTCACCTCCAGTGGTTCACAGCTGCTGTTGGTCCTGTGCTTGGACCATTCAAGTTTGTTATTTCAGTATTTTTCATCCTGTGAGCAGGGCCTTCTAGTTTTATCCTGAAGCCTAAGCTCTTTAAAAGGGGTAATTGTTTTATACCGAGGTAATTTCAGATGCACACTGAGACAGAATTGGTGGGGAGACCCCTTGCACTTTACCTAGACTTCCTGGGTGAACTCATCTTGAAACCCCGTGTTGTGGCCTCATCAGGTGCTGACAGCAGCACAGTCAGGGTGCAGAAGGGCTCTGGTGTTGAGCAGCTGGCCTGTCTCCCTTTCTTTTCACCTCTGTCCCTCCCAGTCCTGGCACATCCTTCACCTCTGACAGCCTTGAAGTTGTCTTCTGTGTCTGTGACCTGGTCATCTGACCAGTGTTGCTTCAGTGGACTCAGGTGGTATGTTTCCTTTCAGAGAGTTTCAGCATGAGACTCTGGTGACTTGTCCAAGCTGTTATGAGTCAGCATTGTATTTTCTCTTTGTTAAGTGGTATCCTGGTCCATGGATATACCAGTCTCATGCCTTGACCATTGACCCACTCATCTTAGTTCAGGAATCCTTATGGCAAAGTACATTGAACACATTCCCTGTGACTGTATTCTCTTTGAGCATAATGCCCTCGAGTCTTGCCTTTTTCTTTTAGGATTGTTTGTTTTTGTTCTATGTTGAGTTTTGGGAATATCTTATACATTCAAAACAGAAGAACTTTGCTGAAAGTGGAGTTTATATATTTTTTCTTTTTTCTTTTAGTGGGGAGGGGGATTGAGAATTGAACCCTAGGCACTTTACAAATAATTTACGTCCCCAGTATTTTTTATTATTATTATTTTTAAGATGGGGTTTCAGGAATTTGTGGAGGCTGTCCTTGAATTGAGTCTTAGGCCATCCTCCTGTCTCTGCCTCCCACATTTTTGGAATGGCAGGCATGGCCACCACATGCAGCTTGCATGTTCATTCAATCTTTAACTTATATTTTTATCCACTGAATCAGGGCTTTCACTGAACAGAAGTTTATTAATTTATTCATCTTCCCTTTTCTAGGTTTCATTCCATTGTCAAATGTGGGAATGTTTTGCTTAACCATAGGTTCTAAAGATTTCCTCATTTACTTTAGTTTTGTTTTCATAAATGTCATGGTTTGGGTCTAGAATGTCCCCCAAAGCTCAGGTGGCAGTACTGAAGTTTTAAGAGGTGAAAAGTCTGGATTATAAGGGCCCTGACTTCCATCAGTGAGTTAACCATTCTAATAGATTAATAATTTGACTGGAGCAGGCTTGTAGGCTCATAGTAGAACACCTGCACAGCATGTGTGAAGTCTTGGTTTCCAGCTCCAGTATCAACAATAAAACAAATTAATGACTTGAGTGGAAGTAATGGGAGGTGTTGAAAAAGAGAAGCACATCAGGTTGTCTGTAGAAAGTGGGTCTCAGGCTGTGGCCTGGAGGATTGTAAGGTCCCTTACTGTCTGTCCATCTTTCTCTATGCCTGCTTTCTGGAGGCCAAGAGCTGAGCACCTTTCCTCTTTCATGCCCATTCACCAGGAGGTTTCTGCAGTAGAGTTGGCTGACCACACTCTGCCACCAGGAGTCAAAATAAACCCTTGCTCCTCAGAGTTGCCCTCCTCAGGTATTTTGGTCACAGTGATGAGGAGCTGACCAACACCCTGTGCATCTGTGTTGTGTTTTCTCTCAGGTCCATGGCCCACATTAATATTTGTATAAGGATCGTGACTTAGCTCATTTCCTTTTTGCTAGTGAATGATACCTGTTGCCCCTGATACCCATTGTGGACCAAGCTGCCTTTCCTTCACTGAATTGCTCTCTTGGCTTTGTGCAAAGTTGTCTGGCACATTTCTCTGGCTCTCCTGGTGCTCTTTTTCAGTCTATTGACCCTGTGTCTCTACCTCTGTCATTGGTTATAGTTGGTCTTTATGCCTGTGGAGATGGTATGAGTCTGGAAGTCTGGTGGACCAACTCCTCAGCTTATTTTTGTTTTTAAACTATTTTAGCTATTGTCATTCTTGTGCCTTATCAATACAAAGTTGGCAGTGATGTTGTTTTTGTCCAAAAAGTCTTGATGTGATTTTGATAGGGATTTCTTTGCTCCACGTTTTCTGGTCCTAAGTTTTTCCTACATCAAATGGTGTTGTGGCTTTTGCCTTAATCATCAAACCAGAGTTATAAGACCTGTTGAGAGGAGTGCCTGTTATGTCAACATACACTTCTGTTTGTTAGGTGCTTTCTTCCTGCTAGTCCCTCCTCTCATCAGTCCTTTCTGGACAGAAACTTCTTCTGACTCTTCCATGGAGCAGGTTTGCTGGTGGCAAGTCATCTGTTTGCCCTCACTGGAAAATGTCTCCCTTATCTCTTCATTCTGAAGAGTATTGTCAATGGATGGGGAATTATGAGAGCTCTTATCTTTTTGAAATTGAAAAATGTTTGCCAGTTTCCTTTGGTATTCATCTTTGTGATGAAAAGTTCATTGTCATTCAAAGGAGTGGTAGTGTAGAAAATAGTTTTCCTGTGAAGAGGACTAGAAAAATTGGGCCATATCTGGAGAGGACCATTCCATCATGTCAAGCCTGTGTTGTTTAATTCTAGGATATGAGAGGTTTGGTGCCATGAGCAGACTGCAGGTTCCACACTCCCTAGCCTTAACTTAGAGACCCAGGAGAAATGTTGAAGCACTTGGCCCCTGCATAAGCTGGAACAAACATGTCCAGTGACCACACCAACCCTGTGCTCCTGTGCTCCTGCTTTGCAATTGTAAAGCCCAGAGAGAAGACCTCTTTTCAGTTAAGCACACAACAGAATGTGATCTAAATTAACCTTCACAGTTCCTTGGCAGTAGCAAGTGATGATTGGGTCCCTGAAAATGTCCTTTTGTCAAGAATTACAAACACATCAGGGTCTGGAGTTTCAGAACTGTAAACAAAACCTGGCTGCCTTGCCCTATGCTGGTAGGAACCAGTCCTATCTTGCTTCTGCTTAGAGCTGTGCCATTTCTTGTAGTGACTGCTATCCACAAGTGCTGTTTAGATTGAAAATATTTAAATTTAATGAAATTGACAGTCTAGAGTCTGTCCAGGCAGAATGGCTTATATCTTTCTTCCCAGAGGCTTAGGAGGCTGAGGTAGGAGGAGGGTGAGTTGAAGCTAGACTTAGCAACTTGACAAGGCATTGAGCATTTTAGTGAAATAATGTCTTAAAACATAAACAAATGGCTGGGGAATGTAAATCTATGTTTAAGCACCCCTGGGTTCTCTCCCTGGTATCAACAAATAACATAACATAAAATGACATAACATGCTATAAAATAAAATCTTGAGCCTCAATGATAACAGCCACACTTAGAGCACTTGGTGCCTCAGGTGGCTTGTTCCACCTGCATGGACTCCCCGCCAGGAATAGTCCTCTGTTTTCCAGCCCCAGCTGCCTCTCACAGGCACTGTGCCTATAGCCTGCACACATTTATATTTAATTTTATTCCCATAGTTTGAGCAATAAAATCTATGGAGCTGCTTGGCTCTGTCAAAGCTAGTTCTGGTTTGCTCCCAGAGCCAGCAGATCTCAAGTCATGCTTCTTATTAGTTGACCTAGAAATATTTAATTTATGTTACAAAGATTAAGGCAGATTGAGGTGGCTCACTTCATGTCATCTGTGGGAATGTTTTCATACACAATCTTTCTTGAGCCACCAAACCCTGGGCCTTGATCACATTTCACAGACAGCAGTGTCCAGGGCAGGGCAGGTTCCATTGCAGCATGGTCTCAGGTTGGGGATGCTGGCTGCCAGAGTAGGGGCTATACCTTATATTTGTCGTCATTTTACTAATTTGTTTTGAGACAGGGACTCACTGTTGCTAAGCCTGACCTAGGATTTGAAGTCCTCTGTGTCAGAACCTTGAGTAACTGGATTACGCACACACACCACTGAATTCAGCTTAGACCCCATCTTATGGTACCTGATCCCCCGGAAGAACCCTGCACCTTTCTTCTGATGGTCCACAGCTCAACCTCCAGCACTCATGGAGAGGGGGGCTAAGTCCAGGACGAGAGGGCCAGCAAGTCAGGGCCCCTATACTAGGCAGCTCCCTGGTCCTGTGTAGAGGGTCACTGGGGCTTCTGCTCAGTCATGGTGAGGTCCAGATTCAGGTTCTGTCATTGTCTGCAATTTTGTTCACTTTGTCAACTCCTTGACCTCATCTTCAGAATGGGAAGAGCTAATGTAAGGCTTTCCCAGGACCATCAAGTAGTCCATGACAGATCAGTCCTGCGTCCTGCTGTTCTCAGGCTGTATCCCCTCCCATTAATCGCCAAGGAGTGGAGAGTTCCAGGTTTTAAAATCACATTTCTATACAAGGTACTTAATATTTATGCCTTGAAACTAATGTTCATGTCATGCCCCTGAGGATTTGTGGGATGCTCCTTTTGATGCAGGCAGTTGGGGGTCCTGAGACCCACCTTCCTGGGAGTGACAGACATCACTGTTAAGCTTGCTGCAGATCACACCTAGTGCAGAAATGCCAACACAATGTTGGAACTGCACTACTCACTCTTGAGATCCTGCTCATGGGTCATAGGGCAGATGTGCCAGTGTCCCTGCTGGAGCAGGAAGTCAGGGCCCTCTCTGTGTCTGCTTCCCTGTAAACCTGTTAATCTTTCCAGCTGGAATTCACCTCCTCTATGGATTACCCTAGCCAGATTTTTTGAGACAATAGTGAACAAACCCAAGGTCTTGTGCATGCTATGTGAGCATTCTACTGCTGAGCCACACCCCAAGACTTTTTAAATTTTTATTTAGGAGAGAGGGCATCACACAGTTGCTCAGGCTGGCCTTCAATTTGAGATCTTCCTTCCCCAACTCCTTCAGTAGCTTGGAATACTGGTGTGGCCCCTACTCTAGCCAGTTTTGATAATCTTTCAGAGAAATTGAAACTTTCTACCTGGTATTATGGATTTTATGTTACTGTTACAGCTCTGGGAAGATTGGAACTCAGGACAGATGATAGATGAATGATAGACATATGGTCCATGCCATAGAAGGAGTGTGGCAGAGGACCTGTACCTACACACAGCTGGGGGCAGCATTGCTGGGCCCAAGGACTCAGTCTTTCAGGGTTATCAGATGCACTAGCAAACTAGACATTAAAAAGAGAGTCTTCTAGGATATAGAGTTAAGATAACACACAAGTAGATGGTTGGTTGGGAAGTTATCTCGGTTTTCAAAACTGTGTGAACAGTAGAGACACCAGGATGCCCAATCTTTAAAGCTGGGCTATGATTCATCCTTCTCCAGAACCTAGTGAGGAATCATCCCCGATGGCAGGAGGCAGATTGCAGATGGCAAGGGACACACCTACATGCATGATAGCCACTAAATATAGTCACCTCCTCTTTGAGTGAAATGACACAACCTGTGGTGAGAGTTCAGGTGGTGAACCATGTGTCACAAGGGAAGACCCATGAAGAGTGCAGTGTGACCTAAAACAAGCTACATGTGTAGGAGCAGCAGGAGGCTGGCCCCTGCCTGCCATATGGATGTTCCTGTTTATGCTACCCTGGGCTCTGTCTCCTGTTGCTGCCTTCCTTATGCTCTAGCATAACCATGCAGAGTCTTGTTCTTGACATGATCGTGATTTTTCTCTGATTCTGCTCTTTAAGAGCAAAACAGCCCCCAGAGTCCATTACCAAGCCATACAGCAAAGTCTGGGACAAAGATTAACTGACACACCCAGGCGAGACAGATACCAGACACTCTCCTGCAGAAAGAAAAATGTCCATTCTCCAAAGAATTATGACAACCCAGAGTCCACACAGCATGCCAAACACAGCATTCAGGACAGAATGCAGACTTTCCCAAGATACAGAGATGCAGTGATATGAAAATAGTTCTTAAAGGAAGGGTCAGAGGCCAACCAGACTCCAGTTGTCAGATGCTCACTCTAAAGCCCTGTTTAACAGCACTCCACATGAGAAAGGAAAACACTCCTGAGATTAATGGAAAGATGGAGAAACCCCCCAAAATCTGTTCTGTGAGAGGACTCTTAAAAACAAAGATATTCTGAGGAGAAAGAGAGGTGAGAGAGATTCCAGGAGATCTGCCTTGAGGGCATGATCAGGGTACTTTTCAGGCAGAAGCAGGGGACCAGAAGGAAAGGCAGCCCCAGGAGTGTTCATGACATAAGATGGAGAGAGCCCACCTCCTCTAAGTCCTGCAATTCATTTAACCCATTGTTTTGCATACAGGACACCTATGAAAAGTGAGCAACATATGCATCATTGATGGTCACTTTGAAATAAACGCTGTATTCTTAGAGTTCTCTTCTATTGATAAAAGTAATAGGAGAATGGTGGCAGCATTTGAAAATATATATATATTCTTTTTCCATGTATTTGGAAAATACATATAAAAGGTATATATCACTAGCATGTGATTGTAATGCACCTGTGTTCATTTCATTGAAATATTCACAAGACTGAAAATCTAGGGACTTAATGGATTAAAACACGTATAGAAAGCAAAATTTATAAATTATTGAGTGAGGCTTCCTCTGGTTTCCTTTCTTCTTGGCTCCCTCACCTTCTGCAGCCACATGAGGCCCCTGTGACACATTGTCCATTTATCTCATGTAAATTCATGTCATGTTCATTTTTTCAGTTCTGGCAATTGAATCTAAAGGAGCTTGAGTTATACCAAGCTCCTCTTTTATCATTTTTTATTTGTTCTTCTTAGTTATACATTATAGTAGAATGTATTTTGAAATATATA
The DNA here is from genome assembly GCF_048772815.1 of Callospermophilus lateralis. Lineage (NCBI taxonomy): Eukaryota > Metazoa > Chordata > Mammalia > Rodentia > Sciuridae > Callospermophilus > Callospermophilus lateralis. The sequence continues at coordinate 969,275 of NW_027513332.1, read as the reverse complement.
TATATTTAAAAGAACTTCTCATTCTTCTGGTTGTATATGATGTATAATTACATTGGTTATATAATCATGTATGCATATAGGACACCCCTTCTGTATAAATTTTGAGACAGTCTCACTATATTGCTGAGGCTGCATTGAGCTTGCAATCCTCATGCCTAAGCCACCTGAATGCTGGGTTTACAAGTAAGACCACCATGCTTCAGCTTGGGGATCTTCATTTTATGAGAGACTCTATTGGCTTCAAATTTCAAAACTAATTTTCTTTTGGCATGAAAAGAGTTCCATTCTACAGCCTCCTGTCCCCAGTTGATTCTGATGGGCAATCAACATTATTTTTGTTCTTAATTCTTTCTCCTTCTGAATTACTTTAACTTCTTTATAAAAAATAACCTTTGAAGGGCTGCTGTTGTGGCTAAGTGGTCAAATGCTCACCTAGCATGGGTGAAGGATTGGATTCGATCCCCAGCACAACCTAAAAATAAGTAAATAAAAGTAATGTAATGTGTCCACCTACAACTAAAAACAATATTAAAAAGTAAACTGTGAAAAACACAAAATAAGGTTGACTATCATAATCACACACAGATGTTGATGTGTGCCTGGGACATAAGGAATGCAGAGGCCTAGGGAGGCCAGTGAAGCCTGGGAACAGAAGTGGAGCTTCCAACCATCAAGGGCTCATATTGACAGAAGACAGCACTGGCCTGCATGCCTGCCTGTCTTCTTACACACTGGTGGCTACTTCTCTATGTGACCTGAGAACTGAGGAGTTTCCACTAGGCAGATATTCTTTGGTGTGGCCTGAGAGGCCCTGGCCCTCTAGAAACAGCTGTACCTTGGTATGTTTCTGAGATCTCAGGTGCATCAAGACCCTTGAGGCCTCCAAAACCTGAGAGATGCTATTGTGAATATTGACTTTCTTTCACACAAACAAAATTCTATTAAGAATCCTAACATAAAGAATGAAAAAAGATGGGGCTGGGGATGTGGCTCAAGTGGTAGCGCGCTCGCCTGGCATGCGTGCGGCCCAGGTTCGATTCTCAGCACCACATACAAACAAAGATGTTGTGTCCGCCGATAACAAAAAATAAATATTTAAAAAAAAAAAGAATGAAAAAAGAGACCTGGAAATCAGAATCTTATATTCCAGTTCCCCAAACCCATATTGAAACAAAATTCTTGTGAAGCAGAATAAATTATGTAGGGGAAGAAACAAGGTTCCCAGAGGGTGCTGCCCAGGAGAAGGACTGGATAATGTGGAGCCTGACAGAGTCTTGTGTATTTGTTCTTCTTTACCTCTTGAGTTAAAAAACAGTGATACACACCTTTTCTAACCTAAATACAGTTCCCAAATGGGAAACTTTGCTTTAGATTTTTACATTTTATGGAGAGGTATTTATCCCTCTGAATGCCTCTTCATAGACTGTAACTCATGATAGAAAACAGATCTGTGGCTTGGTTCAGACATCTTCTAGTGTACTGAATTCTAGCCTGTGAGCTGGATCCTGTGAACACTTAGAGTTGGCAGTGCTTGCTGGATGCTCTCTGACACCATATCAGGTTGCTTTCAACCTCTCAATATTTGCCTTCCAACGTGTCTCCTCCATGTGGTCTAACAGAGCAACCAGGTAGTGTGAGTGGCTAGGGGAAACCTGCTATGGTGCAGGAAAGAGTGATCCACAGTGAGCAATCTTGCAGTGTGAGGGTTGTGTGGACACCCTTCTGGAGTGCAAAGATGACAGTGTGAGGGGTGTTTCTAAACCTGTTGGGGTGAGGAGAAGGATGATGCACAGTGAGCAAGAAGACAGTGTGTCTAGACCTACTGGGTCTAGACACATCCCACACACTGCCTGCTTGTGAGAAAGCAGTCAGTGTGAGGGGCGTGTCTAGACCTGTTGGGGTGCAGGAAATACAGCCACAGTCAGCAATTAGATAATGTGAGAGTTGTGTCTAAACCTGCTGAGGTGCAGGGAAGACTGATACTCAGTACAAGAAGGCAGTTTGAAGGTTGTGTGGACACCCTTCTGGAGTGCAAGGGTGTCAGGAAGTGTGAGGGGTGTGTCTAGAACTGCTGGGGTGCAGGGAAGGCTGATGCACAGTGAGCAATCAGGTAGTGTGAAGGTGTGTCTAGACCTGCTGGGGTGCAGGGAAGACAGCCACAGTGAGCATGCAGGCAGTGTGAGGGGTGTGTCTAGTCCTGCTGGGGTGCAGGGAACATTGAACCACAGTGAGCAAGCAGGCAATATAAGGGGGGTGTCCAGACCTGATGGGGTGCAGGGAAGACAGCCACAGTGAGCAAGCAGGGTGTGTGGGATTTGTCTAGACCTGCTGGGGTACAGGGAACACTGAGCCACAGTTAGCAAGCAGGCAATTGGAGGGATGTGTCTAGATCTGCTGGGGTTCTGGGAAGACAGCCACATTTACCAAGCAGGCAGTATGAGGGGTGTCTACTCCTGGTGAGGTGCAGGGAATACTGAGCCACAGTGAGCAAGCAGGCAATGTGAGGGGTGTTTCTAGACCTGCTAGGGTACAGGGAAGACAAGCACAGTGTGCAAGCAGACAGTGTGAGGGGTGTGTCTAGACCTGATGGGGTGCAGGGAAGACAGCCACAGTGAGCAAGCAGGCAATTTTAGGGATGTGTCTAGACTTGCTGGGGTTCAGGGAAGACAGCCACATTTACCAAGCAGGCAGTGTGAGGGGTGTCTACTCCTGGTGGGGTGCAGGGAATACTGAGCCACTGTGTGCAAGCAGGCAGTGTGAGGGGTGTTTCTAGACCTGCTGGAGTACAGGGAAGACAAGCACAGTGTGCAGGCAGACAATGTGAGCGGTGTATCTAGACCTGCTGGGGTGCTGGGAAGACAGCCACAGTGAGCAAGCGGGCAGTATGAGGGGTGTGTCTAGACCTGATAGGTGCAGGGAAGAAAGCCACAGTGAGCAACCAGGCGTGTCTAGACCTGATGTGGTGCAGGAAGACTGACACTTAGTGAGCAAACTGGCAGTGTGAGGGGTTTCTAAACCTGTTGGGGTGCAGAGAAGACAGCCACAGTGAGCAAGCAGGCAGTGTGAGGGGTGTGTCTAGACATTCTGAGGTGCAGGAAAGACAGCCACAGTGCACAAGCAGACAGTGTGGAGGTGCGTCTAGACCTTCTGGGGTGCAGGGAAGACAGCCACAGTGACAAAGCAGGAAATGTGTGAGATATGTCTAGACCCGCTGGGGTGCAGGGAACACTGAGCCACAGTGAGAAAGCAGGCAATGTGAGGGGTGTGTCTAAACCTGCTGAGGTGCAGGGAGGACTGAGCCACAGTGACCAAGAAGGTAGTGTGAGGGATGTGTCTAAACATACTGTGGTGATGGGAAGACAGCCACAGTGAGCAAGCAGGCAGTGTGAGGGTTGTGTCTAAACCTGCTGAGATGCAGGGAAGACTGACCCACAGTGACCAAGCAGGCAGTGTGTGGGATGTGTCTAGACTTGCTGTGGTGCTGGGAACACTGAGCCACAGTTAGCAAGCAGGCAGTGTGAGGGATGTGTCTAGACCTGCTGTGGTGCAGGAAAAAGAGCCACAGTGAGCAAGCAGGCAGTATGAGGGGTGTGTCTAGACCTGCTGGGGTGCTGCAAGGAAGACTGACCCTTAATGAGCAAACAGGCAATGTTAGGAATGTGTCTAGACCTACTGGGGTTCAGGGAAGACAGTGACAGTGAGCAAGTATGCAGTGTGTAGGGTGTGTCTAGATCTGCTGGGGTGCATGGGACACTGAGCCACAGTGAGAAAGCAGGCAGTGTGAGGGGTGTGTCTAGGCCTGCTTGGTTGCAGGGAAGACAGACACAGTGAGCCAGCAGGCAGTTTGATGGGTGTGTCTAAACCTGCTGTGGTGCTGGGAACACTGAACCACCATGATCAAGCAGGCAGTGTGACTGGGGTGTCGAGACCTGTTGGGGTGCATGGAAGGCAGCCACATTGAACAAGCAGGCAGTGTGTGAGGTGTGTCTAAACCTGCTGAGGTGCACAGAAGACTGATCCTCATTGACCAAGTAGGCAGTGTGAGGGTTGTGTCTAAACCTGCTGGGGTGCAGGGAAGAAAGCCACAGTGATGAAGCAGGCAGTGTGAGGGGTCTTTATAGACCTGCTGGGGTGCAGAGAAGACTTAGTGAGCAAGCAGGCAGTGTGAGGGGTGGGTCTAGAACTCATGGTGTGCAGAGAAGACAAACACAGTGACCAAGCAGTCATTGTGAGGTTTGTGTCTAGACTTGCTGGAGTGCAGGGAACACTGAGCCACAGCTACCAAGCAAGCAGTGTGAAGGGGGTATCTAAACCTGCTGGTATTCAGGGAAGACAGCCACAGTGAGCAATCTGGCAGTGTGAGTGGTGTGTCTAGACCTGCTGGTTTGCAGGGAATATAGCCACAGTGAGCAAGTAGGCAGTATGAGATGAATGTGGACATCCTTTGGGGGTGCAGTGAAGACTGACACTCTGTCAGCAAACAGGAAGTGTGAGGGGCATAGAGACACCTGCTAAGATGCAGAGTAGGCTGACCCAGCTTAACAAAGGTTCATGGGATGGTGAGGCAAACACTGGCTGAGTGTCCAGCTAGTGGATGCACTGGAGTGCAATTCAGGAGAAACATCCCACATGTTTTGAATCATGGGTTTGCAGTTGTACCCTAGGTTGAGAGAAAGTCACAGATGAGCAATACATGTCCCAGGTAGACTTCAGAGCTGCCAAGCCTCAGCTAGCTTCCTCCAGTCCAATGGGGTGAATGGGGCTTTGACAACCCCTGATTCCTTTTTGGAGTCAGTTCTGACCTTCCTTTCTTCCTCTTTCAGGAGTGACAGCTTCTCTCAAAACTCAAGGACTTCATTCCAAATGAGTAGTGACATGGCCAGCCAGAAGCTTTCCCAGGGCAGTGGGCACTGTGTTAACTGGATCTGTGGTCATGTCCAAGACCTCTGTATCCAGTCCAAGCCTCAGAGGCATAGCCTGGACTTCAGATGTCTCAGTGGCAGTTTCTCCCAGTACCTGACCTCCAACAGCCAGACCACAGGCATTCTCACATGTCCTGAGAGACATAGGGAGGATTCATCCTGCTGCACAGCACTCAGAATCACACCACTCTCAGCCTTCAAGATCCTTAAGAAATTCATGATGGATAGACGCCACAGCACCATGGCAGCAGCTGCTTCAGGCAATAATGTCATGGCTACCCCATGCCAATCCCACAACACATGCCAGGTAGAAACACCTCAGCAGAGCTGTCCTTCGCAGGACCCTGTGGTCAGGAAGAAGGATAGATCATTGTCTTTTGCTGCCACCATACCCAGACACAGAGACTTCCCTGCAGTGGACAGCAGCTTCCTTCCACAAGGTCAGTGTCAACCCCAGCTAGGTCAGGGGAGTGGGAGGAAGGACAGGGTACTCACAGTTTGCTGGCCTTCAGCACCCAGGCCCCAGGCAGACTTTAATCCAACTGTGGTCACTGACATTTGGGATGTAGGCCTTCCATGCCACCCCAGCTGTTTCTAGGAGAAGTTCCTGCTCACTGAAGGAAACAGGCCCTCCTGGTTAACCACAGTGCAGTGTGTCACAGGCTTCATTGTGGCTCAAATCATAGCATTTCATTCACTTATAAATCAAACCAAAGACTCAAAAGGAAATCTACCTCAGCACAGATTGCAGCCAAACCTAGAAGTACTCATACAACAACATGAGAAATTAAGGGTAATTTCTGAGACACTTACCTCTCTATGGTTAAGTCTGAATTTCTCTTTGAGGTTCTTCCTTCCACTGCCACTGGTTTTCCCTGTGTGCATTCCAGGTCTGTGCGCCCCTCATCTTCTTGATGCAGGAACAGTATCGGGTCCTGCCATTGGCACTCCGCTTGAGAACCTGCAAACGTGCACAGCCTTCTTTCTTCAAACCTGCTGCTTAGCAGAGTTGGGCAGGACAGAGCTTCATCTCCCCTTCATATGAGGCCTGAGATTAGGACACATATTCAGCATCCTCAGAGGCAGAGATGACTCATCTGGTTTGGAGCTCCGTGCTCATGCCCCTGGCCTGGAACTAAGGCAGAGGTTTTTGAAAACAAGCTCCTGCCCACCCCCCCTGCCCCAGAATTCACCTCCAGCAGGGAAGATAAAACACACATATATAAACCTGTGCCCATGTTTTTAGTATGGCTTGTGGGGGCTGCACAGGCCTCAAACTGATGTTGCCCACTGTGCTGGTCAAGCTGGTTAAGCAGGATTTTAGAGTAAAAGGGGGAAGTGAATGAGAGAAGGCAGAAATCAAGAGGTCTCTGTAGATTTCAACTGGGGCAATCCCTGTATTTAGGAGGGACTTCCAAACTCTCAGTGCTGTGGCAGGATGTGTCAGAGGTGAATCATGTGCTAGAGGATCAGAGCCTGTGTCCTCTGGAAGACTAATAAGACCCAGAGTGACTGAAGGGCATGGAGATGGTCCATGCAGAACCAGCTGGGGCCACGTTGGTCTGATTTCCTCTGTCACAGATACCTTCCCTGAGGCCCGCAAGCCTTCCTATGGGGCATGGAGAGAGCAAGAGCCTTTGCTGAGTCCAGGAGCCTTGGAGCTAGCATTCACCAGGTGAGTGGGTTTTGAATGTCTCTGCAGACTGTTTGGACAGGTGTAAATCCACACCCCAAGAGCTGTCAGTACATCCCCACTGCTGGGAGCTCCCTCAAAGGATCCTGTCTGGGCTCATACCTCAAGTCAGGGCCCTAGTCAGTGCACAGTCCCTAGTCTGGAAGGACTGAGGCACTGGCACCTTGACTCATCTGATGGTCAGAGCAGGAAAGCCTGGGTGGTGCTACTCCCTGCAACAGCCTCATTCACAGAGTCTCAACTAGAATAGGAATGGTGCAGCAGAGGATGAGTCAGGTGGAAGGCTCAGATGTGTACCAAGGTGACAAAAAGCCAATTGGTGGACTGAGTACTGTGAAATTCCTGCTTGTATGGCCAGGGCTGAGAAGGCAGCTGAGCTGTTCACCTCCACTGCAGCTTGTGACCTGTGCTGAAAGCTTCTGGGCATGCACCATGGCCCAGAGCTCACCTTTCAGGGACAGGACTGCCCACATGATAATTTCCCTGATCAGCTCTGGGAGGCTGGCAGGGCATGGTGAGGCTGGAGGCACATATAGCCCATGCAGTCTGCAGCCAGGGCTGTCCATGCCCAATGGACCTCAGGGCTGGGTGGACCCAGCCACTAGGAGCATTTTACAGGAGACTTACCCCAGATACTGGATCCAGGAAAGCTGAAAGAGACTTAGACAATTCCCCTATTCCCATTCCCACTTGTCTTCCTGCCTGGTCTCCACATGCTCCACAACACAGTGGTGGCTATATTGACTTGAATACAGATTTTAACCTCCTCCTTGTTTCTTCTGGTCAGTAAAGGCTGTTTCTTCACTGTCTTCTCTTCAGCCAGCAGGAGTGGATGTGGGTCATCTGAATCATGCTGCATCTGAAGATGACTACCTGCCCAGGAGCACAGAACCCTTCACACTGCAGGCCATGCAGAGAACAGGTGGGAATTCCCATAATGTCCGTAATCCCAGGAACCCAGAGAGCCCTCATTTTGGCTCTTATAGCTGCTCATATGAAGCGCTTCCATCACACAAAGGTCTTGTAAGCTATAGTGAGATCCCACCACCCTATGTTGAGTATATCCTCAAGCTAGGCTGGCAAGGTAAGTCCAGTCTTTCTCTGTCCCATATCTGGAAAATACCCAGGCTCTGTTGCTTTATTAGGTACCATATGGATCCTGGACTTGGGGTTTGGACATTGGGTAAATCACTGAACCTCAGTTGTGTTTCTTATCTGTGAAATAGGGAACATGCCTGCCCCTAGATTTGTGGAAGGAGAACCCCAGTACAGGAACTGGGGCACTGCAGTCAGATATGGCCACTGCATGAGCTAGGAGGAAGGGATCCCATCCCCAGGTCTGCAGTTCCTTGTTCTATAGGCCAAGGACTACTGACATGGGTCCAGGGGAGGAACAGGACCAAGAGCACCAGCAGAAAGAGCCAGGAGTCTGGCCAGCAGCCACTTAGTCCCAATGTGTGGAGCTCAAGCTGCAGGGCCTGTGGAGCCACCTTCCTCCAGAGTTGGTTAGCCAGCCTGCCCAGGAGGGTGGGGAGTGGTATCAATGACCAGCTCCACTTCGGATGCAGGCTCTTGATTAGTTTTATAAAATTATAAGCCTGGGAAGAAAAAAAAAACTGTGGTTAAACCATGTGTCTCATTTTGGATCTGGACATGTGGGTACTATTGAAAGTAAGAAAAAACATATTTGGTGAGAGACAGTGAAGTGGTTTGGACCAAAAAAGATGGCAATGGTCCTTGCAGAAGGAGTTATCTGGGCAACATCTCTGGCCATAGCTGTTGTCTGGCTGGCAGGGGTTTGTGTGAAGTAAGGCGGGGGTGAACCTGAGATAGAGCCTGGCCCTGTTTGGCCTTCACACCACCTCATGGTGGGACAGGTCCAGCCTATGGTTTCCACAATGCCCCTGGATTCTCAGCACTGCCAGAGCAGGACCTTAAAACCCCTGTCAATGTCCAATCCCACATGAGATCTAAGCTACAATTTGTACCGTGGGCCTGCAGCAAGGAGCACGGGAACTCAGCCCCTGGACCAAACTCTATGTTATGTCAATTTCCTCCCCTGCCAGGTCCCACTGATGAATGGCTCAAGCAACTGGAACTTGGATCAGGACAGACCTTGGGGCCTCATCCCCTTCAGGCAGATCATAGGGTTCCCCTGCCTGGCTCACCACCCCCAACTGTGTTTCTGCCCATCCCATTCTCAACCAACTTAGCGCATTCCACATCTGCTCATCATACACTACTTCTGGGCTCTGGTCATGTTGGCCTCCAAAATCTAGGAAATACATGCTTCTTGAATGCTGTGCTACAGTGCTTGAGCAGCACTCGGCCTCTTAGAGACTTGTGTCTACAAAGAGACTTCCGTCAAGAGGTGCCTGAAATGGGCCAGGACCAAGAACTTACTGAAGCCTTTGCAGATGTGATTGGTGCCCTCTGGCACCCTAACTCCTGTGAAGCTGTGGATCCTACTGAATTCCAAGCTGTCTTCCAGAAATACATTCCCTTCTTCTCTGGAAACAACCAGCAGGATGCCCAAGAGTTCCTGAGACTCCTCATGGAAAGACTACACCTTGAACTCAACAGACAAGTTTGCCAGGCTCCACCAATCTTGGCCAATGATCCAGCTCCTTCTCCACCTCTCAGAGGAGAGACTCTGCTCAAAGAACATGAGTTAAGTGATGATGATTGAGCCAACCTAATGTGGAAGCATTACCTGGAACGAGAGGATAGCAAGATTGTGGACCTCTTTGTGGGCAAGTTGAAAAGTTGTTTCATGTGCCAGGCCTGTGGGTATCGCTCCATGACCTTTGAGGGTTTTTTTGATCTGTCCCTGCCCATCCCCAAGGAAGGGTTTTCTGGGGAGAAGGTCTCTCTGTGGAATTGTTTCAACCTTTTCACCAAGGAAGAAGAGATAGAGTTGGAGAATGCCCCATTGTGTTACCGATGTTGCCAGAAAACACAAAGTACCAAAAAGTTGACAATACAAAGATTCCCCTCAATCCTCATTCTCCATCAAAATTGAAAATTAGCATAGATATCTGGACATACTATCTTAATAAGAACATCATTAATTATAATATTCTTTAAAGATCACTGTACATCCACAGTTGGTTTTAATTTCATATTTAGAAATATCAATTTTAGCTGTTTAATTTGATAAGGTAAAACATATAGAGAAAAAACCTATGATGATAACACAGAAATTTTTATTAAAAATTTCAAATTTATTAATATTTGTCTATGCTCAATCTTTGTCAGTTCTAGATTTTTTTCTATTTTATGAAAATAAATTTTAAAACATATTTCTGATAGGATTTAAAATGCAAACAAGTAATATTAAAGATACACCAAGATATTATTGACATATAGTGTTAGCATCTCTTTGAGGCACTATATAGTCTAAATAATTTTTTATTTTATCTAAGTCTCAAAACTTTATGATGTAAATATTTTTAAGCAAAATTCATAGAAGGAATCTATGGCCTCAAAAAGGTTAAGAAACTTGATAGGGCATAAATACTAAATGGCACAAATACTAAATCTGGCACTGACAAAGACTGAGCAGAGATATTTAGTTTGATTCTGAGTACTGAAAGGAGAATAGCAATAAGGATGGTCAGAATCGAGAAGGACATAGATAAGTTTATATAACTTCCTGTTTTACACTAAAGTGCATACTTCAAGTGAACTTCTCAAGTACATTTAGTTTGAAATATATGTTAGAACTTCATACATGTCCATTGATAAATGAAATTGATAACTGAATTATAACAGAATGAAAGGTTCAGAAAAAAATGGAAAAAATAGCAGAAAAAAAGTATTCAGACCATTCTTTTAGTTATTTTCCTGACATCAAATTTCTTTGTATATCATGAAGTTATGATATGATTATGATAAAATTATGATATGATTCAATCTGTTATACTAACCAAGATATAATTGCATGGATTTTATGACCTATATAAAAAAGAATTAAACTTTAATCATTTATTTTATCATGACAACAATCTTTATTATAACTTATAAAAATAGAATAAGTATACTTTTGGTTCATAAGTATGATGATTATTGGGTGTTCATGTGGCTGGTGTGGGAGATGTGCCTTTCCCTACATCTTGTCACTACATCTGCACATTACTTATCTGTTGTCAAAAAAGGCTAAGGAAGGTATTTTATTAGGTAAATTTAAACTCCTTCCTTCTCTCTTGAGTTCTTATTTCTTTTTAATAAGTGATATAATTCCACCTTACTCTGATCTCTCCTCCTGGGGCCCATGAGCCACCCTAGAAATTGTCTAAAAAGAACAAAAAGAATTATCTTTCTTATTACCTTCCAATACATATCACATACTGTCCTGTTCAATTTTCAATTTAACATACTGTCTTGTTCAATTTTCATTTTTTTTTATTTTTTATTTTTTTTTACAATTCTATACCAACTAAAGGATGAAGTCTAACTCTAAATAATGACAGATCTGAACTTTCTTGATCTCTTTATCCTATTCACATAATTCCAGTATATTATATTTTCACTTCCCTGAACACAGTTGCTTCAAAATATGTTCAGGCCTCATCTCCTGGATGAAAATTTACAGAATAGCCCTGAAAAACTACCCTAAATTGTTTAATTATTGTATTTTGCACATAAAAGTGAAAACAAATTTTTCATTATGTGGATTCACCATTTTCAGAATGTTAATAGTATTTGTATGAATGTCAATGTTAATTTTTTCTTACAAGCATAAATACCAAAAGAAATTGATAAAAAATTCTTTAAAATTATTAAGGTACCAACTAATTATAACAAAACTAATGTTTCATTTACACTATTTTTATTAAACAGATGGAAGTCTGATGGCTTTGACAAATAGATAACATAGAAATCAAGATTCAGTGAGGGAAGGAGAGAAAGAGAGAAGCACACAGGCAACTTCACATAAAAAGGAGCTTTGAGGGCTGGGATTTGCTCGCCTAGTGTGGGTGGGACCTGGGTTCAATCCTCAGCACCACATAAAAATAAAGGCATTGTGTTCTGTCAATGTACACCTAAAAAGTATGTATTAAAAAAAAGAGTAGCTTTGAGTACTAAAAAGTTAATTTTTAACCAATTAATCTCTAAGACAACATGGATCAGAAAGTTTTTATAATTCTTACACTTTTTTTAAAAATTCTAAGTAAAAAACTTTCACACACACAAAAAGAATTCTGAGCTAGAACAACAACAACAACAAAAAAAAAAAACTTTAAAAAAATGTTTAGGAAAACTGAGAGCTACCAAAGGTTTATATTGCACCAGAGCCAGTAAAAATGTGTTTAGGACAGCAAATATTTTAGTATATGAGAAGATAAATCTATACACAACATACAGAATGTACTTCAGTTTCACATAATTCACATATTGTTATTGTTTGTTGTGAAGCAGGCTGGGCGTTGGCGGCAGCAGGCAGCGGGGTGCCACAGCGGCAGGCAGCGGGGTGCCACAGCGGCAGGCAGCGGGGCGTGGGTGGCAGGCGGCCTGGCATCGGCAGCAGGAGGTCGGAGGTGACTGTGGCGGCAATTGGGTGGGAGGCTGAAGCAGCTGAGACAGGCAGGTCTGAGGCATTGGCGGCAGCGGCAGTGGCGGCAGGCGTGTGGGCAGGTAGGGCACAGTGGCACCGCCTGGTCTGTCCTGGCCTGTCAGGGCGCTGGCGGTGGTGTTCTGGTTTCTGCCACCTTTTCCCTGCAGTATGGGGCGGAGAAGACGCCCCTGACATGTAGTTCTGAGTGGGTGGATTGGTTCCCAAAGGACTTCTTCTCTGGTGGAGAGGAGAAGGATGAGCTCAAAGCAGAGGATTCTGCACTTGGGGATGCTGCACAGCCGCAAGTCCTCCATTCAGAGGGTGAGTTGGTGGTGTTGGGTCCTTCTGTCCTCCCTCGGCTCCCCTCCAGTGTCCCAGGTGGCCGCTACCTGGAGGCCCAGAGGAGGGTGATGGTCATGCTGGTCTACCCCTGTGTCGCAGCGCACTTTCTCTCACACTCCCACAAGTGGGCATGGAGCCAAATGCACTGGGATCCCGAACTCTGACAACACTGGCTGGAGACACACCGAAACCTCCCGTGGGGACACAGGCCCTGGGGCATTGACGAGGGGGAACCTACTCTCCAGATCTCACTAGGAGAACTTGTTGGATTCCATCTCCTGCCCTGGCTCGCTTCAGGTGACCTGATTTTGCAGAGATTCCCAGCCAAGCCCCAGGGAGAAGGGTCCAAAAGGGTTTTGAGTAAGGCACCAGGCATTTAAATACTTTACTACTCCAGAGGAGTCTTCGATCCAACACTTTTAGGAATTGGGTACTGTCAATCCACCTACTTAAATCCTAGTGACCTGGTGAGTGTAGTTACTGGTGGTATTCGCCTTGTAGATGTGTAGTTAGAAACATCTTCGAAAACGTTGAAAATGTTTTGCAGATACACATTATTCCATTTCTTTTCACTTTGGGTCAGAAACGATTGGACGACTATATACTGTTTGGTAAAGGGGAAAATAAAGGCAAAGTTGACTTCTTTCATCCTCATTACACACAAAACAAACTTCTAAACTATTATTGTGCACACCTAGTATTTCCCCCTTTCCACTCTGTTGAAAAAGTCTATGCAAAAAAAGTCTGTGTGATATTTCATAGTTGTGATGTTTTTAAAAAGTACCCTCTTGAATTTGCTTTATTACTGTGTTTTATTTACTTTCCTTCTCACCTCTACAAAGACTTGAGTGTACTTATGATAGGTTTTTAGCAAACTGATTTTAGCTCCTCCCATTTGTTACAAAACCTTAGAAATCATTTTCTTTTTTACGGTATAATGGTGAGGCAAATAATTTTATGTTATGGTTTTATGGATTGTGAATATTGTGATTCTTAATATTTGCATTTACCATTTCTTTTCTCAAGAGAGTTGCCTATCTAACCTGTCAGCTCCCACAAGTCCCCCTCATGTTTTGGACATTTTCTGTATAATTACATTCCTTGTTTATTTTTTCCACAAGAGTGCAAACTTAATGAGGGAAGATTTAATGTTTATTATTCCTCAGAGCCTGGGGTGGGCATTGGAGTAATTTCTGAATGACCAAAACTTCTGGAAATTTTGCTACAAAAGTTTCATGATATTAAATTCGAGATGGGCAAGTTTAAATTCTCAGTAAAAGCAAACAAACAAAACCAAAAAACAACCCCCCAAAACAACAACAATGTGGGTACAATAGAGTGCTAATGCTAGTACTGAGTATGTTGCAGAGAAAATAGCATAAAACGTTTCAGGTATTATGTAAACATTGTGAATGTGTAACTGATGTGATCCTGCAATCTGTATTTGGGGTAAAAATGGAAATGCATAACTCATTTGAATCAAATGTATGGAAGATGAAAAATAAATAAATAAATTAATTAAAAAAAATTTCCCCTTTCCATAAATGCCTTTAAAGAAGATCAGGTAAGTATTTTCAGCTATAATAGAAATATGTCTAAATTATTTTGCAACTGAAGAAAATGTCATGAACCAAAAGGATGATTGATATTGCCCTCAAGAACTTCACTTATGAGTATCAGTTAGGAATCGCTATAGAAGTGATTTCTAGAAAGAGACCTGAGAGCCCTAACACTATGTAATTTTTCTGTTTGCAAATACTAAGTAATTTTTCTGTTTGCAAATACTATGCATTGTTTTGTTTAGTTTACTATTCTTGCAGTATACATTTCAGGTTTTCCAACATCTCTATTTCCAGCAACTTAAAAAAGGACTTCTTAAGTTTATATTCAAATGTCTATAAAATTCAATATTATGAACATGACTCTTCAAATCATAAATCTATGACATTTATACCAATATACCTCTAAAAACTAATTTAGTAATCCATAACATTTATAAATTTCAATCTTTTAAAAAATTAGTAGTTTACTTCTGTCTCTGTGAATGTATTTTAAGAAGCTTTAAATTGGTTTAAAATTGGTTTTGTTTAGAGTTTTCTTAGTGCTTACTTGCTTATATACTTTAATTTTATTATTTACATTTGAATTAGCAAAATAGTGCAGAAAATGTTATTCTTTTTTAGCCTTTAATCTCACTTTCTATAGAAAGTAACTGTATAATTATTTCAGCCTAGACTATTTATATTAGATTTATGCTCTGCAGAAGTGACCAATTATTTCATTTTACTATTTAATTCACTATACTTGCAGTATACATTTCAGATTTTCCAACAAATTTACTTCAAGCAATTTACAAAGGGTTTCCTGCACTTATATTCAAATCAAGTACTTGTTCAGATGTCCATGGAATTCAATATCAATCATTCTTGCTTAAGTGAAAAACTGTTTAGAAACCAGTAAATCTCAACAAACCCTAGTATCTAGTTTTTTTGCTGATTGTCCACTGGTATAATTCATTATTTATGACTTTTACCTCATTTTCTAATAGGGAATGCCATTATGGGACTTTAGAAAGAAGCACCATTTTAATTTTCTGTATGGGTAAGAATGCTCAGAAAGCCCTAATTATATAGAAACACAAATAGTTTTATCTATGGTCCCACAACTAACTGGATTCACTATTGTAAAGATGTGGCAATTTTCAAATTGGTTGAATTTTATTAGTGGACAATATATAAATATATACATATATATATTTATATATGTTTATACATATATAAACATATAACTTATAAAGTATGTGGTATATTTATATATCCATCTATATATTTATATATATGCATTTAAAAGCAATCATCTCCCTTCAAATAAATGTCTCCCTTTAACTTTCCTATCCATAAAGCGTCATCTATAAGAACATTTTATAGAACTATACCTCCACTTGTAACTTAAGTAGGAGGCTACAGCAAGTATTTGTGAGATGTAAGAAACATTCATAATGAATTTTATTCTTAATGTTTGATTCCTTTTGTAAAAGCTAATGGAAATCTCAGTGCATATTTTACCTATGAATTTGGATAAGGTTTTATTAAGAAACCCAAGAAAAAGTACTTCCTTGAAAAGAAAAGAGAAATTGTACTCATTCATAAAACATAATAATTCTGAAGTAATTGTTTAACAATTTGGAAAAAACTTTTAGCCATTTGATAGGTCACAAATTTAAGAATCAAACTGAAAAATGAGGAGCAATCTCCTAGCTAAAAATGCACTCATGTTTTAAAGTACCTATTTTACTGAACATTTTATTGGCCACATGACAAATATGCCATCAATTTAGGGGACAATGAGTGAAATCATTAGACTGTGCCTTCAGTTGCTGATGATCAGAGAGACCTGGATGAGATGTTTGTTTCCACTGGAAAATATGATGAAAAATAACCCATATCAGACAAATCTAAACAAAATTGAAAGAAAATGACAATAACAGTGATACTAAGCATTTAAAAGGGAGTGTTCAACATGCCAGAAGCCTCTCTAGGAAGTGTCCTCATATAATGTTATTTAGCAGAAAAAGAAACTGAGGTACAAATAATTTTGCCCAAGTTTACCCAACAGATAAATGGCAAAGCTGAGATTTGAACCAGGCAAAACTGGGTCCAGATTTGCATTTTTAAATATTGTTTTCAAGGATAATTAGTTATTAAAGGAGGAAGAAAGAATGGTTAGAAATATTGATATGAGCTAACTACTAGGGGAAGAGACATTTACTCCAAAAATTACCTAAATACAGCCCTTAGCAGCACATTTATAATTCTCTGTTTTATATTTCTGTGCAATTATACCTTTATGATATTATTAGGTCCATGTTTGCCCCTCATTTTCTCAAGGTCTACCAAATATTCACTTATAACAATAGCTTCAGTTTCTTTAATTTTCAGAAAAAATACTTAAATGAAAAGAAACATATGACTTATAAAGTATGTGGAATATGTTAATAGAACACTTTGAAATTTTCTATAAAAATAGTTTGCTTACATTATCTATATAACGTGATATACCTTTAAAAATTAGCTAAATTATTAAAAATTGGGCATAATAAATGGCAATGAGTTGAGATTTGGTAAACCAAATGGTTTTGGCCTATCTCTTGTCAAAAATATCCATTAATTCCATAGCAGAGATGCTAAAGGAGCATACAAGTTTTCAAGTGATGCTAAGTTGAGACATCAACATATCAAAGTAGAAGAGAAGACAAAACCACGAGACCTCTGAAGTCTCACAACCTGGGGAAGTGATAGAATATGAAAGTTTGTGATATTTATTATTATGTATTTTATCATTATTAGATATTTATGAATTAGTCTAAGATTGTCAACAAATCACAATTCAAGAAAAATTTGCTTACTAGTGTTTGAAAATTTTCTCTATGTCTGTTAATTTTTATGCTGCTTCTGAGATATTCATTGTTTTAATTTTGAAGGAATATGAATGACTGAACTTGGTCCTCACCCCTTTCTGGGCTGGTTATATAGTCTTCCCTAGATGCCAACCTAATTTAATTTTTGACTTGGATGGAGGCTCAACTACCAATGGTCTGTCTTCATTCAGTGAAATAAAATGCACACACTCACAAATGTGAGTGTACACACACACACACACACACGCACACACACACACATGTATAGATACAATAGGCTGGTATTCAGGAGTCCAGTTATTTATACTTGTTCTGACATCAAATTCCCTTTTATGTCTTGGTTAAAAAAAAAATCTAGTACTAGTACCTTGGATTTCTCATCACCAGTTTTATTTAGGGCTTGAGAAGGCAATTAAGTTGATGAGATTTACTTGTTTTACTTTAAAATGCTTCATTTTCAAGTATTTGACTCTTTTTTTCTACCTTATAGAAACATTATAATTACTATCCTGGACTAAACTGTTTTCTATTCATTAGTATGTTAATTATTCACAATTTAAGACTCTTTGGTGTATTTATAGTATATTATTCTTCCTGGATTCTTGGACAATATTGCCAATAAAAAAAAAAATGCGTCTCTGAAATACTGAAATCATTAGGAACCATGCAGAGAGCGTATAACTTCTTAGGCTTCATATAATAACTCTTGCAGTCCATGGATAGAGAGATATAGACATACACAGATACATGCATATGGATATAAATATAGATTCAGTTTTTAGTTTCACTGAAATGTGCTGCCTATTTTAGAAAGTTTGACTTTATAAAGATGAAAATGGACATCTTTGATAACACAATGTTATTATGATGAACTGACTAAATAAAACTGTTGAAACCCCAGAGATAACAGAAAAATCATAACTTTCAAATAGGGTATCATAGTTAGTTTAGAAAACTATAATATCAGTAGTCAGCAAGTTTAGAAAATTTGCAAGTTATATCACAGATTAGCCTGAATAAGATACTTTTTTTTCTTTTCCTCAGAGGAAATACAAGTACCATATGTTGAAGCAAGAAATTAACTGATTTAAAAAATAACAACTTTATGAAGTCATCATAGAAATAACTTTTGGGAATAAAGAAATTGCATTTATGTGACCTACATAGAAAAGAAAGCAAAGCATAATGTGAGTGCATGAAATCTTCTCTTATTCATTAAAATGCATGAAATAAAAGTGGTTTTTGTTAGGGGTATGGATGTTTAAGTTGGATTGCAGGAATGCAGTCCATTTTGGAATTTGCAGATCAGATTACCTGGCTTTACTTTTGTATAGTGAATGTACACACAGGATACTACAGAAATCTAGACAGATCAACATGTAATGATTATCCCCTGAAAATCTGATCACCAGTTTTTACTGATTTTGCCTTCATCGTGAATATAGTTTCCAAAACAGTTTGAAGGAGCCAACAGAAGTGGAATTTAATATAGTTATTTTCAGATCCATTGTATAATTGATCAACAACAGACTAGGTCTGTTAGAAAAAGTCTGGAATTACAAGCTTGGTAAAAAAAAAAATGTTACTAAGCAGAAACTCTATGGGAAAAATAAGCAGAGTTTAGGAGGGATGATAAGCAAGACTATGAAATTATGTAGCATCCTAACTTTCAGTTCCCTCCATGAAAACCTTGATTTCCTCCATGGCTCACTCTTCACTTTTTACTTTCTTTGCGCTTACTGGTCTCTGAGTTTTAAGTTTTACATTAAACCCTAGAATAAATTCCTTGCCAGAACTCACTGCTTCCTAAAAGTTTAATATGCCCTACAACTATAAATATATTTCTATGTTGAGTAATAAGCAATGTTAACTAATCCTATCACTTCTCCCCTACATCCGAATTGACTAACTGCCTTCCAAAGTGTACTAGAAAACTCACTTCTGAGTAACTTGTCAATTACAAAACTTGGCCTAATAATTATTCCTGGTATGATTGTGAATAGTCTTTTATGTTATACCTTCATAAGCTTATTAAATTAATTTAAGTAATGTCAGTTTAACTTTGTTGAAAAATCTCCATATCCCTCACGTTATCAAGAATCTAAATTATCCTACAGAACACATGTCCTAGAAATGCACTCTGATTTTAACACTTTGAACTCACATGTTCACAAATGCTAGGTTTACTTATTTCTTCACTCTACTAGAACCGAATTATTCAAGATTGTAGCAACTAGTTACATGATGTCATTTTAATTTTAAATTAAATTAAAATTAAACACAATTAAATTCAGTTCCACTGAAACTGTGTGTTTCAAATGTTCAAAAGTTGGAAGCCCGGCTGTGAGTGGTGACTGACGCTCGTCATCCCAGTGGCTGAGGAGGCTGAAGCCGGGGGATTGCAAGTTCAAAGTCAGCTTCAGCAACTGAGGCCCTCAGTGAGACCTTGTCTCTGAATGAACTTAGAAAAAAAAGGCTGTGGGTGTGGCTCAGTGGTTAAGCACTCCTAGGTTCAATTCCTGGTACAAAAGAAAAAAAAATGAAGAAAATTGAAGCTAGTCTAAACCACATTAAACACATTTCCTTTTTTATAGAAAGTTCTATGGGACTACCAAACTCAAGTGTCTTTTTTCCAGTGTGCTCCAATCTATCATTCTATCTCCACTTGCTTCTTCTATAGCTGAGATCTCATTACAGATTTTTAACTACACTTTCAAAGTCTCTTCTCTTGCTACTAATCAATCACACGAATGCCAAACATCCTCACAAACCTCCATCATTTATTTGCCACCAAGTATGCTAAACAATGCCTTATAAAAACCGAGAAAATAAAAAATCCAGTGTGGATTATGCTTGCAGTAAATTCTTTTTTGTTGTCTTTTCATTTTCAAGTAATCAGTCCCAAAGTGCCTATAATTAGTCCCTCCATCTCATTCCCTGGAGTCAAGCTATTCTAAACCATTTTTACGCTTCACAAGGTTTTCTACTTCTCCCGAGGAGTTCTGTGAATGCACTTGCTTCTATGAAGGGATAGGTGCTGCAATAATGGATAGTCTATCCGTCATGGCCCTACCTAAGGATTTTGAGTGCTTGGAGAGTGATTGGGGAAAAGGCATGGCCAAGAAGTTTCAGGGGCACACACAGGCTGATATGGTAGACTGCTTGACAAGTCTGTGTGCAAAGAAAGTCTCTTGTAGCAAGCAGCTGTCCTGAGGTTTTGTCTGCATGGGGCTGCCATCCAGAAGTGAAGGAGAACAAAGGAAGTCCTGGATGAAGATTGGTAAGGAGGGCTTTACATCTAAATGCTGTTGCTCATGAGCTTGGTGGGAAGTCTCTCAGAGTTCCCAAGCAGGAGTTTGGAGCTTTATAGTCCTGTGTTTTATATATTATCTGTGGTTAACAGATGTTGGGCACAGTCTTACAGGGTATGCAAAGCAGACAGGCACCAGCTAGCTAAAATTCATTTGGTTTTGGCCATGTTTAAAACAATTGGATTTGTAAAATTTGAGTTTGGCACCAGAAGGTTTTTGAGCCAACAGGTCTTAGCTTGCTGTGGAGAAATAAATAACCCAGCGGCCAATGTTCCAAGGTGATTTTAACTCATTGATATAATACCTACTTAGTAAAAAAATCTATATCCCAGAAACAGAGCTTCTTTCTTTGAAGTCTCATTGATGACAATCTTCCCTCTTCTTGACTCCTCAGGAAAAGACACAGGATATTTACCTTGTGTTAATGTGAAGTAGTTTGGATTAATTAGGTGGAAAATAACAAGTACATTAAAAGTCTTACCCTACTTTCTTCCCTAAAGCACAGAATATGATTCCAGGTGTTTAGGTTGGACCAAGTTTACATCTTAATGAAATTGAGGAAATAAAACAAAAATGACGACCACCACCACCAACAAACAAAAACTTATTCTAATGAATTCTCTGTATTCTCCTTCTCACTCAAAAGGGTAATACTTAAATTCTTTATATTTCCCCAGGGTGAACATAAAACTATGATTTCTCTTTTACATCTGTCTTAGCTAGCTCTACTCAATCAATGATTCTTTAATGTTTTTATGCTAACACCTACTATTTTTTTTCTTTACTTGGATAAGGTAATATTACTCTCTATCTTTAAAAACATAGATAAACATGCACACAAACACACATATATAATATGCTGATTGCTTAGATCATGATATCTAATTTCCCACTACAACGTGGGTCCTTGAGGAAATACAATAAATGCTAGCAGATATCTATAAAATGAGTAAAACTTTTGGTTTTATCTTATAATTCATAACTATACCCCTTTAGTAAATCGTCAAAAGCTCATTTTAATAGAAGAATGCTTTATATAAAATGCTAATTTGTATTTTGTTGCAATATTTGATTTATGTTTTGTACTTGGGTATTATATTTGTGGACTTTGAGAGTAAAGAGATATCAAATCCAGTATGGTTTTGCTAACCATGCTGTCTTAGGTAAATTGCCTGATTTTATTGCAACTTTATTTTCTTATTTTGTGAAACTTGGATAATAACTTTGTGAACTACACTGCAAGTTTATGGACACGCACAGTGGACAGTGGTCCTAGTAAGCGGAAAACATTTAATCAGTATTCACCACTGGAAAATAAATGGTTGATTATTACTTAGCATCCATTTTTACTTCACTGTGCCTTCATCCCTACTTGCTAATCAAACCTCAGGGATGAATCAGAAGAGTTCTTAACTGCTAATAGAGCTCCATCTCATTTTCATCCCCCCCCAAAAAAAGCTTAAAAAGCAAACTATTTACCCAATTCTTCTTGCTGTTGGACATGTCTGAGTGAGAGCTTAACGGCAGCTCTCTCACCATCATTGGGAAACCATTGTTGACACGAACTATGGCAAAGTCTAAATCTAGGGTTGAGTCATGGAATCTCATTCAACTTTGGAAGCAAAGTATACAACCCACCTAGACTGTTTTGGGAAAGAAAAAAATAAGGTCTGTTGCTTGTGGTAAATGTAGAAAAAAATTTGTTTTTCTTGCAGCATTCTAACTCATATAGTTACTCATAATAATGGTAGTCTTCCATGCTCTCTTTGGAACTGAGTGTTCATAACTATAAAATTGAGAGCAGCTTCTTCTCATTTTTAATCTGTCTTTAATCTAGTCATTGTTATTTTCCTTAACACAAGCTTCAACAAATGTATTCTTAGGTAACTTTTCTTCTTCATATTGGATTTTTCTTGTTTTTCTTTCTGGGACTGAGAAAAAGTATAAATAAATGTTCCCTCAAATTTTGCCAACTCTCCAAAAGTTTATACTTCATTTTTTGCTCTTTTATTTCTGATTCACATCTGCAATTCCCTTTATACATTTCCCACTTAACATCACATGTCATTGATTTAATTTGCATTCTCAATTCTTGGTTATTTTCTAGTCTTTTCTTTCTTTTTTCCTTTGTATTTTTTCCCTTTAATTTGCTTTAGACATACATAGAACTCCTTTAATAGAAATGACATAGTTGATTTATATGACTCATATGCTTTCTAATTTTTGGTTTCTCATGTATACCTTGCTATTTCCCATGACTTTTTCTTTTTTTTCTTTTAGCAACCGAATATTGCATTTTCTCTGCAAGTTATATATTTTGAAATCTGAGCAATTTATTTCAGACAGTTCTCATCCTCACACAATCCTGTTTTCCAATGTCTTTTCTGTAATGCATTGGTTTTTATAAAAATGAACAAAACAATATATATATAAGCAAAAAGGAAGCAGTATTTTTCTAAAATAACACTGGACATAAATCATAAAAATTAAATTAGAATGTCTAGAGATAAAATGCAATTTGCCTTAACTTGCTATGACTTATTATAGTCACAGAATTATAAATCTATACTGAACAGATAAATGTGCATTCACTGTACTCAAAACAACCAAATGAGATCATAATAAAATGAACATTATCTTTTACCATATTGACATATACATGTAGATCTATCTATTAGTCTGAGACAGGAGGGAAAAATTGACTAATACTGAGCATTTATTAAACTCTTCATCACATGCTCTGAAAAAAAGTTTTAACTTGTGGTAAAAAAATGTTAACTTAGCAAAATTGTTAAATTTATACCAATAATATAATAGCAGCAAGTGAAACTAGCTCTATTTATGAACTTTGGACATAATTGATAGTTTCTGAATGTATAAGAATAAAAATTGATATTTGTTTTCAGACAACTCCTGGAGATTTGAGGATCTTTTTTTCATTATTTGTTCTAATTAGTTGCACATGAATAGATTTCAGGATTTTAATTTCCTTTTTTCTTTTGCCAAAATTGTTATGAACACTGGTGATAACTTAGAAAATACTCAGATTATTTCCAGACTTGGAATTTTAGATTTGTTCTTCAATGCTGAACAAAATCTAGTTATTCTTACTTTTTAAAAGGCTTTGAAATAGTAGATATAATGTATTCAGAAAGCAGAATACCAAGGTCTGCTTGGTCTCTGATATCTCTGATCTTTCCTCAGATAAACTAACCTTTGATTTTTTGTTTGTTTGTTGATTTGTTTGTTATTTTTAAAGAAATTTCTCCTGGGAATTAAATTAATCTCAGTTCTTGACTCCAGAGTTTTAGACCCAGTTTCCTGCCAGCAGGATCTACACACTTCCCCAAATTCTAGAATATAAGCCCAGAATCCCCCAGTGTAGAATGAGACATCTCTTCAGACTGTGGAGTTTCCACTCATTGTTTTCTTTCCTAATACTCCCTGAATATTCATGAACTTGGTATTGAGGTTTGGCTTGGAAGTATTAGATAACCTCTTTGTATTCTTTCATCCTTTCATCTCAAATAAAATTAAGACCTTTTATTTATTCTATCTGGTTCTTACAACTTTATCTTTCTCATAAGTCTTCTTGCTCCTAAACATTATGATTTGGACCTTTCAAAATTTTTTTCTAGGAAAACTAGACTTACTTTCTTTCTTCCTTTCTTCCTTCCTTCCTTCCTTCCTTCCTTCCTTTCTTTCTTTCTTCCTTTCTTCCTTCCTTTCCTTCCTTCTTTCTTTCTCTCCCTCCCTCCCTCCCTCCCTCCCTCCCTTCCTTCCTTCTTTCCTTCCTTACTTCCTCCCTCCCTCCGTCCCTCTCTCCCTGTCTCCCTCCCTCCCTCTTTTTTGCTTTTGTTCTTTCATATGTTCTTTTTAGATACACATGACCATAGAGTGTATTTTGACATGCTCTACATACATGAAGTGTATATATTTTAATTAGGATCCCATTCTTCTGGTTGTCCATGATGTGGCATTTCTCTGGTGATACATCAAACATGCACATAAGAAAGTTGCATCTGATTTATACTACTGTCTTTCCTACTCCCGTCCCACCTCCCTTCCCTTAGGCTTCTTCTATATTCTCTATGTGGAACATTTTCCTTAAATTTTATATTCATTACTTTGTTTCAACTGAAACTAGGTCTTCATATAAGAAAGGTTTATCATATGAACTCAGGCCCATCTTCTTGGAACATGATGTGTGCATTCATTCAGAACCCCATGTTCAGAAGAATTATTTACTTGATATAATGTTTTATTTTACTCTTAATCCTTAACCATTTTATCCTTGAACATTTTCTTGTATTATATATTTTTATTAATTCTTATTGTCTGTATAACATTAGGATACACTTTGACCTAATCAAAAAAGCATGGAATACAATATGCTCCAACTCAATCCCCAGGATGTACCCCCTCCCCACTCCTCCCTCCCCCTGTTTTCCTCCCTCTACTGATTTTTCTGCAGTTTATTTATAGTATTTTTAATTTATTAGTGTTTTGTATATATACTTGATGTTAGGATTCACTATGCTATATTCATGTATGTCCATACAAAACTCAGATTTATTCCACCATTCTTTGCTTTTCCTGCCCCCACCCCCATCCTCTTCATCTACTCTACTGATCTTTCCTAAATTTTGATAAAATTTTCTCTCTGTTTTTTTTTTCCCCATTTCTATCTTTCTTTCTTCTCCTACCCATTTGGAATAGCTTCTGATATTTTAATAAACATGAAACCTTTGGGTTTGGGGGACTGGCTTATTTCACTTAGCTGGATAGTCTCCAATTCCATCCATTTTCCAGCAAGTAAAATAATGTTATTCTTCTTTATGGCAGAGTTATACTTCATTGTGTATATAAACCACATTTTCTTTACCCATTCTTCTGTTGAAGGGCACCTAGGTTGGCTCCATAGCTTAGCTATTGTGAATTGTGTTGCTATAAACATTGATGAGGCTGTTTCACTGTAGTATGCTGATTTTAAATCTTTTGAACATCTACTGAAGAGTGGGACAGGGGGGTTCATATGGTGCTTTCTTTCTTAGTTTTCTTGAGTCATTTCCATGCTGCTCCAGACTTTTTTTTGTAATATAAAATATAGTAGGACAGTTGAGTATGTGTGCAGACAGAGGAGAAACAGACCGTGTATGTCTCCCATTGCTCCTCATCACCCTGTCTGCACATATTACTCATGATGACTAGGAACCTGAATTCCAGTGGACTCCTGAGGTATTGAGAGTCCACCCAGACTCAATGCAAGTATAGATAAATGTGGATTACTTTAGTGAATAATCAGGGGAACTAAGTGTCTCAAGAAGCCTGATAGGTCATGTTTATTAGAAGTGTAATTGGTTTTGAATGCAGAAAGTAAACAAAGACATTCTAAGGAACACAAAGGACAAGGAAAATCATCATACCCTTTCTTTCTCATGTTACTTCACTGTATAATCCAACCATGTATACTGAATATGATGGCATAGAAGGACAGGGAAGACAACCCATTGCTCTTCTAGTCCTTCAGAATTCTTCTCTAAGACTGTTATAAAGCATTGGCGTTATGCTTTAATCATCAAAGAGTAAAATGAAAAGGCTCAAGTTACTTTTGTGCAGTGTTTCTACTATTCTGGGTAAGGAAAACATGCATATAAATACACAAATTATAAAACAGGAATTTCTGTCTTTTTTTTAACATATGGGTTAAATACTCATATTACATTTGAAATTTGGATGAGGTATTTAGCAAAAGTCATGGAAAATTTCAGAAAGTTTTACTTCTGGTAACATGCCAGTCATGGTGTTTTAGTCAAGAATATAAAATTTATGTCATTTTACTTCTACTTGATTGCAAGTATCTGATCATCTCTAGATGTTGTCGAATACAGCTGTGCCAGTACAGTATACATTGAGATATATATTTGTCTGTTTATCTTTACCAAAATGGAAATTTCTTATTATTAGTTATTCATTTAAACTATAACAAAATATATTAATGAAAGACAATATGTAAAGACAAATTGCATAATCCAATTTTATTACTGATAATAATAGTCACCGTAAAATCATAAAAGTATATGTAGCTTCAAGTGACCATATTTCACACACACAAAAATGGTCTCATGTCAAATTTCTTGGGAATTTATGGTGAAATTTTCCATGACCCAGGAAGAAATTCATTTGAGTTTGAATCATATCACTTACTTATGCTCACCCCACCTCTTTAAGTACACATTGAATGACTCTACAGTTGAGTCAAATAGAAAGATACAAGAGGTTTAGGTATAATTAAGCTTTGTTAGACCAAGAAAGTACTTAAGGTCTTGCTCTTTTCTAATCATTTATTTTTATTGATCAAATTATGGATGTTATTATGCAAATAACTTTAGACAGGTCAAATGTCTAAATTAATGCATTAGTACACTTAAGTGTTAAAATGAAACCTTAGACCACAGGGCTATCTATTTAAGACATGATTGAATACAAATGGGCAGATTTTCAAAGAGAATTCTAAATGAATTCAAATGAGAATCTGGAATATCCAAACAGAATCTTAATTTATTATTCTCAGTCAATATATGTGTAATTTATACATATCTATATAATATAAAACTTCAAATTCAGTGATAGTTTTTTTTTTTCTCATTGCACTTCTTGTGCAGTTGGATTTAATAACAACAGGATCTTTCTCATACCAATGGAGTTCTTCTTCAATGACTTGCTTATTTGAATGATATTTCATAAGACATGGGCATATTCACTCTCTTCTCATATTTGGTGTTAAATATTTGATCATTGTTACTTTTTTAAAATGGAAGTTATTTTGCCATTAATTTTCTTCCAAAATGAGTTGCATCTACACATTATTTTAATTACTTTCACATCAATGCCCCAATTTAATTTGTGGTTGATTTCATTTAACATGAGAAAAAAAAAACAATCAAGGAAAATACATAAATATACATTTGAATTAAAAAGGCTCATTAGTATACATAGGTTTGTAAAAATTCATTAGACAACTTGTTTCATTATATTGTACACCTATATCACATTTTCTTTCTAAATCTGAGATATAGTATAATAACATAAAAGAAGGTGAGCTAGCTTGCATAGGTCATGGTATTATGTTTCAGTTACATTTTGGTAATGCATCATATCTTTTAATAAAATAATGTGAAAATTTTTTATTTACAACAGTCCCAGTTTTATTAGACGGTTTATTCTTTATTATTTGTCAAAGTTCTCTCACCATTGTATCATTTGGTAAAATTAAAACAACTCTACATTTTAAACTTGTTGTTGTTGTTGTTATTATTATTATTATTATTATTTTATTTTTATACTTCACTTCTTCCTAAAAAATGATTCTATATTTATTTATAGTTCATTCCTTTGTGAAGACATGTTTTAATTTTAGAATACAGCAAGGCATTCATATACTATACCATTGACAAATGATAAAAAATGTACCCAAATATGGGCACACATTTTCAATACAAAAGTTTTGTGACAATGCCTGGCTTACCATATATGTTCAAAATATCTATATTAAATATATTTGAACACTTGGATGCCGTTTAATTTTTTCTACTCTAAAATTCCCTCATTATAAATACTTAATTACCTTCTCATTGCAATACAAAGTATTTGTGAATTGTTTGCTGATGTTCTTTAAAATCTAAAACTTTTAAAAATAGTAAGAACATGCCCACAAATTTTCATATATGCCAAGTTTTTTAATAATTAATTAAGTATAAATACTGAAGTTTATTCGTACATAATCAAACATACCACTCATTCTTTTTTTTTACCAATGTATGATAATTTATTTCAGACTTCAACATAAAAATATGCTCTGAAGGAGAACATTAAGTATATAAGCTGCATCAGAGTTAAAGAGCAATTATTTTTTTAATGTATTTTTTTATTTATATATGACAGCAGTATGCATTACAATTCTTATTGTGTATATAGAGCACAATTATTCATATCTCTGGCTGTATACAAAGTATATTCACACCAATTCGTGTCTTCATACCTGTACTTTGGATAGTAATGATCATCACATTCCATCATCATTAATTACTCCATGCCCCCTCCCTTCCCCTCCAACCCCTTTGCCCTATCTAGAGTTTATCTATTCCTCCTATGCTCTCGCTCCCTATCCCACTATGAATCAGCCTCCTTATATCAAATAAAACATTCGGCATTTTTTTTGGGGGGGAGGGGGATTGGCTAACTTTACTTAGCATTATCTTCCATCCATTTACCTGCAAATGCCATGATTGTATTTCTTTTATTGCTGAGTAATATTCCATTGTGTATATATATGCCACATTTTTTAATCCATTCATCTATTGAAGGGAATCTAGGTTGCTTCCACAGTTTAACTATTGCTGGGAGCCATCAGCCAAGTAGGTATGACAATTTCCTTTCCAGCGTACCCCCATGTTTCTTTAGTGGAAGGACTCGTGGAAATAGGACATTTTGCAGCGACATTGCATGTAAGGTGACCTTTCTCAAGGACCAGGGCGGATCCGTGTTTAGGGTGTTCCCGGTGTAGGATAATCGGAGTTTAGGGTGTTCCCGGTTTAAGGTTATTCCTGCTGGGAATAGGGTGTATCCTGCTGCCTGAGTTCCCCTTGAGTTCTCAAGGGATTCAGAATATATTTGGGAGACAGAAGCCCATGAGGTATGGATTTGGGCAGAGAACGTGGATTTCCCCAGAACGTGTTTGTAGAAGGCCGGTGTGAGATCGGGAATAAAGAATTGCTGTTTGAATCTACAAGCTGTGTGGTGGCTCATGATTTGTGCCCAGCCAGACTGCGGCAAACTATTGTAAATTGTGCTGCTATAAACATTGATGTAGCTGTGTCCCTGTTGTATGCTGTTTTTAAGTTCTCTGGGTATGGACCCAGGAGAGGGACAGCTGGATCAAATGGTGGTTCCATCCCCAATTTTCCAAGGAATCTCCATACTGCTTTCCATATTGGCTGCACCAATTTGGAGTCCCACCAATAGTGTATGAATGTACCTTTTTCCCCATGTCCTTGCCAACACTTATTGTTGTTTGTATGCATAAGAGCTGCCATTCTGACTGGAGTGAGATGAAATCTTAGAGTGGTTTTAATTTGCATTTCTATAATTGCTAGTGATGATGAAGATTTTTTCATGTATTTGTTAATTGATAGTACATCACCTTCTTAGAAGTGTCTATTCAGGTGTATTACTCATTCTTAACAAGTGAAATACTTCCGTGAGGCATCAGCAAATGAATGACATTGATAAGCCTCCCCAAAGGAAAACTGACACTTATTATTTCTCTTTCCCAAACTTGAAGTAAAACAAACAAAACAAATAAACATACTTCCATCTCAAAATTATTAATTGCTCTTATAATTTTACACAGAATGGGGAACTCTATCTTATTGTCATGTACATTATTGTATCATTATTAATTTTTATTATGTTCACAATCTGTTTCCAGAAAGTAAAGAATAATTTTCTATAGACAGGTATGTAAGTAAAACTGCTGAAAATAAGAGACAGGAGGAGAGAACAGGAGAGATGCAGACATAGACAGAGAGGAGACATTTGACATTAGAATTTAAGCCATTTACACTAATAACTTATCAACTATGAAATTTCTAACTTTTTCTTATCAGTTTAGCAAAATGACAAAAAATTCTTAAATGTATGGAAAATATTATATTAAATAATTATGTGACTTAACTTAAAGAGGCTTAACTGATCATAATAATGTGGTTTATTTAAGGTTTCATAAAACATTTTATTACTTAAAATGATCATGGGTTCAAAGTAGTTCAGGCAATCATAAAAGGTAAATATGCAGTGAAAACTAAGAAAACAAATGCAATGATATTATTATTATATTCAGGAGTGGGTAGTGAGGCCCTAGAGTGTTAGCAGAATTGAGATTAGTTCTTCAAAACTAAGCTTTTAATCTCTTGGAATTAGAACAAACTATAGTGAATAAAGCACTATGATTTCTTTGTTGTCTCTGAAAACCCAACATGAGCTCAATTTTTCTTAGGCATGAAAGTGAGGAAAAGGATCACCGACTGAAGGTTGGGGGTTTTTTGATGTCAGATCACTCCACACGACATTGCATTATATGTAGAACATAATGTGGGACTTCAGAAAGACCACCTTACATACCATAAAAAGTCTTACCACTTAGTTTGTACACTGTGTCTCAAGAAAAGTTACTTTAGTTGTGGTTTGTATGCCTTAGTGCTGGTCTATATGGATGATGAATTTCTAAAATATGTATTCTCAAGATGTGATATTTTAAGTTTTCTTTCTCAAAACGTGAATGTTATCTGTTCTCTTTGATTACTAAGACCTCATTTTGTGTTACTGAGTGACTATTTAATATTTGTTATTTCTATTGAAAATAAGTAGCTGAAAATTTCCAAAGTACTAATTTTCCACATTGTTTTTGGAAAGTTGTATGAGTGATACAATCATCCCTCTGGTCAAAATAAAAACAATTCATCTAGAAAAATTAATGCAGAGAGAAGAGAAGATGCCCTGAGATTTGAATTGGCCTATTTCTGCTCACTATAATTCTGGTAGTGGAAATGAACTACTGTTGAGAATCCATGTCTATCCCCATGACAACGTCTGTTTCTTCAGACACTAGTATCACTTATTATTCCTTCTCCACAAGTGGTAACCATTTGTTAAAGAATGAAGGAAAATTACTCTTTCCGTTCCTGCTATCATCAAGACTATATGTGCATAATAATATTTTAAAAAATATTGCCGTTCTATGGCAAAATTCAGTCAGGCAGTTGTCTTGGGCTGCCCTCACTTCTTTACTCTTTACTTTGATCCACGAGTTCTAACTCAGATTGCTCCTACAGGGAGGCATTTCTGTACAATGCACAGAGTGATTGCATATTCCTTTACTCATATATATTTTATAACATTCATCATGTAAATTCATATTTGTTTGCCTTTAATTTTGTCCTTCATGCTGCATGGTCCTTGATAATAAGGATCATAATTGTTTATCAACAGTTTTGCCCATGGGAGCTGCATAGAGTATCCACTTAATGTGTAAATACATAAGTAAATTAAAATAGATAACAATTCATGTTTACTAAAAGTATAAGCTTTTAAATAATAACTAATTTATTGCCTATCATTACTAATTTTACCCTATGTTATTAACTAGCTTAAAAATAATTTATATTTGCTTGTTCTTGTCATTTGGGATTTAAAAAATACATATTTTTTAAACAACTGTTTACCCATTCTTTATAAAGTAATATCCAATTGCAATAGGAAATGAGAGAATGACACATTTGCTGAAGGAATATAATCTACAGCAAACTGTGCTGGATGTCTTACTTATATTCTTATTTTCATTTTAGGAAAACATAAAAATCAATAGAGAGAAGCCAGGCACAGTGGTGTATGCCTGTAATCCCAGTGGCTCGGAGGCTGATGCAGGAGAATCCTGAGTTCAAACCCAGCCTCAGCACTGGAAAGGCACTAAGCAACCCATTGAGAACCTGTCTCTAAATGAAATACAAAATAGGGCTGGGGATTTGGTTAGGTGGCCAAGTGCTCCTGAGTTCAGTCTCCAGTACTTAAAAAAAAATTAATAGAGAGAAGTCAGAACATGATGTTGATTGGATAAGATCATCCAATACTCTTCTCTCCACGGGCACACTGATTTTAACATTTATTCATGCACCAAGTTAGGAATCCAAGTGAGGGATCTGGAGTGCCTTGTGTTCAAATAATGTTAAGAGAAACTAAAGAAAGCAGAGAAGAAAGACTTGCCCCTGTATACCCGCCCTGCAACCAAAACATACATCTCAAAATAGTATAGGAAAGAGTTCCTGCTCAGGAGAAGAAGGAAAAAAGTTCATGTCTGACCTAAAGGCTAGTTTGAGATCCACTACTGTGACATTCAGTGCCAGGAAGAGCCAAACAGCCCTGTCCCCAGTCCAGCACCTTCAGATCAAGCTCTGGAACCACACTTTACAGGAGACCAAGAGACTACCCCCTAGACCCCCTATTATTTAGCAGTAGAGGAGGTGGCAAGATTCTACTTCCTGGAGAGCAGAACATGAATGCTATCACAGGCCTAAGAGCATGGTGCTAGGTTTGCTACAGTGAGACCCAGCAGAAACTAGTGGTCCCTATGCTTAGCCCAGGCTCACAGATGAAGCATCCAGATTTTTCAAGGCACAATACCTAGTCCTGTATCCTGGTAGACAGACTGGAGATGTTGTTTATATCATTGTCAGCCTTAGAGCAGGACTATAGCACTCCACGAGGACTGTGCATGTCTCTGTAACTGTGAGACTCGGCTGCAATTCAGGTTAAGGTCAGTCATGGTAGACAAGAGACTGTCTCTACCATTCTTTGCCCAAATTCAAGTGGTATAGTGTGGAGCAAAACTCCATTGGTTGAGGGTAGGACAAGATTGGAAGAACAGGACTTTACTTGGAGCTAAGTGGTGAAAGCCAACACTTGTCAGGTGCTAACAGTCCCTATTCACAACCCAATGGCCATGGTCAGAATCTCTAGAATAGCCCAGATAAAAGGAAGATAGAAACATTCCCAGTCCATTGCATTTATATCCTAGTCAGAATCTCTTCTGACTAGACACAATGGCCTTGAGCCACAAGTCTACTTCAGCAATAGGCAGCTCATAGCAGTGTGGGCCCTGATCCTATCTTAGTAATGCATTGGTTTTGGCATAAAAAAAGTGTCAAGATATGAAAAAATATGCATAGAAGCCTGGGGCTGATCCTTCAGTGGTCATTCTGCCTACAGTTGGGATGATTACTGTTTTGAGTACTTCAGTTCAACCTTAAGAATACACCAGCAAGGGGTCTGGGGTGGTGGCTCAGTGGTAGAGTGCTTGCCTTGCATGTGTGAGGCACTGGCTTCTATTCTCATATAGAGAATAGAATATATATATATATATATATATATATATATATATATATATATATATATAAAGTTCTATCAATAACTAAAAAAAATTAAATTAAAAAAATAAAGTACACTAGCAGAATTTAGGAAAATCTTGGCACAATCCATAGTGCTTTAAAAGTGACAATATACCAACAAAAAACTCATAGGATTTAGATTTAGGCACCATCCAGTGATGAAATATCAGAAGTGATTATAGTATTGGAGAATATAGGCAGCCCAGTTAGAATTTCCAGAAAGATAGGTACAAAGTCAGATTGCAAAGATTGGAACAAATGCATAATCTTTCAATGTCTGTATGATGTTGCATAGCAACAAACATCAAGAACATTTTTGGGAACCAGTATCTTATCTAATGGTCATAATAAGGTACCAGAAACTGACCATGTAGTAACTAATATAAGTGTGCACTCTGATGGAAAGTTTAAGAGAGATATTTCAAGGAAACTTAAAGAATTTCAAGAAAACACTGAGGAAAAATTCAGTACTCTATCAGATAAATTGAATAGAAGAATGGAAACAATTTTAAAAAATAAGACCTTGAGTTGAAACATACACTGAGAAAAAAAATTAAAATGTGATAAAAGTTATCAAGAACATAACACAGCAAATGAAAGAAAGAACTAACAAAGCCAAAGACAACCGATATGAAATGCACAGTTTGAATAGAGAAAATAATAAAGAAGAATGAAGAATGCTCATAGAAAAACTGGGACAGCATTGAAAGAGCAAATATTCAAGTCACAAGGGTTCAAGAGCAACTTGAGAATGCCAAAAGAGTATGAAAGTATATTCAGAGAGAAAATTTCCCAATTTAGATAAAGATATGAATATCCAGGTTAGGCAGGTCAAAGGTTAGTCAGAATTAACTCAACCAAATCTATTCTAAGACATATTATAATTAAAGTCTCACAGGTAAAAAATGAGAAGAAGATTCTTAACCAGTTAAGTTTCAAGTTCTCAATTCTTCAAACATAATAAAATTTCAACTCAATGTTATTTCAAAGTTACCACAAGTGCTATATTTGTTGCTGAATTTGAGTTTTTGTAAGTCTCCCACAGCTGGGATGATGGAACAAAATGTGTGAAGGAAGAAAGAAGAAGAGAGTAAGAAGAAAATAATAACATACATACGTATATCCCAAATTTCCTCAATATCAGAGTGGTGTGACACTTTCACAGTACTGAAAGAAAAAAAATGTCAACCCAGAAAACTGTACCAAACAAAACTATCTTCATAAATACAGGGAACATAAAGCCACTCCCAGAGAAATAAAAGCTTATGGAATGTATCTCACAAAATCAGTCCTACAATAAATGTTAGAGCCAAGTTCTTCAAAAATATAAGTGGAAAGAATTTTTTTCAAACTAATTCTAAGTTAAAACCTAATTGTTTCTCCACGTACAGGGCACCTCTATTCTAAAATAATATCTTCAACACAGTTCAACTATGATGGTTTCCCTTTAACTTTGGGGGATATATTTCAAGATCCCAGTGGATACCTGAAATTGTAGATGGTATATAATACTATTTTTAACTACACATTTCATATATATATATGTGTGTGTGTGTGTGTGTGTGTGTGTGTGTGTGTGTGTGTGTATGTATGTATGTATGTATATGTGTTAGGCATAGTAAGAGATTAATTACAAAAACTAATAATAAAATCAAACAATTATGCAATATAATATAATAAAATTATGTAAATATATTCTCTCTGAAAATATCTTATTCATTCTTCTTGCAATGATGTGAGATGATACAGTGCTTATGTGCTGAGATGAAGTTAGATGAATAACTTTAGCTTTGTGATGTACTGAAAGTCTATTATGTAAGGGTTACATATGCACAAGCTCTGTGATGATACCAGATAACCAGGATGCCTGCCAACTATCTAAAATGTAAGTAGCATAGTAGCATATACATCATAGATACATTTAACAAAGGGATGATTTACTTCCCTTGGTGGGAAAAAGAAGAATAGCTTATGAATCCATTAAACTGCTTAGATTTATGTGTAAATTATAACTTATAAATTATTTATTTCTGAATTTTCTATTTAATATTGTTGGACTGTCCCTGACCATGGCTAACTAAAATCATTTATAAAAACATACTGGATAAGGGAGGACTACAGCATTATATGCAATATTATAGTTATCTGATTGTCTGTTTAATGCTTTCACCATTTATGATAATCCTATAAATAAGCTATTCCAAAAATTATGTTTATATTAATAATGCAATGTTTTTTGAGTTATAAGAAAATTAGACACCATAGATTAAAATCCAATTGATACTAATCAGGTGTGTCACATTGGGCAAGTTACTCAGAATGTCCTTAGTCATTTTCTTTTCAATACATATCAAATTTCTTATTTGTGAAATGAGTTAATATATATATGGTTATAAAAACATGCTTGACCACTAGGTTTGCTGATGATAAAGTGAGGATGAGGATGGTACCAGTGTTTGTGTCAATATTATGCACCAGAACATGAAGATTTCTACTCTCCTGCTCAAGAGTGCCAGCAATGATTGGAAAGTGTACTACTGTTTATATTTTCCATCATCAGTATCATTTGAAACTATTTCATGAGGATTTCACAATTAAACTAGTTTTTCAGGTCTTCTTTTGCTTAATTTACCCAGGATGGAATATGCATTAAAATTTCTGTTATTTAGCCGTCTGCCCCATTCTTTCCCTGAATGTAGATTATGATGTTTCTCCACTGGACACATTTTGCATTTCAGGTCAGGTGAAAATGTTTGACTTAAATGAAAATATTCTTAGGGATTTTCTAGAATGTACAATTTTATATATTGTTTGCCATATGATGGATTACTTATAATCTAGACTTTGACTCCATTTAGTAGTACATCATTTTCTAAATTGAGGATGTACTTAATAGCAATTGAGTTTTATACTTCCTCTTATGGTAGATATATTCCATTGAAAGTGGTAATGTGAAAAGTGCAAGTTTATATACTACCTTTAAAATATGATTTTTTATTCTCATATTTAATGAATTCCAAATCATATAAAAATATATTAAACCTGAACAATGTTGTTTTATATATGTATATCCTTGATTTTAATTTGTGAATTTATCTATTGAAATAAATTGCCCTTAGGTAAAAGATATTATAAGTTTTTCTTGAAAAATTGACATAATTTTGTTCTTCTTTAAGGAAAAATAATACTCCATTATATACACATACCACATTTTCTTTATCTACACATCTGCTGATGAACATGTATCTTGGATCCATAACTTGGGCTATCTGAATTGGGATATTATAAACTTAGGCATGCATTAATATCCTGACTTTAATTCTTTGAATAAATAACAAGGAGTGGTACAGTAGGGTCATAAGGTAGATTCATTCCTAGTCTTTTGAAAAATCTCTGTAATAATCTTCATGATAGATGTACTAATTTACAATCCCACCAACAGTTTAAAAGTGTTCCCCCAACACACATACAGCCTCATCATCGTTTATTATAATTTGTGTTCTTATTGATTGCCATTCTAACTGGAATCAGTGAAATCTCCGTGTACTTTTGACGTGCATTTCTCTGATTGCTGAAGATGTTGAGCCATTTGTATTTCCTCTTTTGAGAAATATCTATTTAGTTTACTTGGAAAATTAGTGGGCAAAGATTTTCTCCTATTCTGTAGGCTTTCTTTCACACTGTTGTTTGATTTGCTGTGCAGAAGTTTTTGTTTTGTTTTGTTTTTCCTTGTTTCAATTTGATGCCATCCTCATCCCATTTATTAATTCTTGGTTTTATTTTCTGAAATTTAGGGGTCTTATTCAGGAAGACCTGAATGCCTGTTCCTAAATGATGGAGTGTCAATCCTGGTTTTTTTTGTTGTTGTTGTTGTTTGTTTGTTTTTGTAGTTACAAAGTTTCTGGTGTAATTCCTAAGTCTTTGATCTATTTTGAGTTGAAATTTTTGCAAGGGTGGGAAACAAAGATCTAGTTTCATTTTTGTACATATGAATTTCCAATTATCCCAGTGCCACAAAAAATAAATCATGAAAACATCTCCATTCACAGTAGCCTGTAAAAAAAAAGTGCCTAGGAATAAATCTAACCAAAGAGATAAAAAACCTCTACAATAAAAAATTATAGAACACTGAAGAAAGAAATTGAAGAAGACAATAGAAGATGGAAGATGTCCCATGTTTCTTAATAATCAGAATTAATATTGTCAAAATGGCAATGTTACCAAAAGCAATATACACATTCAAGGCAATCCCCATCAGGATCCCATCAAACTAGGAAAAATAGTATTAAAATTCATATAAAAAGCAATGTCTGGTTTTCCTACCTGAAAAAATGAGCTCAGGTTGTCATTTGAACTGATAACTTCATGATAGTCATAGTTCTCTAAGCAAAAAATGTAACAAACAAATATTCTTTTAAATTATTTCTAAAGCAATAACTACTATTATGATGGAATGATGATGAACCTTTAAACATCTTAATTTTAAGGAGAAGTCAGTCTTCATATAAAAATGAAGGATGACTGCTTTTTTTCCCCCCACTTTGCCTTGCTGATGTAATGTTAATACCATTCAGTCACTGCTGCTGATTTAGGTCACCTTTGAATTAACCACTAATATTTTTGAGGTTCTGTGTACTTGCCTCTATAAATCCCCTGGCAAAACCTCTAACAACTTCCAGTGCATTTCACAGTTTATTCTGTATGAGAAGTGTTCTTTTTTTTTTTCTTTTGAACTCTCATGTTATAGGCTAAAGAAAATGAATGTAGTTTTCTTCTCATTTCACAGTTTATATCTAAGCACTTCCCACCAGGAGAGCTTCAGAATTTTGCTGTAAGCTAAATGCATGTTTCTCTAAATGGCAGCTTTTGCCTTTGAAACGTGAAATGATTCTTTTAATGGAAAAAAATTCCTAAATAGATGAGAGCTGGATAGTTCACTAAAGAAGTCTTAAGACAAACTATAATTTATATATATAAATTTTATATATAAATATGTATTTTAATATATTTTGTAGTGTTAAGTATCTATGGCAACATAATTTCTATAGTGATTATATCAAGTTTACCTTTGAAAATCAATGCATTGTACTACAACTAAATTGCTAAACAAAGAAGACATCAGACATTTTGTAATTTTACAAAATACAATAAAATTAATTTATTAAACTCATACAGTAAATTTGCAAAAAAAATGGAAAAAATATATTTTGATTATTTACTTCAGTAAACATGCATTTATGTATAAAACAGCCTGGGAGGTGTCATAGGATTGGCAAAGATGAGAATGAATATGTTCCTTATGTCTCTTTCTTAAAATATACTTTAAAAGACAGATAAATGCACACATAATACTAATACCAAAAAAAAAAAAAAGATTGTGAAAGCTATTGAAGAAGCACAAAATTCTATTTGAGCATAGGACAGTGAAATAATAACACCTGTTTGAAACAGATCTTTCACTAAAGCCTCCTTTTTGCAAATTGCCTATAGATTTAAAAAGGAAGTTCTCTATGTATTATATTTATTGTGAATTAATAAATATGTTTTATATCTGCTCAAT
This sequence comes from Callospermophilus lateralis, assembly GCF_048772815.1. Taxonomy (NCBI): domain Eukaryota; kingdom Metazoa; phylum Chordata; class Mammalia; order Rodentia; family Sciuridae; genus Callospermophilus; species Callospermophilus lateralis. The sequence continues at coordinate 930,472 of NW_027513332.1, read as the reverse complement.
CTGAGAATGCAATTGTATCTGTCCTGCAGAAGAAACTATCTTTTTCCAGATAGTTGTAGCAGAGAAAATTTCAGTACACATATGACTTCTACTATATAATGTACATGAAGCAACCGTTAAGTATAACAGTCACTTTTAAATGGAATTGGGACTACATCACCAACCTAAAAGTTGTTCTTAGGAAGCCTCAGTCTTCTACAGTGTTGTTAATTTTCATTAGATGGTCCTAGTGATTTTATTATTTTGAAATAAAACATATCACATTTTTCTTTTGATAGTAACTTCTGATGTCTGTGTGTTTAGGAAAGAAGAATTGCTATTTTAAATTTTTTATAGATAATGGTGAGGAAAAACAGTCTTAAATCTCCTGACAGAAATTTTGTTGTTTTAATGGAAAAAATCAAGCGTCAAACAAATCTAAGGTGGAACTATTATAATTCAATACTTTCTTATGCATAACATATTTATGCCAATGATATGTATTATAAATATTGATTCTTAGAAATTATTCTGTAAATGTTTGTTTTTTGGTACTGGCGATTGAACCCAGTACCAAAAAGCTACCATCAAGCTATACTCCCAGTCCTTTTAAAATTTTTTTCTGAGACAAGGTCTCCCTAAATTGCTGAGATGGATCTCAATCTTGTGATGTTTCTGCCTCAAGTCTCCCAATATAAAATACTTAAAGTTGCTGTCTTTAAGAGAAATACAAATGTTATCCTTATCCTTTAGATGAACCATGTAAAAACAATACCTAATATATGTCCATTAGTTATGTCTTCAGGTATTGTCTGCCCTCAGCTATAAATCAATTCAGTATTCTTCTGAGTTCCATGCATCTCTAGTGATTTGAGAGGATAAATCTTTTGTTTAATATTCAGTTATATTATTAGTTCTAACATTGTTTATGAGTGTTGGGCTTTCATATGGAAATATATATAAAGGAAAAGAGGTCAAACATATTAGAATTCTCACTGAAATGAGTTCACAATTCCAATGGGGAGTTTTTATCAGCAGTTAGAGAAACTGCTAAGAAAAATTTTTGAAGACAAAAGAGCAGTTGAAGCAGGTCGGTTTGTTACTAAACAGATGGGCTTAGGAAAGAGTGTATAGAAAAAGAAAAAGTACCTCAGACAGAGGGAAACAAGTGAACATTAATCAGAATGATATTCTGAGTTTGTGGGGTAATGTGAAATGAAGTGTGAAGTTTGGAATTAGTAGAAAGGACAAATAGTCCATAATACAAGGATATACTTATACTACCAAATATGATATTTGATTTCTTACTTTCCTGTCATTGGGAGACATTTAAATATTTAAAAGCATGCTCTAAGAATTGGTTTAATTTGTCAGAGGAAGAGTGACATCTGTGTTACTTTTTAGTTTTCTGAAAAACTTAAACTTCTTTGTTTAAAACTTAAACTTCATTTACTTGCACTATAGATTAAGTCCTGCTATGCGAGATAGGTTCTAGATTGATCTCAATATGCTCCACTTAGGATATTGTGTATACTGTCTATTTTTTATTCTGCTATTTCACATGGATTTTATTACTTCTTGCTGGTTACTACCCATCTTTTTCTAAGTATACATATATAGAGAGGTACATGCATGTAAATGCACGTGTGTGTGTATATAAATGTGTGTATATATACATGTATATATGTTTGTGTATATACTTTATATATAGTCATATGAAAGTCAAGCAAGTTAAGTGTTAAGAAACAAACTATATTTAACAACACATCAGCGATTTATAACCTTGGTGTGAATAGTTTCTGTTAATTCTCAGGGGATGAAATACCAGATATGAACAGATCTTCTTTAATCTATTTTCTATAGTACCATAAAATAATTTTCCAATAATACACTTCCAACTACTTTGGACTCCTATTTAATGTATGTCAATGGCTTTTAGTTTCTCTCAGGAAAAAATACAGTCACCTTAAAAAAGCATAATTCATTCCCACAAATATGCTCCTGGCTTTCTTGATTCTGTACTTTCATGCCTACTGTTTCTTTGGGTAAGAATAAATTCTTAAATTCTTCATTTGCAACATCAAGGTTCTAATCAGAAAGATCACTTTCTATTTTTTTGGTGGAAGGGTATTAGAGATTGAACTCAGGGTTACTCTAAAACCGAGCCACATCCTCAGCAATATTTTGTATTTATTTAGAGACAGGATCTCACTGAGTTTCTTAGGGCTTGTTAAGTTGCTGAGGCTGGCTTTGAGCTCTAGAACCTCCTGCCTCAGCCTCCCAAGTTGTTGGGATTAAAGGCGTGTGCCACCACGCCAAGCTAGAAGAGCACATTCTTAAGAGTTGCTACTGTGTTTGATGGTGTGTATGTTTATCTCTACACTAGATTAAATCCCCTGCTATCTGTACCCATTGAGTTAAAATTTTATTTTTAATAATCACATATGCATCTATATAAATTGTTTATACATATTTAACTCCTCTGATGGTGTAAACTCTGTCTCTGTTAATTGCAAATGAACCATGAGGAAATTACACAATCATTAGAAAATATCTAATAAAGTAAATGAATGAGTGATGAATAAATGAATTGATAGATGGGTAGATAGGTATATGGATAAATGAATAAATTTGCAATTTTATGAACAGATTGGAGATCACAGTATTAAATCAAAATCCTGTGTTACATTTTGAATCTTTAAAGCCTGAATAAAATTATTGTGCATCAGTGGGATATCCATAGGAAATTAAAATAATAATTATTTTTGCTAAATTTATGAAGGTATTGCATGAATTGAAAATTGATTATTAGTTTCCACAAAGCAATGGAAATGATAAAGAATTGGGAATGAAATTATTCTCTATTTTAACGGAAACTTGATTAGGTTTATTTATTTCTCTAACCCTATTTCTTTCAGTAATGAACATGATTTTAATACCTATTTAAGGGCATACCGAGAATTAAAAATGTTAAATAACTACCACATGCCTGTCACAGAGTAGGTATTTAATAAATGGTACTTTGAGTTACATTTCTTATGTTATGGATAATTTTTATATTGTTGTTTTGATTCTTAATCATCTTCCAGCTAAGGTTGGGTCTCTGTCTGACCTTCTCTTACTGATATCCATATAAAATAATGTATAAATACTTGGTTCCCATCACCATTAATTATTAAAAGTAGGATGAGAGTAGTTTTTGATCATTGTTTTTCATTCAACAAATGTTCATTTGAACACCTAGCAAATACTAGGATAATCTAAGTCTTAAAGAGATAGTGATTTACAGTTATTGATAAGTGTTATGAAGAAAAATTAAGCAGAACAGAACAGGAAGGGCCATGTTTCAAAGTAAGACTGTGTTTTGATTGCACTTTTAAATCGAGTAGCAAAGGAGGTCTTTCTGAAGAGGTAGCAATTCAGTGGCTTGAAAATACTAAAGTTAAAATAGAGTAAGTGAATGGATAGAGAATCAGAACAGGAGGTATAGGTAAAAATATAATTAAAATAATAATAATACAATGATCATTGAATAACGACAGGTTTATTCTACTTAGACTAAGATGGTAAACAATTAGAGAATTTGAGTATATGAAGAATATAACATGACTTAAAGGAATGAACAGCAAGATTTGTTAGCAAAGGGGTGATATATCATTTACTGTATTAAGAAATTTTATACAAGTGTCCTTGGAATCAGGAAGGATACTGAAGAGCCTTTCTCAACAATCCAAGAAGAGATGAGGATGGCTTGAACTGGGGTGGTGGGTGGGGAAGAGATGATAAGACATAGACACAATCTGAAGATAGATTAGCCAAGTAAAAAATCATCCTAGCAATTGAGTTTTAATTGTGATATCAAATCTTGGACCTCTCTAAAGGAAAAGAACAGCACCTGTTATGTGCATCAATTGTAACCAGAGAGATGAAGACTCTACTTCCCTATGGGCATGGGTGTCTACTAATACACCCTGCATCTTTTCATGTCCCAAACTGCAGATGAGTTATGTTTAGGCAAAAAACATGGCATCTCATGAAGTCTACATATCTCAACACTGAAATTTGATAAAAGAACAAATTTCTATTCTTCCATGTGAGTGTTTTTAAAATTTTTGAAATTACCTACCACAATCACCAGAATCTTTCTTCCTTTTAAAAAAGGATTTTGAAAAATTTTCCAATGCTCTTTTGATATTATTGTCTAATTGACTTGTGGAAGAAAACACATTGTACTAGAAGCCAGAATTCTTTCAACTCACCTAATTTCAAATATATGGACTGTGTAATGAGATTTTTTTATGCTTTAAAGGAAAAATATAGAAATAGTAGTATTGTCATTTCCTTAAAATTTTTAATATATTCATTTCAAAGACAGAAAATTTAGCACAACATGATATGTTAGTTTAATTCTATTGAAAGGTGTTTGCATGTATATTCATGTGTCCCTTTATTATCGATATCTAAAATTATAAATAATCCATTGCAGTATGGTAAAAGGGATATTAAAATTTAAGACAGAAACTTGAGAAAAAAAAATTGTACACTTCATAGAAAATCATACACACAAAAAAAACATGATTTTTTTCTTGAGAAAAATAAAATCT